>NC_066585.1:418170308-418775308 GCF_024323335.1 Lathyrus oleraceus | reverse complement strand
GCATATAGTGTTGTCAACGACTCATGTGTGTGGGGTTTTAAAGGAGACGCCAATTGGTCTGACACATATGTGTGTTGTGTAATTCTTTTGAAAAACAATGTATATTTTAGATAAAAGTCGAAATCGGATCAATTGATATTAATATTAATATGCTTTACATAAGAATACCAAAAAGACAGATGTTCTTGACCGAGATGACCTAACCGACCTCCGGTACCACATCCCCTAGCTACCCGAACGCGTGACCCTAACCCACGTTGATGATTCACCCCAGGTGTTTGAGGATTTGAGGGCCCAGAAACATCACCACCACCACCTGCAGGAGATTGTCTAACATATTTAAACAAATCTGCGTAGGCATGTGTATGCAATGAAACACTACCGTCATAGCTGAGTTCGTGACCCATGTTAGAGTAGTTGGGTTGTGTTTGAGTTATTGGAGGGTGACCAGGACGATTGAAGGGAGACATTGATGTGAATGATGCGTCGAGGAAAGGTTGAAATGATTGTTGTGGTGTTTGGTATCCATATGGTTGTTGCATGTTTTGGTTTTGTGATGTTTTGGCTTCTTGGATATAGTATGAGGATGGACGGTTGGTGTTAAATCATCGTTGAGTGTTTTGGCTAAGGCGACTATGGTAGGGTGATGCGCTGGGTGCATAGCGATGTTGAGTGTATTGATGATGATCTTCTTGTTAGTGGTGGTATGGGGTATGCTCTTGGTATTGTGGTTGGGTGTTTGGCATGTTAAGTTCGTAGGTTTGTCTGTTTGTGGATCGAAAATTTTGATGGGTAGGGGGTTGTGAGTAACCGGTCTGGAAATGTTGTCGGGGGTTAGATGTTGAACCTTCTTGTGTGTAAGTTACCTGGCGTGGATCGTATAGGTACATATACTCGGGAGGAACTCAAATCCAACCGATATGTACTGAAATTCTGGTATCAGATATGAGATGTCGAAGGTAATGTCACGACACTAATATCTGAACAATACACACAGGATAAAAGATAAAGAACAGTAATGCAAGAGACACAAGCAATTGTTAATCCAGTTCGGTGCAAACTCACCTACGTCTGGGGAATGTTAAGCCAGGAAGGAAATCCATTAAACAGAATCAGTTCAAAGACTCTCAGTAAACAACTTCAAGTTACAATCTTTTCACCTATTCTCTACCTGTGTGACTTCTACCTAAGAACTCTTAGATATGAGATCCTACTCACTCCCCCTCAATCACAGCAGTGATATAAAACAAGAATTACAATGAAAAAAAGACACTCTTCAAAGACACATACTTGATCTTGCTTAAAAGCTTCAATCAAGTAAACACACACTCATGCTTCAAAGCTTAGAGTGGACAAATTACAACTCAAAAACAGTCCAATTCAATCATCTATGGATGAATGAATGGCTTATAATTCACACGATCATACAAGACTAAAACCCTTATTCTCTCTCAATATTTTGTTCGTTATTTCTTGTGTATAAAACCAGGTTTTCCATGTCCTTTATATAGAAGCATTTGGTTGGGCTTGGACATCATAAAACCCTAAAACTATTTTCCATTCATATCTTCTCATGACAACTGATTATATCTCGTTGGAAAATAAGTCAATCTGGTTGTAATTACTGATTGAATGCACGTTTAATCATCTCATCAATCATACATAGATTAGCATAAAAAATGCAATCACACAATACATAACATTCAGACTGAGTGTTCTATATACAGATGTCATGACATCGGGTCTGACATCTCAGTAAAAATCCTGCATATTCACATTTTAAACATCCTGCTGGTACAAGTTATCTTATGTCAAGACAACACTTGTGACAACTTGTGAACACTCTAGGTTTTACCGAAATTGCTGCCAACACATAGAACCAACAAACTCCCCTTTTGGGAAATTTTGGCTAAAACATACATCAGTCCATTTGTTCACAAGAGTACAAAAAAAACATATCAGCAGTTTAGTAGCAGAAGTAATAAACCACACATTTACTAGCTATCATAGCAACTAGTAAACACACATTAAACACATATGTGCTTCTTCTCCCCCTAAGCCTGTTCAACACAAACATCTCCTTCAACAACACATGTAACATCCATCACCCCATCTGACATCTCCTTCAACATCACCTGTACTCCATAAAACATCCTTTTCAACATCATCTGTCATATGTTTATAGCTTAGCTACTTCATAACACATATTAACTGCAGCTCTCCTTTAGCTAATTCTCCCCCTTTTTAGTCAAAATAGACCAAAGAGACCAATGAGACAAAATAAATGTCTATTAGTCCAACAGAGAATGTCACATAGAATGTTAAAACATATAGAATGTTAAAACATATTGTCAGGTGTTACAGAACCATAAATATAGACAGCTATATAAGCTGAGATAAAAAGAATCCAGAGAAATCACAAAGAACCCACGAAATTACATCAAGGCATCAAAATAAGACTGCCAAAAAAAACATCCACCATCAAGGCATCTAGAACAACACATCATCATAACAGGGGGACAATCTTCACCAACACTTAGTCAGAGGAGCTTGCATCTTCATCAGCTTCAGACCCAGAGCTGCCACTTGATTTATCTTGAGATTCAGACCTCTCACTAGAGGTGTGTGCTTTTGTTTCCTTGGCTTGACCAACATCTTCTCTATCACCTTGCTCCAGGCTATTAATCATAACCTCCAAAGCTTCTTTCCTAGCTTTAGCCACCCTTATCCCAATCTCCAATTCCTTACAGGTCTCTTTCAATTCAGCAATCAGACAACCTTGAGAGGCTGGCTTCTTTACAGCAAATGTCATGACAATGTCATTGACATGACTACCTTCAAATAATTTGTAATGAACTGACAATGGAGGTTTTCTTCTACTAGGGATATCACTTGTGCTCAGAATTCCAGGTTGCTGGCTTAGGATTATCCCACAAATTATTGAGGGAAAAGCTATGGGCAGCTTCACTGCATTTATAGAAGCATGTTTGACAATTTGTTCAAACATGAATCTACCATAATCAAAATTAAGCTTGGTTCCAATAGCACATATGAGCCTTCTAAGAGCATTTGAGATTGTAGAGATGTGATTTGTTGGTACCCAGTTTGCTAACCCTATCTTGTGCAAGATAGCATATTTCACAGTTAATTTTCCAGTAGAGAGATGCTTATTGCTTGGCCACTCCTTGACCTGTCCAGCAGTTATTTTCCTACATACCTCATTGTTTGTGGCCTCTAGTTCACCAGCATTTTCTGTTCCTCTTCCTAGGAACTTATTGATCACAGTTGGAGAAAACTTCAAACACTTTCCTCTAACAAACACCTTACAAAACTCTTTGTTATTCTTGTCAGCAATGTCCTCAGGGATGTTTACCACAAACTCTTTAACAAGACCTTCAAAACATTGAGATAACCCACTAACTGTTTTCATAAATCCAGCAGACTTAATCAGGTCCATGACCTCCTTAACCTCCACAACATCCTTTCCCAGTTCTCTTTCCACAACCACTCTCCTTTGGATTACAAATTTCCACTTTGTTGTACCATCTTCAAGATGGAAGGAAATGTTATCCAAGTGTACAGCAACAACCTTAGCAGGAGATTTTCTAACAGTTGACCTTTTGACAAGAGAGATGTCAGGGACATCGTCTTCAACATCTTCCTCTGAATCATAACTTTCTCTTACCTTTCTCTTCTTTACTTCCACTTTACTCCAAGACTTTGAAGGGCCTACAACAGTAGCCTTCTTACCAGTTTTGGCTGTCATCATCTCAGCCACAGACCTACCCTTCCTGGTCTTCATTCTCTTAGCAACACTTGGCTTCAAGTGATGAAGCAAGCTATCATCTTAATCATCTGAGCTCTCATCTTCTAAGTCGATCACCTTCTTAGCAGAGTCATGCTTCTTAGACTGAGAAGAATCTACAGATTTCTTACAAGGCAAGGTTTTCCCTAAAGAACACAGTCCTTCTGCAGCAATATCTTTCTCAAACCTAGATGAATCATCATCTTTCTCATTGTGAGGTCCAACCTCAGGAGAAGGGTCCCTTCTAGATAGGGGAGTAGAAACTCCCTTTACAGAGTGTCCTTCATTTAGGATCCTCATGACAAGATTTCTAATGACACGATCAGTATGATGCATGTCATCATTAGAGGTAGGGTTATCAAAACTGTTACCTTGAGTATGTCCTGCAATGGAGGATGGACCAGGAGTGTCGCCTGGGATGACTAATAGGGGAATCACTTCCAAAATGTCTTCATTTAGAAAATCCATAGAGGGTGTTCTAGCTTTATGCGCATGTTTGGTGTTTTTAGAACTAGAAGGTGAAGGATGTTATGACATCTGGTTGAGCTTGTGAAAGGATTTATGTTGCCCTAGCAGAGAAGGTCGATGAAGTTTGAGGAAGATAGAACTGTTTGAGCTGAGGTTGCGTGTGAAAATGCTATAGATGGAAGTTCCAATACTAGGTAATGATTTACCATAAATGGGGAACTTTCTTTTAAGTGGGCAAACAATATTTTTATTACCTTTTCCACTCCAAATTATTTGCTATAAATTCTCATAGATACAAATCCATAATTTCCCTCTTAGACATTCAAATTGATTAGCATCCAAAGCCTTTGTAAATATATCAGCTAATTTCATTTCAGTAGTAACATGCTCCAGGGCTATGATTTTCTCTTCCACTAGTTCTCTAATAAAATGATGACGAATATCAATGTGTTTTGTACTGCTGTGTTGAATAGGATTCTTAGAAATATTTATAGCACTCAGGTTATCACAGTACAATGTCATGACATCTTGCATGACATTATATTCAGTCAGAATCTGTTTCATCCAAACCAGTTGAGGGCAACTACTTCCAGCTGCTATGTATTTAGCTTCAGCAGTGGACAGGGACACATAATTTTGTTTCGTACTAAACCATGATATTAAGTTGTTCCTCAAGAAGAAACATCCTCCTGATGTGCTTTTCCTATCATCAGCACTTCCAGCCCGGTCTGCATCATAATATCCAGTCAGCATAGATCCAGATCCATGAGTATACAACATCTCATTGTCACTGATGCCATTGACATATTTCAGTATCCTTTTCACTTGGTTTATGTGACTGACTTTTGGTTCAGCTTGATATCTAACACAAACACCTACAGTAAAAGCAATGTCAGGTCTGCTTGCTGTGAGATATAGCAGACTTCCTATCATGCTTCTGTAGAGACTTTGATCTACACTAACACCATTTTCATCTTTGGAGACTTTCAGATGTGTAGGAGCAGGTGTCCTTTTATGACTTGCATTTTCCATGCCAAACTTCTTAACAATGTTTTTGGCATATTTGCTTTGAGATAGAAAGATAGAATCTTCCATCTGCTTAACTTGTAGCCCAAGAAAATAGGCCAGCTCTCCAACAAGGCTCATTTCAAATTCAGACTGCATTTGTTTAATAAAATGTTCGACCATCTGATCTGACATCCCACCAAACACAATATCATCCACATATATTTGAGCTACCATGATTTTTCCTCCTTCATTCTTAACAAATAGGGTCTTGTCAATACCTCCCTTCCTGTATCCATTGTTAGTGAGGAACATTGTGAGTCTATCATACCAAGCCCTAGGAGCTTGTTTCAAACCATAGAGGGCTTTCCTCAACTTGTACACATGCTTTGGAAGATTTGGATCTGTGAATCCTTTAGGTTGTTCAACATATACTTCCTTATTTAAGTAGCCATTCAAGAAGGCACTTTTTACATCCATTTTGAACAGTTTGAACTTCAGAATACATGCCACTCCAAGCAATAGTATAATGGACTCAAGGCGAGCTACAGGGGAAAATGTTTCATCAAAGTCAACTCCTTCAACTTGAGTGTATCCTTGTGCTACTAATCTTGCTTTATTTTTAGTAACCACCCCTTGTTCATCAGATTTATTCTTATACACCCACTTTGTTCCTATGACATTTATTCCTTCAGGTCTTGGAACCAGTTCCCATACTTCATTTCTCTTGAATTGGCCTAACTCTTCCTACATGGCATTGATCCAGAACTCATCAGTCAAGGCCTCCTTGACATTCCTAGGCTCAATCTTAGACACAAAACAGCCATGTGAGATCACTTCCCTTGATCTAGTTGTGACCCTTTTATTTGGGTCTCCTATAATGAGATCATTAGGATGATCCTTCTGAATTCTGATAAAGGGTCCCTTATTAATTGTGTCAGCTTCAGGTTCAGCTTGAGTGAGTTCACTCTCATTACTTTTGTCTGGGAAATCAGCTGGGGAATCATTTAGGGATGTCTCAACATCGTCTGTGACATCAGTCTGCTGATCATCAACCACAAGATTGATAGATTCCATCATTACTTTTGTTCTGGAATTAAAGACTCTAAAAGCTCTGCTGTTTGTTGATTATCCCATAAGTATTCCTTCATCAATCTTCAAATTGGGAATTCCTCTAACAGCTTCAACATATATAATCCTCTTCATTCCTTTAAGATGCAGATGGCCCAATCTTTGATGCCATAACTTCACTTCTTCTTCTTTGGCTAGAGTACACATTGATGAATAACCAGTTTCTTGAGAACTCCACATATAGCAGTTGTCCTTAGACCTGACTCCTTTCATGATCACTTCATTTTCTTTATTAGTAATGAGACATTCAGTTTTTGTGAAGTTTACAGTTAGACCTTGGTCACATAGTTGACTGCTACTTATTAGGTTTGCAGTCAGTCCCGTAACAAGTAGGACATTGTCAAGGTTAGGGACTCCAGGGCAGTTAAGCTTACCAATCCCCTTGATCTCACCCTTTACTCCATCACCAAAGGTTACATAGCTGGTGTCATGAGGATGAAGGCCAGTTAGCAGGTTCTTGTTTCCAGTCATGTGTCTGGAGCACCCACTGTCAAAATACCAGTCTTCTTTGGCTGAAACTCTGAAGGAAGTGTGAGCTATCAAGTTTGTAACACCAGTCCTATGAACCCATTGTTTTCTATTGACAGGTATGTGATGTTTGGGTCTAGGTTGATGATGAGAAGGACTAGGATAGCCATACAACTTATAGCAAAATGGTTTTATGTGGCCAAATTTTCCACAATAATGACATCTCCATCTTTGATGTTTCCCTTTTTGATGTCTTCCTTTATGATATTGTGACATATGATGTGACATCTTTGGTTTGCTACCAGTGTGACTGCACTCAGGTTTGGATTTTGGTTTCCTACCAGTGTGACTGCACTCAGGTTTGGATTCATTGAACCCAATGCCAGACTTGTCTCCTGCCATTTGTCCAGTCTGGAGAATTTTGTCTGTGTCAGATCCATTGTTTAGCATTCTGACATATTTTGTCATCTCATCCAATTTGGAATTCAAAAACACTGCTTTAGTCTTTAACTTAGAGATGGTTTCCAAGTGTTCTACCTTCTCATTCTCCAGTTGTGTTATCACTTTCTTCTGACTTTCAACTTGCTGACACACTTCTTCACTTCTGTGACACAACTTTCTGTAGGTAGTGGCTAACTCATCAAAGGTTACTTCATCATCACTTGAGTCTTCATCAGAATCCCATCTTCCAGTCAAGGCAGTCACAAGATTTGCAGACTCTTCTGTTTCACTTTCATCAGACAAAGTAGTAGCGAGACTCTTCTTCTGTTTCTTGAGGTAGGTTCCACATTCAGCTCTAATGTATCCATACCCATCACATTCATGGCACTGGACTCCTTTTCCTTCTTTGGACTTTTCATCAGATCTTGTTCTTCTTCCAGCATTATTGGACTTACTGATGTCAGATGAGATGTTCTTGACATTAGACTTAGACCTTACATCTATCTTTTTCAAAAGTTTGTTGAACTGTCTTCCCAGTAATGCTACATCATTTTCCAGATCTTCATCAGTATCTTGACCACTTTCTTCCTCTTTCTCTTCAGTGTTTGACATGAAGGCTATGCTTTTGACTTTCTTTTCAGATCCGTCACACATTCCCATCTCAAATGTTTGGAGGGATCCAATCAACTCATCAACTCTCATATTGGAAATGTCTTGAGACTCTTCTATGGCTGTCACTTTCATGGCAAATCTCTTAGGAAGTGACCTGGGTATTTTCCTCACTAGTTTTTCATCAGACATCTTCTCACCCAGGGCTCCAAAGGCATTAGCAATTTCAAGGATATTCATATGAAATTCATGAATATTTTCATCTTCTTTCATCCTTAAATTTTCAAACTTGGTAGTGAGCAACTGCAGTCTAGACATCTTTACTCTAGAGGTGCCTTCATGAGTGGTTTTGAGAATGTTCCAAGCATATTTAGCCACCTCACAGTTGTTTACCAATCTGAAGATGTTCTTAACTACTTCATTGAATATAGCATTCAATGCTTTAGAGTTCCCAAGGGCTATATCATCCTCCTCCTTTGTCCATTGTTCTTCAGCCTTCTTATCAGATGTAGCTTCTCCTTCCTTAGTAATAAATGGATGTTCCCAGCCTGTTAAAACAACCTTCCAAGCCTTATTATCCAAAGATTTTAGAAAGGCTACCATTCGAGGTTTCTAGTAGTCATAGTTGGATCCATCCAGAATAGGTGGTCTGTGAACAGATCATCCGTCTCTCTCCATAGTACCAGAAAGTAACGTCCCCAGATCTCACCCAGAACCATAGCAGGATGCCTGCTCTGATACCAATTGAAATTCTGGTATCAGATATGAGATGTCGAAGGTAATGTCATGACACTAATATCTGAATAATACACACAGGATAAAAGATAAAGAACAGTAATGTAAGAGACACAAATAATTGTTAACCCAGTTCGGTGCAAACTCACCTACGTCTGGGGGCTACCAAGCCAGGAAGGAAATCCACCCAACAGAATCAGTTCAAAGACTCTCAGTAAACAACTTCAAGTTACAGTCTTTTCACCTAATCTCTACCTGTGTGACTTCTACCTAATAACTCTTAGATATGAGATCCTACTCACTACCCCTCAATCATAGCAGTTATATAAAACAAGAATTACAATGAAAAGAAGACACTCTTCAAAGACACATACTTGATCTTGCTTAAAAGCTTCAATCAAGTAAACACACACTCATGCTTCAAAGCTTAGAGTGGACAAATTACAACTCAAAAATCAGTCCAATTCAATCATCTATGGATGAATGAATGGCTTACAATTCACACGACCACACAAGACTAAAACCCTTATTCTCTCTCAATATTCCGTTTGTTATTTCTTGTGTATAAAACCAGGTTTTCCATGTCCTTTTTATAGAAGCATTTAGCTGGGCTTGGACATCATAAAACCCTAAAACTATTTTCCATTCATATCTTCTCATGACAGCTGATTATATCTCGTTGGAAAATAAGTCAATTTGGTTGTAATTACTGATTGAATGCGCGTTTAATCATCTCATCAATCATACATAGATTAGCATAAAAAATGCAATCACACAATACATAACATTCAGACTGAATGTTCTGTATACAGATGTCATGACATCGGGTCTGACATCTCAGTAAAAATCCTGCATATTCACATTTTAAACATCCTGCATGTACAAGTTATCTTATGTCAAGACAACACTTGTGACAACTTGTGGACACTCTAGGTTTTACAAAAATTGCTTCCAACACATAGAACCAACATGTACCAAGCCATATAATTACAAGTTGGTTTTTCTTCGGTTGGCATAACAGCATCAGTTAAGACACGGTCTTGTCGTTGCTTCCATTTTCGACACTCAGATCTAGCGAAGCTTTGCCAAGGGTTAAAAGTTTCATTGACCGTTAACTTTTCGTAGATGCCATTCTCTGAGGTTTGTCGGGGGATCTGGGATGTGTTGAAGCATACCGAACTTCAATTTAACACGACCACTATGGTGCATCTCCACAGTGGTGAATCTTATGATCGGTGTGCATGCATTCCAAACAGTTGCATCTTGTTCATTTATTTCATGGTCATGATTCCAAAGTAGGTGCCAAACGGATTGGCGCTAGGTCTTGCACGCATGGTCATGTCACGTTCTTCTATTAATACTCTTCTTCATACCAACAAAAATTCATACTCTTACTTAAACCAACACAAATTCATTGTCAAACCTACAAAACTTCATTAGCATACTATCTCATATTCACTCGAATATATTATCAATGCTCATTGTAACGGTGAGACATATGAGTGTGATGTATACGAGTTTAGTTTTCAAAACACCAAAACTATCTGATTTACAATCAAGAGAAATTAAAATTTCTTACATTTGAAAAAACGAATAGAATCATGTCTAGGATCTTGTCTTGTGCCACAAATCACGTATCAGAATCCAATTTATTTCAAAAAGAATCAATGTAAATTTTACCCGCTAAAGGTGCGAGACGATGAAGATGTTGAATATATGTTTGTTAGTCATGAACATTCTGGTTGCAACTCTATTGAGTTATATATTAATCTCCAACAAAGTATACCACCTCAATTTTCCCAGATAACTAATCAAGGTAAATCTGATGAATCTGATTCAGAAGACTCAGATGAAGCCGACCTAGAAGCAGAAGTAGAAGTCAATGTTGTTGATGAAGAAGAAGAAGAAACCGAGACACAGGTCGATCATATGTTGAACAACAACATTGAAGATGACGACCATCCATTGTTATTACCTCCAAGTCATGTATATAATCCTCCTCAACATATGACAAACATGGACTTGCATGACGATGACACATCCGACAGTGTTTTTTACAACCCGTATCCACGGTCGGCTTCATCTGACTCTGCACTAAAGAAGAATGTGTGTGAGCTATCAAAAAATTTCACATGGATAACTCTGCTGATTTTACCGTGAAACACACTGATTCGAGAAGGTATGTTGATACGTGCGTGACTATATACAGAATATAGCCTATCGGGTACTTGACTGCAAGTGCATAGTCCAGTCGTTTTAGTTTTAAAAGATATCGAACCCACAGGGACCGATGGTCAAACTAATGCTACTAACGTCACTATGTTTAGCTAAGGGAATGATTTTTGGAAGATTGGTTGAAGAAAATTAAGTCTAAGGAAGGTTAAGTTTTAAGAAAGTATTAATAGGAGGATACCAATATGCAACACATTAATCGTCAGGGATTCGATAAGTCACCGGTGTATAATTTAAGTATCAAATATCTTTCAGTAGAAAATACTTATTTAAAAGGCTTTATCTTACACTATCGTGATTGTTGATTCGGGCTATACCTTTAAGTCAGAATGTACGCTCTCGTTGTCCCATTTGAAGTTAAAAATACTTTTTGAAAATAAATAAGTTCTAATTGCTTTTAAAGTCCTCTCGCTGTTTTTAAAATCAATGCCTAGTTTTTACTATCCAGCTCGAGCCTCACGCTCTCGCAATTATTGGTTCTCACCTTAGTTAATTTCCCACTCTCGTGGCAAAATCGTATTAAATAGCTTCTCACTTTTGTGACAAAGTTAATTAAATTTAAATTAAAAACCACAGCCGAAAAAATTGTTTGAGACAAGGAGTTTTTCACCAATTATTATTAAATCCCGTCTAATTAAATTGTTACATACCGATACCGGTAGTTTAGCCGGACATGTTAAATAACGCAAACACATACGAGCATAAACATATTAATAGTGCAGCAAACATAATTATAATAATAACAGAGCAATAATAATAATAATTGAATAAAAACCTGGCAATTGGATTAATAGAGTACGTCGAATCTTGAAGTACTTGAGCAGTCCTCCACAGGTCGGTAGGATTCTGCTTCTTCGATACAATTGCTTACTAAATTAAATAAAGTGTAGTAGTTCCCCGTGTAGGAAACTACTACTTTGGCTAACTGAAAAACGGAAAGGGAAGGGGAAAACGGAAACTCTAAACAGAATGGTACTGGATTGCGGTAAGGGAAACAAATGTTGCTGAAGGAAAATAACACTAAAAAGCTAAAATGTTGTAGAAAATAAATTGCAGAGGGAGAGTAGACGTCCCCTCATTTTCAACTTCTGTCCTTTTTATATCTCTTGGTAGGTCATGGCAATTGAGAAAAATAAGGATGACTCGATTGAGTGAGAAATCCACGGGAAATTGGTTCTGTTGCGGGAATATATGCACGTTTTGCACGCTTCTGTTGACTGTTTCAAGGCTTTGATTCTGGTCGTGTGGCGTTCGTCATGGGCATGTGACGGTCGTCACAGGATGGGCGTGTCGGTCGTTACGCGCTCTGTGAAGGTCATCACATCGGCAATTTTTGTGTTCTTGTGCTTTCTGATTTTTCTGCTGCTTCCTCATCTGTTTCTTCTTCTTTTTCTTCCTTTTCTACACTTTGCTCATTTATGCATGGGGATTGAAATACCTGCAAAAATAACTCGAAAACTTGCAGAATAATCAGAATATAAACAAAAGTGGTATGATCTTTGAGTGTAAATCAAGGCAAATATACGATGTATTTCCGCGTTATCATATGTCATCGAATATCGTAATATCCTTTGAAAGTTTCGGTTGGCTGCGTCTCACAGGAAGAAAAGTGATTCTTGGGAGATAACTTCTATAGACCCACCTCAAAGTTGCATTGCCACTAATGTTGTACAGGAAAAATGAAGCGCTGAATTAATATGTCAAGACATTTTTCCGCTTGTTAACAAAGACCCATCAGTGAAGGTGAGTATAATAATATCTCATATTGTCACACGATATAATTATACTCCCCCTTACAAGAAAGCATGGATTGCAAGGACAAAGGATGTTGAACTAGTATTCGGAAATTGGGAGGATTCATACAAAGAATTTCCACGATTTTTATGGGCACTTAAAACATATGCACCGAAGACTATTGCAATTATGGAGACATTTCCAGCATTTACGCTAGACAGAACTTATGTTGCTGGAAATAGAATTTTTCACCGCCTCTTTTGGTGGTTTCAACCATGGATCAAAGGTTTTGCATTCTGCAAACCTATTATTCAAATTGATGCAACATGGTTATACGAAAAATACAAGGGCATTTTTCTTATGGATGTTTCATAAGACGACAACAATAATGTCTTTCTCATTGCCTTTGCTCTGGTTGAAGGTGAAACCGCTGGTGGTTGGGGTTTCTTCCTTAGTCATCTCAGAACACATGTCTCTCCAAAAGCTAATCTCTATTTGATTTCAAATAGACATGCTGCTATTGAGAGTGCTTACAATAACCATGATAACATACCATGCTGCTATTGAAATTCTGGTATAGTCAGAGTTCAGATGTTCTACACGAAGTCATGACATCTGATCCATCATTCTTCCTAATACAGCAAGACAGTTAGAAAATATAAAACCCAGTACTCATATGCACACAGTCCCAGATGTCACGACATCTGCTACTCTACCACCATGGACAGAAGAACATCCAGTTTTGTCCATCTAGTACAAAGACACAGTAGAGATCAAACATGGCAGTTATGTTTATTGATCCTGCCCAGTTATCAGCATGATGTCTCAACATTGATTTGAACATCACCTGTTCCAACATTACAGAAGGATGAACTGTAACAGACCAACCAGTCTATTAGTAACAGCAGTCAATAATGAATGTCATAACATTCTGTTTTGCAATCAGACTGTAGGCTATGTGTCAAGTCTGTTATTCTCTTCATAAACAGACTAGAAACAGACTGAGTTATAACAGACAAAATATAGTGTGCAGAAGGTAAAAACACCAGTAATTGTTAACCCAGTTCGGTACAACATTACCTACTCTGGGGGCATACCAAGCCAGGAAGAAGATCCACTATTAGCAGTTTACAACTCTTCACTTAATCCCTACCCAATGCAATCTATACATAGGCACTCCTAGATAGAAACCTCCAGTTTCCATTCCTATCACTACAATTACCATGTAATGCTTAGACAACTTGAACATGCTTCACAGCTTCGTTCAAGAACATAACAACTCTTGCCTACAGGCTTTGAGTTACAAATAATCTCATGCTTTCAAGCACTGAGAAACACTTGGTAACCTTCCCACAGGTTGGGAGGTTTACCTCACACATACCCCTAATTTTTACATTGTTTGAGGCTTCCAAAACCTAGGTTACAATCTGCTATTTATAACCTAACCACCCAACTGGATTTGGGCCTTCAGAAATCGCAGCAAGCTTCTCCTTTGCTGTTACAGAGCTGGCAGAATTCTTCTGCTACAATCAAGGTCTTCAATCTTTTATTTCCTAAAAGATCTCCATATTTGGGAACTGTATATTCACCAAATATATTTACCAAATCTTCTGATTGAATCTTCAAGATCTCCACACAGGAGTTAGGATATTCACCAGATCTCCTAATTAATCACAAACCAAACCAGAATTAACTGATTCAGTTTTATACATATGTGAGATGTCACAGTCCCGATGTCGTGACATCTTACATGACATGTTGGTCCAGATGTTGAACTTCTTCAACCCAACATATTAAAACAACAGAGGTGATTACATTATTTGTTTTACAAAATTAATGTCAATCTTAAGGTACTAACAGATTTCAAATAGACATGCTGCTATTGAGAGTGCTTACAATAACCATGATAACATATGGCATAATCCTCCGTCTACCCATGTCTATTGCATTAGACATATCGCACAAAACTTCATGCGTCCAATCAAAGACAAGAACCTTAGCAAAAAAATGGTGAATGCAGGGTATGCTCTAACTTAGTCGTCATTTCAACATTACCATGACAAAATTAGATTGTCAAATGTAGATGCAGGAAGGTGGATGGATAACATACCATTAGATCAGTGGACAATGGCATTTGATAGAGGATGTCGATGGGGTTACATGACAACAAACCTTGTGGAATGTATGAACGGCATCTTCAAAGGCATTAGAAATCTACCAATAACCGCATTGGTCAGAACAACCTATTTTTGGTTGACACTGACCTTCACAACCAGAGGCGAAAGATGGAATGCAATGTTAATGTCAGGTCAATTATTCAGTGAATGCTGTATGAAAGTGATGAAAGAGGAAACTCTCAAATCTAGTACACACGCGATTACAATATTTGATTGTTATAGGAAAAATTTCAGTGTATAGAAAACAATAGACCACAATGAGGGGAGGCCAAATTTATCATATGCTATCAGACTAAACAGAAGTTAGTGCGACTGTGGCAAGTTCCAGGCCTTTCGTATTCCTTGCTCCCATGTCATTGTGGCATGCGCACATACTCGCCAGGACACTTACAACCATCTATCTGATGTTTACAAGACCATTACCGTCATGAATGTCTATAATAAAGCTTCTCAATGCTAGCAATGGAGGAATATTGGCCTCCATATCCGAGCGACATAGTTTGGCACACCGATGAGATGTGAAGAAAGAAAAAAAAGACAACCAAACAACACGCGTATTAGAACAAAAATGAATACGATTGATAAAATAATAAGATTATGTAGTATATATCGTCAACCAGGACACAATAAGAAAAAATGTCTCAATCTCTGAGCAACCTCTACATCATAATTTAGTACCTCCTTTCAACTTTTGTAGCCTTTGATTTTGATATATTAATAAATTTTTGTTACGACAAGGTTAACAACAAACATCACTTCAACTTAAACACACTTAAAACCGAACAGGTCTGAATAAATAACACAAATAACAGATATCAAAATAGATAAAAATACTTAATCACAACATTTAAAAATAATATTTCTAACTGATTACAATAATCAAACTGATATCATTTGGTCCAAACATCACTTCCCTAGCATCCTTATCATTTTACTCGCACTCATCCACGTACGGCATCAAGTCTCTCAATACTTCTATTTTTTTCGCCTTCATCTATGTTTCCGTCCAACCAACGAACCAACTCCCACTGTAGTTGCTCGAAATAACAGATGCTCCAGAAGAGCATCTCCATCAGAGGCTTGTCTCTCGAATAAATTACTTTTCCATAGCGACGATGAAGACGGACTATGTTTGCAATATAATGAAAAGAGATATGGAAAAATAAGTCACACAACACCTCTATTTATATAAAAAAATTACACAATACACGGAAGAGACAAATCAATTGGCGCCTCCTCTCATTTTCTACACATAGGCGTCAATTGGATTGGTAGCACCATGTGTTGTAGCCAATTCAATTTGCATCCCTCTTTAAAGTTAAGGGTATGCGTCAATTCATCTGGCACCTTGTCTTAACGTTTACTTTGAAAGTGGAGTAGTTTGGGAATTAATTTGAAAAATGGGTTATTTTTGGATTTTTTTAAAAAAACTGGGTTAATTGAATAAAAAAAATTTAATATGTGCCTTTGAGGTACAAGTTAAAAGATAAATATAGTAAAAAATAATTAAAAACTGTATATTGAATTTAATACAAATTTATAATTAATAATTTTATTATTTTTTTCAATAGAAATTTTTTATTTGTGAGACTTTAAAATATGCCATGGGATGTGCCACAAAGGCACAATTTCGCATTATCTATAATTTAATTAAGAAATAATTATTAACTAATTGTTTAAAAATTAATTAAATATCATAAATTTATAAGTTAATCTTTAATTTATTATTGTAGTTAAATTTTATTATATTAATTATGAATGCTTAATTGTTAGATTTTTAGAAGACAATCACCAATATAGGTATTAGCGTGGACAGTGGTGGAGTCAGGACATTAATTCATTATTGGGTGAGAATATGGACAATAAACGAGTTAGATGGGAGGATGGGTGAATAGACCTCTCAAGTTAAAAAAATTGAAATTATTTTATCAAAGTTTCAAAAATAAAACTGATTTTGCATAACATAAATGATTTTAGCGAATATAGCAATTGTGCTTATCTATTATAATTATCACAAAGATACTTAAACAACTCACAACACAATCTAGATGGAAAATCGAATTAAATCAAATGAATAAGCTACAATATATTGAATAATTGATCAATTACACAAGTAGTGGTGTTATCTTACAATTACCAATTACGATAAGATTCTACAACTATAATTTTCAGTTTAATCGACAACAAGATAAAATCGAAGTACTAATTCTACAAAACCTACACAAATGCAATAAATCGCTACTAATGGAAATCCTAATAACATGCAATTCTAGAAAGCAATAAGAATATCCTAATCATGCAATTAACTACGGAATTAAAATGAGAGAGGGAGAGTACACCATAACTTATAGTGGTTTGACGTGTTCATCCTTACTGTATACTTAATCCACTCTTTAATGGTTGTCCTTGAAAATTTGTTGATCTTCCAATATGATTTGTAACAAAATTACAAGAGTTAGTACAATCACAATGTCCAAAATAAATCTTGAAAAAAGATTATTCTTTCTGGATGTTTGACTTATACACAACCTCACAAACTGAACTCTATGCAAAATATTAACTCAATTTTGCTTCTTGAGTCTTCCCACCCTAACAACCTGCTCTAAGTATCATTCTATGACAATCTTTACTCGAACCCTTTGGTACCTTGAGCGTTGATCTATCTGAAGATTCAGAAGAACTCTTACCCTATCTTTAGCCTTTTACACATCACTATCAAGTTCAATATATAGTGTGGTGTTACGTTCTGTTATGACATTTCCAGTAAAAAAAATGAAGTTCTTATCTCTAGGCTGACAATCGAATTAAATCAAATGAATAAACTACAATATATTGAATAATTGATCAATTACACAAGTAGTTGTGTTATCTTACAATTACCAATTATGATAAGATTCTACAACTATAATTTTCAGTTTAATTGACAACAAGACAAAATCGAAGTACTGATTCTACAAAACCTATACAAATGCAATAAATTGCTACCAATGGAAATTCTAATAACATGCAATTCTAGAAATCAATAAGAACATCCTAATCATGCAATTAACTACGGAATTAAAATGAGAGAGAGAGTACACCAGAACTTATAGTGGTTTGACGAGTTCATCCTTACTTTATGCTTAACCCACTCTTTAATGGCTGTCCTTGAAAATTTGTTGATCTTCCAATATGATTTGTGACAAAACTACAAGAGTTAGTACAATCACAATGTCCAAAATAAATCTTGAAAAAAATTATTCTTTCTGGATCTTTGGCTTATACACAACCCCACAAACTGAACTCTATGCAAAATATTAACTCAATTTTCTTGAATCTTCCCACCCTAACAACCTGCTCTAAGTATCATTCTATGACAATCTTTACTCGAATTCTTTGGTACCTTGAGCATTGATCTATCTGAAGATTGAGAAGAACTCTTACCCTATCTTTAGCCTTTTACACATCACTATCAAGTTCAACCTAGAGATAAGAACTTCATTCTTTTTTACTAGAAATGTCATAACATAACATAACACCACACACCCTTGCGAACCACTAAAATCTTAGACAAATCTTCAAAGAAACGTTAAATTTAAAACGAATCTCCTCGCCAATCACGAACTTTCAAAGATAAGATTCAAATCCATGTAACAATTGAAAAAGAATAAGGTCGAAGATGAAATAAATTGTTTGCAAGTGTTCACAAAGGATAAAAAACTCTTTTGAAAAATAAAAGAACAAGTTGTATGTGAGTTTTTAAATCATCAATGGAAGTATGTGTCTTCTAACATTATGAATGATTTTGAGAGAAAAAGGATTTATAGGTGTTATTGAATAAGCACAAATAGTTTGATTTATGCATGTTAAAAATATACAAATCTAAAACTTAATTCTCATAAATGTGCAATTAAAGGGAAGACTCGATTATATAAGACTAAATCTAAAGGTGAGACATGCAACTTCACCAAAGGGATGCAGACTATTTAAACTTAATTTTTTTTAATTGAGGAAAGAAAATAAGACAAGGATTAGGGGTGGCAAAACGGGTCGTCCGCCCCGCCTAAAGTCCGCCAAAAAAGAAGCGGGGCGGGCATGCCCGCTAAGTTGAAATGGGTATGAAAATCTAGCCCACCCCGCTAAGTGGTGGGTGGCGGGCTTGCCCACCTTTTTTTTATTTTATTTTCATTTTTTATAGAAATTAAAAGGCTATTTTTTTTTGCATTTCAATAAGAAAACATCAAATCAACAATTAGAAAGTATAAATGACAAAAGACTAAAACCATCAAAGTATTACCCTTCAATCAATAATAGAACCTTCAACAAGTATTTACCTAAAATAGAAGTAGAATCATCAACAAGTATTAAATTTCAAGTTTCAACCAACCAAAAGAAATATTTAAGTTAAACCATCAAGCAACCATTAACTTTTAACCATCAAGCAACCAAAGTTTAAGTTCAACCAACCAAAACCATAATAAGTATTAAGTACAACATCAAAGTTTAAGTTTAACCAACGAAAACCATAATAATATTGCTTAACAAAATAAGAGTGAAATATTCTAAAACTAAATTCTAATCATCAAGGTCAAGAATATTAGATGCACTCTTAGAACAAGTTGGACCTTCTTTTTCATCTTCATTATCATCATCATTTCCATCTACATTATAAAACAATGAAATAAATTAAATGGTTAGAAAAAAATATTAAAAAATAGTAGATAACTATATTCATACTAAAAATAATTACCATCATCAAATGCATACAACCAATTGCGAGAACAAAGCAATGCTTTAACATTTTCAGACAATAGTCGATTTCTATGCTTGTTAAGCACGCTAGAACCAATACTAAAGGAAGATTCGAATGCAACAATGGTAATAGGAATGCTTAACATGTCTCAAGTCATTACTGAAAGTTCAGGAAATTTATGTCTAGTGATCTTCCACCATTGTAGTACATCCAAATGTTCTGTGTAATCAAGATCCAAAGTCGCATCTTCCAAATACATATCAAGTTGACTTTGACCATTTTTTTAGTTGTACTAGATTGTTGTCTACCCAATCTAATTTCCTAAAATTATGACAATTGAATAATAACATAAGGTTAAATGAAACCAATTATTAAATAGTGATTTCATGTTATTTGTAAGAAACCAATTAGTAAATCATGAATAAAAAACTTACATCAAATAGGCTTGGCTCAGTTGACATAGTTGAATTGGTAGTAGGAGGAATACTTGAAGCATTTGAAGAAGAAATAGAATATTCCGCAAACAACTTGTACAATTTCAACTTTATGTTTTCCAACTTCAATTCCCAATTTAGTTGATTAATCACTTTATAAATTGGAAGTAGGATAGCTTGTTCCGGACATCAAAGTGGTAATTTCATAAAATGGCAACAAGAACCTACTCATTTTCAAGTCTCACCCACTCTTCTTTTGAAGGATTACTTGTATAATTTGCATCATAACAACGAAGATTTTCAAATGCACGTTGATATTTAAGAGCACTTTTAAGCATCAGATATGTTGAATTCCATCTTGTAGGCACATTTGTGACCAACCCACTTGATATATCAATATTGCCAACCATATCAATGCATTGCTTAAATTTTACCATCCTACACTCTGAACCTTTGATCGAGAAAATAGGAAGTGTGCTATTTTTGCCAATGTAGTAATAATAGGGATGTTTCCTAAAGATCGATCTTGAGGATTGCACAACAATATAAGTGTAAATTGTTACTCAATTGAACAAAACAACTAGTTGAGGTTTTGTAAAAAGTCACTGTAAGAGAAAGTAAAACAGAATAAATCTTTTCATAGTTTATAATAATATGCCAAGGAAGGTGTATGAATATCTCTTGTAATGACCCTTGAGTGTATATCTCCTTAATAATGCAAAAATTTTCAATTACCGGATCTTAACAATATTTCCCCCTAAGACCTCAGAGGAAAACCTTTGGTCATTCAATCTAATCTCTAAGTCCTTAGGCGATAATGATAAAGCCAAGCAATTACAATTTAACAAGAATAAATCGGTAACCATAGGGTATCCCTAGTCGTAGGTGATATCTACTATGGTTTCACTGTACAAAAACCTTAACAATTGCAATCCTGCTAATTGTTAACCATACAACAATCTTAATTTTTCTGATAAAGAAAGCATTACGCATATTGCACAGTGAAATTAACAACAAACATCATATATTAAGGAAATTATAAATTCAGAGTCATTACACGATTAATTCAGGGACACCCCTGGCATTGGGGGGTTTAGCCTCTCATATTATTCAAATAAGATACAAAATAAAAATGAGACATTACAAAAGGATGAGAATTCCGTTGATCTTCAATCGCATCCGCTCTTGAAGGATCTCCGTTCTTCGCAGCTTTTGACCGCTTCAATCTTTATCGTCTCTAATATGTAATCATGAAAAGTCCTCTTCTCCATATTCAAAAGTCCCCTAAATAGTTCATGATCACTAATTTGATGTAGCAAACATCCAAAATGCCCTCCAGGATCAACCGTGCCAAAATACAACAAAAACTAGAAAATGAGGTGTCCATGCCAACATTGGCCGTGTCAGGCAACACGCCAGGCCGTGTTGGCTATCTGGCATCCATGGCTTGACACTCCCTCCTCCAAGGAGGCTGACACGGGCCGTGTCAGCTGACACGGGCACCCGTGTCAGCTCCCTGTTTTAGTGTCCTGGCTCTCCTATCCTGATACGGGTCGTGTTGGGCAACACAGATGGCTGTGTCAGGACTACTATGTTGTCCACTTTCCTCTTCCGACGGGCCCGGAACGTCCGATTCCCTTAGCGATTCCTCTGGTATTCTTGCTTACACCCGAAACCAATAAAACTACCACAAAGAGACATAAAATGGAGTATAATGATGCAAACCAAATATAATCAACAAATTGAAACAACAATGCAAAACATCTAATTTACTAAATAGAACGACAAAAGAGGTAGACTAATGTGTTACCGACTTCGTGAAATTTTGCCGAATAAGTGTCAGAAAACAAGTAGAATTGGAGACTGATCAACCTTTCACATGTTTAATGGTTTCCCTAATCTTTTGCAAAGCACCAGAAGCTGCTTTAACACCCTCTTGCACAATTAGATTTATGATATGTGCAGAACAACGGACATGAAAGAACTCCCATTTACATAACAACCAATTTTGCAAGACTAGTTAACTCTTCAAAATTTGCTGCATGAGATCATTTGCAGAAGCATTATCTAGAGTAACGGTACAAATCTTCTTCTCTATTCCCCAATCAGTCAAAAACTCAAATATTCTTTTACATAACTCAAAACCAGTGTGAGAAAGAGGCATGTGACAAAAGTTGAGTATTTTACTATTTAACTTTCAATTTTGATCAACATAATGAGCAGTTAAAGTAATACAGCCCTTAATATTAATTACTGTCCATAAATCAGAAGTTAAAGAAATCCTACAAAGAGTGTTGTCCATTTCTATCTTAATATTTTCCTTTTTCCTTTTGTATATTCTCACAACATCAGCCTTTGTGGTATTTCCAGTGATAGGAATGTAATCAGGATTCAAGTACTGAAGCCAAGTTGTAAGCTCTTCAAACTCAGCAAATTTAAAAGGAAGATCTCGCTTGATAATTAGTCGAGCACACATTTCACGAGATACCAAATTATCAACCTTTAATGATTTTAGCTTTCCTTGCATGTCTAACATCATCTGACCAACATCTCCAAAATTAACTTTCTTACAAACTTCAAGATGACGTTTTAGAGAATTTATCCCATATCGGTTTCCTCCGCATGCATATGATGTACCACATTTGCCTTCCCTCATTATCCAACCCTTCTATCATAGTAAAAAACTTCCGCACCTGAGATTTCTGCTTTCTCTTAGTGTTCTTCGCTTTACTATATTCCACTAACACATTACTATTAGGTTCCACCGACTCACAATCTTGTTCCATAGTTAGGTCCAAATCTACATCACCACTCTCATCAATTGGAGCTAAAAAATCCATATCAAAACTAAGTCCTAAAACACAATAAACACAAAATTAAATATTAAAAAATCACTTATTAAAGCTAATATATTATTTTAAAGTATAAGCATAGAATGAGTCATTAAATGTATCATGCATCATAAACATTACAATACAAGCAGTAAAGTTGTTTATCATAGAATATATAAATTTTGAGTAAAATTGTTTTTGCCATCTTTATTTTGATTTAATTGAGAGATCAAGTAATATCATTATGATTATTATTTCGTAAATAAGTTTATGCATAATAATACAACATATATGTAGTACCATTTTAAATAAGTTTAAAGTTTAATATCAATTAGTTATAAGGAATTGATTTCATTTAATATTATCGATATAAATTACATTATGTTAGGTAATAATACAGTATTATTCTCCCATGTTATGCAATGATCATTTATAAATTAAAATATTATTTATCTATTATATAGTACTATATATTAATGATAAAAAATTATATATATATATATATATATATATATATATATATATATATATATATATATATATATATATATATATATATATATATATATATATATATATATATATATATATATATATATATTTTACTCTCGTTTTTATAAAATAAGTTTTTAGAATCAATTTTGTAATATGCTTTTAAAGCTGAAATTGTCTATTACTGTATGCAATTTGTGGAATTGGCAATGTATGTAATAAAGAAGAATAAATTTTAATAGACAATGTATGTAATAGACAATCAATTACAGTAATAGACAATGTATGTAATAGATAATGTATGAAAGAAGAACCTGGAGTGGAGGCTGAAAGAGATTCACCGCTAGCAAGACGACGACAATGTGAAAAGGATTGTTGCAGCACTATTGATGTTGTGAGAGAAATTTAGGTCTTGTACTCATTTGTAATTTTTTTAATGGATATTATTATTGGGTTTCTTGGCTATGGTAGGAGGAGAGGCGGTTGGTGTTGAATGATCGTTGGGTGTTCTGGCTAAGGCGGCTTTGGTAGGGTGATGTGGTGGGTGCGAAGCGATGTTGGGTCTCAGGTTGATGGTCAATTTGTTGGTGGTGGTATGGGGTATGCTCCTGGTATTGGGGTTAGATGTATGGCATGTTTTGGTTGTAGGTTTGTGTGTTGGTTGAACGAAACGTTTGGCAGACAGGGGGTTGTGTGTATCCGGTTTGACAATGTTGTGAGGGGTTTGATGTTGATGTGTCAGGTGTGTAAGTTTGTTGGTGAGGGTCGTACAAGTATATATCCTCGTCGATGAACTGAAAACCAACCGATTTGTACTAAGCCATATAAGTACGACTTGGTTTTTCTTCATTTGGCATGACTGCGTCAGTTAAGACATGGTCATGGCGGTACTTCCATTTGAGACACTCCGATCTTGCGAAGCTTTGCCAAGGATTAAAGTTCCATTGGTCGTTAACTTTGCGCATATGCTATTCTCCTAGGTTTGCTGGGGGATCTAGGATGTTTTAGGGTGAAATTCTGGTATCAGATATGAGATGTCAAAGGTAATGTCACGACACTAATATCTGAACAATACAAACAGGATAAAAGATAAAGAACAGTAATGTAAGAGACATAAGCAATTGTTAACCCAGTTCGGTGCAAACTCACCTACGTCTGGGGGCTACCAAGCCAGGAAGGAAATCCACTAAACAGAATTAGTTCAAAGACTCTCAGTAAACAACTTCAAGTTACAGTCTTTTCACCTAATCTCTACCCGTGTGACTTCTACCTAAGAACTCTTAGATAAGAGATCCTACTCACTCCCCCTCAATCACAGCAGTGATATAAAACAAGAATTACAAAGAAAAGAAGACACTCTTCAAAGACACATACTTGATCTTGCTTAAAAGCTTCAATCAAGTAAACACACACTCATGCTTCAAAGCTTAGAATGGACAAATTACAACTCAAAAATCAGTCCAATTCAATCATCTATGGATGAATGAATGGCTTACAATACGCATGACCACACAAGACTCAAACCCTTATTCTCTATCAATATTTCGTTCGTTATTTCTTGTGTATTAAAACCAGGTTTTCCATGTCCTTTATATAGAAGTGTTTGGCTGGGCTTGGACATCATAAAACCCTAAAACTATTTTCCATTCATAACTTCTCATGACAGCTGATTATATCTCGTTGGAAAATAATTCAATCTGGTTGTAATTACTGATTGAGGGCGCGTTCAATCATTACATCAATCACACATAGATTAGCACAAAAAGCGCAATCATACAATACATAACATTCAGACTGAATGTTTTGTATACAGATGTCATGACATCAGGTCTGACATCTTAGTAAAATCCTGCATATTCACATTTTAAACACCCTGCAGGTACACGTTATCTTATGTCAAGACAACACTTGTGACAACTTGTGGACTCTCTAGGTTTTACCAAAATTGCTTCCAACACATAGAACCAACAAACTCTCCCTTTGACAAATTTTGGCTAAAACATACATCAGACCATTTGTTCACAAGAGAAAAAAAACATATCAGCAGTTTAGTAGCAGAAGTAATAAAACACACATTTACTAGCTATAATAGCAACTAGTAAACACATATTAAACACATATTTGCTTCTTCTCCCCCTCAGTCTGTTCAACACGGACATCTCCTTCAACAACACCTGTAACATCCACCACCCCATATGACATCTCCTTTAACATCACATGTACTACACAAAACATCCCTTTCAACATCATCTGTCATCTGTTTATAGCATAGCTACTTCTGTCATCTGTTTATAGCATAGCTACTTTAGCTACAGCTCATTTAACTGCTTCTCCCCCTTTTTAGCCAAAAGAGACCAAAGAGACCAATGAGACAAAATAAATGTCTATTAGTCCAACAGAATGTCACATAGAATGTCATAACATATTGTTAGGTGTTACAGAACCACAAACAAACACAGCTATACAAGCTGAGATAAAATCCAGAGAAATAAAAAAGAACCCAAAAAATACATCAAGGCATCAAATAACTTCCAAAAAAGAAACACCATCAGAACATCCAGAACAACATATCATCAGAAAAGTGAGAAGTAATCTTCAACAAAACTCAGTCAGAGGAGCTAGCATCTTCATCAGCTTCAGAACCAGAACTGCCACTTGATTTATCTTGAGATTCAGACCTCTCACTAGAGGTTTGGGCTTTTGTTTCCTTGGCCTGTCCAACATTATCTCTATCACCTTGCTCTAAGCTTTAAATCAGAGCCTCCAAAGCTTCTTTCCTGGCTTTAGCCACCCTTATCCCAGTCTCCAATTCCTTACAAGTCTCTTTCAGTTCAGCAATCAGACCACCTTGAGAGGTTGGCTTCTTCACAACAGATGTCATGACAATGTCATTGACATGACTGCCTTCAAATAATTTGTATTGAACTGACAAGGGAGGTTTTCTTCTACTAGGAAGATCATTTGTGCTCAGAATTCCAGGTTGCTGGCTCAGGATTATCCCACAAATTAATGAGGGAAAAGCTATGGGCAACTTTACTGCATTTGTAGAAGCATGTTTGACAACTTTTTCAAACATGAACCTAACATAATCAAACTTCAGCTTGGTTCCAACAACAAATATGAACCTTCCAAGAGCATTTGAGATTGTAGAGATGTGATTGGTGGGTACCCAATTTGCTGACCCTATCTTGTGTAAGATAGCATATTTCACAGTTAGCTTTCTAGCAGGGAGATGCTTCTTGCTAGGCCACTCCTTGACCTGTCTAGCAGTTATTTCCCTACAGACCTCATTGTCAGTGGATTCGAGTTCACAAGCACCTTATGTTCCTCTTCCTAGGAACTTATTAATCACAGTTGGAGAAAAATTGATACACTTCCCTCTAACAAACACCTTACAAAACTCTTTACTGTTTTTATCAGCAATGTCCTCAGGGATGTTCACCACAAATTCTTTAACAAGACCTTCAAAACACTGAGATAACCCAGTAACAATTTTCATTAATCCAGCAAATTTAATCAGGTCCATGACCTCTTTAACCTCCACAACATCCTTGCCCAGTTCTCTTTCCACAGCCACTCTCCTTTGGATTACAAACTTCCATTTTACTGCTCCATCTTCAAGATGGAAGGAAATATTATCCAAGTGAACCGCAACAACTTTTGCAGGGGATTTTCTAACAATTGACCTTTTGACAAGAGAGATGTCAGGGACATCGTCTTCAACATCTTCATCTAAATCAGAACTTTCTCTTACTTTTCTCTTCTTTACCTCCACTTTTCTCCAAGTCTTTGAGGGGCCTACATCAGTAGCCTTCTTAGAAATTTTGGCTATCATCATCTCAGCCACAGACCTACCCTTTCTTGTCTTCATTCTCTTAGCTACACTAGGCTTCAAGTGATGAAGCAAGCTATCATCTTCATCATCCGAGCTCTCATCTTCCAGGTCAATCACCTTCTTAGCAGAGTCATGCTTCTTAGACTGAGAAGCATTGGCAGTAGGTGATGCTACAGATTTCTTACAAGGCAAGGTTTGCCCTAAAGAACACAGTCCTTCTGCAGCAATATCTTTCTCAGACCTAGATGAATCATCATATTTCTCATTGTGAGGTCCAACCTCAGGAGATAGGTCCCTTCTAGATAGAGGAGTAGAAACTCCTTTTACAGAGTGTCCTTCATTTAGGATCCTCGTGACAAGATTTCTAATGACACGATTAGTATGATGCATGTCGTCCTTAGAGCTAGGGGTATTAGAACCGTTACCTTGAGTATGGCCTGCAGTGGAGGATGAACCAGGAGTGTCGCATGGGATGACTGACAGGGGAATCACTTCCAAAATGTCTTCATTAAGAAAGTCCATAAAAGGTGTTCTAGCTTTGTGCGCAGGTTTGGTGTTTTTAGAACCAGATGGTGAAGGATGTTGTGACATCTTGTTGTTCTTGTGGAAATATTTTTGTTGCCCTAACAGAGAAGGTTGATGAAGTTGAAGGAAGGTAGAAATGTTTGAGCAGAGGTTGCGTGTGAAAATGCTATAGATGGAAGTTCCAATACTAGGTGATGATTTACCATAAATGGGGCACTTTTTTTTAAGTGGGCAGACTGTATTTTTATTACCTTTTCCACTCCAAATTAATTGCTATAAATTCTCATAGATACAAATCCCTAATTTCCCTCTTAGACATTCAAATTGATTAGCATCCAAAGCCTTTGTGAATATATCAGCTAATTGCATTTCAGTAGTAACATGCTCCAGGGCTATGATTTTCTCTTCCACTAGTTCTCTAAAAAATGATGACGAATATCAATGTGTTTTGTCCTGCTGTGCTGAATAGGATTCTTAGAAATATTTATAGCACTCAGGTTGTCACAGTACAATGTCATGACATCTTGCGTGACATTGTTTTCAGTCAGCATTTGTTTCATCCAAACTAGTTGAGAGCAACTACTTCCAACTGCTATGTATTCAGCTTCAGCAGTGGACAGAGACACACAATTTTGTTTCTTACTACACCATGATATTAAGTTATTCCCCAAGAAGAAACATCCTCCTGATGTGCTTTTCCTATCATTAGCACTTCTAGCCCAGTCAGCATCACAGTAACCAGTCAGCATAGATCCAGATCCATGAGTATATAGCATCCCATAGTCACTGGTACCATTGACATATTTCAGTATCCTCTTCACTTGGTTTATGTGACTGACTTTTGGTTCAACTTGATATCTAGCACAAACACCTACAACAAAAGCAATGTCAGGTCTGCTTGCTGTAAGATATAGCAGACTTCCTATCATGCTTCTGTAGAGACTTTGGTCTACACTAACACCATTTTCATCTTTGAGACTTTCAGATGTGTAGGAGAAGGTGTCCTTTTATGACTTGCATTCTCCATGCCAAACTTCTTAACAATGTTTTTGGCATATTTGCTTTGAGATAGAAAGATAGAACCTTCCATCTGCTTGACTTGTAGCCCAAGAAAATAGGTCAGCTCTCCAACAAGGCTCATTTCAAATTCAGACTGCATTTGTTTAACAAAATGTTCGACCATCTGATCTGACATCCCACCAAACACAATATCATCCACTTATATTTGAGCCACCATGAGTTTTCCTCCTTCATTCTTAACAAATAGGGTCTTGTCAATGCCTCCCTTCCTGTATCCATTGTTAATGAGGAACACTGCGAGTCTATCATACCAAGCCCTAGGAGTTTGTTTCAAACCATAGAGGGCTTTCCTCAGCTTATACACATGCTTTGGAAGATTTGGCTCGGTAAACCCTTTAGGTTGTTCAACATACACTTTCTCATTTAAGTAACCATTCAAGAAGGCACTTTTTACATCCATTTGGTACAGTTTAAACTTCAGAATACATGCCACTCCAAGCAATAGTCTAATGGACTCAAGGCGAGCTACAAGGGCAAATGTTTCATCAAAGTAAACTCCTTCAACTTGAGTGTATCCTTGTTCTACTAATCTTGCTTTATTTTTAGTAACCACCCCTTGTTCATCAGATTTATTCTTGTAAACCCACTTTGTTCCAATGATATTTGTTCCTTCAGGTCTTGGAACCAGTTCCCATACTTCATTTCTCTTGAATTGGCCTAACTCTTCCTGCATGGCATTGATCCAAAATTCATCAGTCAAGGCTTCCTTGACATTCCTAGGTTCAATCTTGGACACAAAACAACCATGTGAGATCACTTCCCTTGATCTAGTTGTGACCCCTTTATTTGGGTCTCCTATAATGAGATCTTTAGGATGATCCTTCTGAGTTCTGATAGAGGGTCCCTTATTAGTTTTGTCAGCTTCAGGTTCAGCTTGAGTGAGTTCACTCTTATTACTTTTGTCTGGGAAATCAGCTGGGGGATCATTTAGGGATGTCTCAACATCGTCTGTGACATCAGTCTGTTGATCATCAACCACAACATTGATAGACTCCATCATTACTTTTGTTCTGGAATTAAAGACTCTAAATGCTCTGCTGTTTGTTGAGTAGCCCAGAAATATTCCTTCATCACTCTTGGGATCCATCTTCCTTCTTTGTTCACGATCAGTCAAGATATAACATTTACTACCAAACACATGGAAGTATTTGACTGTAGGTCTTCTCCCTTTCCAGACTTCATATAAAGTAGTAGGAGTCCCTTTCTTCAAGGTTACTCTGTTGTGAACATAGCAGGCTATGTTCATAACTTCAACCCATAAGTGGTAGGGTAATTTCTTAGCATGAATCATAGCTCTGGCGGATTCTTGGAGAGTTCTATTTTTCCTTTCTATCACGCCATTTTGCTGAGGGGTAATGGGAGAAGAGAACTCATGACTAATTCCTTCAGATGCACAAAATCCAGCAAATTTGTTGTTCTCAAATTCTTTCCCATGATCACTTCTGATTTTGATAACCTGACTTTCTTTTTCTCTTTGAAGTCTTAGACAAAGATCTTTGAAAACTTCAAATACATCAGATTTTTCCCTTATAAAATTGACCCAGGTGTATCTAGAGAGGTCATCCACCACCACATAAGCATACTTTTTCCCACCAAGACTTTCCACCTGCATAGGTCCCATCAAGTCCATATGGAGAAGTTCCAGCACTCTAGAAGTGGTGTCATGTCTGAGCTTCTGATGTGACATCTTTGTCTGTTTTCCAATCTGACACTCCCCACAAACTCTTCCTTCATCAATCTTTAAGTTTGGAATTCCTCTGACAGCTTTGACATATATAATCCTCTTTCATTCCTTTAAGATGCAGATGGTCCAATTTTTGATGCCATATTTTCACTTCTTCTTCTTTGGCTAGAGTACACATTGAAGAATAACAAGTTTCTTGAGAAATCCACATATAGCAGTTGTCCTTAGACCCGACTCCTTTCATAATCACTTCATTTTCTTTATTAGTAATCAGACATTCAGTTTTTGTGAAGTTTACAGTTTGACCTTGGTCACATAGTTGAATGATGCTTATTAGGTTTGTAGTCAGTCCTTTAACAAGTAGAACATTGTCAAGGTTAGGGACTCCAGGGCAGTTTAGCTTTCCAATCCCCTTGATTTCACCCTTTGCTCCATCACCAAAGGTTACATAGCTGGTGGCATGAGGATGAAGGTCAGTTAGCAGGTTTTTGTTTCTAGTCATGTTTATGGAGCATCCACTATCAAAATACCAGTCTTCTTTGGCTGAAACTCTGAAGGAGGTGTGAGCTATTAGGTTAGTAACACAGGTCCTAGGAACCCATTGTTTTCTGTTGACAGTGATGTGATGTTTGGGTCTAGGTTCATGATGAGAAGGACTAGGATAACCATACAATTTAAAGCAGAATGGTTTTATGTGACCAAATTTTCCACAGTAATGACATCTCCATCTTTGGTGTTTTCCTTTCTGCTATCTTCCCTTATGATGTTGTAACACACGATGTGACATCTTTGATTTACTACCAGTGTGACTACACTCAGGTTTGGATTCATTGAACCCAAGGCCAGACTTCCATCTTTGGTGTTTTCCTTTATGTTGTCCTTCCTTATGGTGTTGTGACACATGTTGTGACATCTTTGGTTTGCTACCAGTGTGACTACACTCAGGTTTGGATTCATTGAACCCAAGGCCAGACTTGTCTCCTGCTATTTGTCCAGTATGGAGAATTTTGTCTAAGGTGTCAGATCCATTGTTTAGCATTCTGACATACTTTGTCATCTCATCCAGTTTGGAATTCAAGAACACTGCTTCAGTCTTCAACTTAGAGATGGTTTCCAAGTGTTCTGCCTTCTCATTCTCCAACTTGTTGACACACTTCTTCACTCCTGTGACACAACTTTCTGTAGGTAGTGGCTAACTCATCAAAGGTTACTTCATCATCACTTGAGTCTTCATCAGAACCCCATCTTCCAGTCAAGGCAGTTACAGCAGACTCTTCTGTTTCACTTTCATCAGACCAAGTAGCAGCAAGACTCTTCTTATGTTTCTTGAGGTAGGTCCCACATTCAGCTCTAATGTGTCCATACCCATCACATTCATGGCACTGAACTCCTTTTCCTTCTTTGGACTTTTCATCCGATCTTGTTTTTCTTCCAACATTATTGGACCTACTGATGTCAGATGATATGTTCTTGACATTAGACTTAGACCTTACATCCATCTTTTTCAGAAGTTTGTTGAACTGTCTTCTCAGTAATGCTACATCATTTGCCAGATCTTCATTAGTATCTTGACCACTTTCTTCCTCTTTCTCTTCAGTGTTTGACATGAAGGCTATACTTTTGACTTTCTTTTCAGATCCATCACACATTCCCAACTCAAATGTTTGGAGGGATCCAATTAGCTCATCTACTCTCATATTGGAAATGTCTTGAGACTCTTCTATGGCTGTCACTTTCATGGCAAATCTCTTAGGAAGTGACCTGAGTATTTTCCTTACTAGTTTTTCATCTGACATCTTCTCACCCAGGGCTCCTGATGTATTAGCAACTTCAAGGATATTCATATGAAATTCATGAATATTTTCATCTTCTTTCATCCTCAAATTTTCAAACTTAGTAATGAGCAGCTGCAGTATAGACATCTTCACTCTAGAGGTGCCTTCATGAGTGGTTTTGAGAATATTCGAAGCATCTTTAGCCACCTCACAATTGTTTACCAATATGAATATGTTCTTATCAACCCCATTGAATATAGCATTCAATTCTTTAGGGTTCCCAAGGGCTAGATCATCCTCCTCCTTGGTCCATTGTTCCTCAGCCTTCTTATCAGTTGTAGCTTCTCCTTCCTTAGTAATAACTGGATGTTCCCAGCCTGTTAAAACAGCCTTCCAAGCCTTATTATCCAAAGATTTTAGGAAGGCTACCATTCGAGGTTTCTAGTAGTCATAGTTGGATCCATCCAGAATAGGTGGTCTGTGAACAGATCCTCCGTCTCTATCCATAGTACCAGAAAGTAACGCCCCTAGATCTCACCCAGAACTAGAGCAGGATGCCTACTCTGATACCAATTGAAATTCTGGTATCAGATATGAGATGTCGAAGGTAATGTCACGACACTAATATCTGAACAATACAAACAGGATAAAAGATAAAGAACAGTAATGCAAGAGACACAAGCAATTGTTAACCCGGTTCGGTGCAAACTCACCTACGTCTGGGGACTACCAAGCCAGAAAGGAAATCCACTAAACAGAATTAGTTCAAAGACTCTCAGTAAACAACTTCAAGTTACAGTCTTTTCACCTAATCTCTACCCGTGTGACTTCTACCTAAGAACTCTTAGATATGAGATCTTACTCACTCCCCCTCAATCACATCAGTGATATAAAACAAGAATTACAAAGAAAAAAAGACACTCTTCAAAGACACATACTTGATCTTGCTTAAAAGCTTCAATCAAGTAAACACACACTCATGCTTCAAAGCTTAGAGTGGACAATACATAAATCAGACATAGATTAGCACAAAAAGCACAATCACACAATACATAACATTCAGACTGAATGTTCTGTATACAGATGTCATGACATCGGGTCTGACATCTCAGTAAAATCCTGCATATTCACATTTTAAACACCCTGCAGGTACATGTTATCTTATGTCAAGACAACACTTGTGATAACTTGTGAACACTCTAGGTTTTACCAAAATTTTGCCAACACATAGAACCAACATGGGGTATACCGAACTGCAACTTCACACGATCACTATTGTGTATCTCCACAGTTGTGAACCGTATTATCGGTGTGCATGCAGTCCATATGGACGCGTCTTCAGCGCTGACCTCATGGTCATGATCCAAATTAAGGTATGGACGACAAATGAACTGAAATGTGAAAGAAAATAGGATTTTGATCTAGGTAAAAGAATTTAACAAATTATAACAAAATAATGAGGTTATTATCCTTACGTCTGTCGGTCGAAGGTGATCCAATAGATTGCGATACTGAGTAATACAATGTCTAGGACATCTGTTATAACTCATACCACGTGCAAACCATCTACACAAAAAGGTAAAAATATTAGTTAGAGATAATAATCTTTAAAGAAGTAAGTGAATATATAGCAATTTAAACAACTTACTTTTGTGCATACGGGAATGTGAAATGGTTGTTGTTGACGGGTGCTAGGGACGGTAGTCTTGACCAACCCCATGCTTGGAGAAAAATAACACATCTAGAAAATGTAGATGTGTCTTTGTGTGAGTTTTTGCACAAGGAGCTATAGAGATAGGCTAGACAAGCAGATCCCCAACTGTAACTTCCTGTTCTATCTACATGTCTAAGTAAAGGTAAATACATAATATGCATGCTAGAAGTACTACCTTCGGGAAATAAAAAAGAACCAATTAAAAGCATAATATAACACCTAGTTTTTATTATTCGAGCATCTTCGATAGAATTCTCATCTAAGTATAAACTGTTATAGTATGACTTAAGGCGTGAAAGGAGTATACCTTGACCTCTTGAGTTATTATCTAACAAATCAGTATCCAAGAGGTCCATGCAAATTGAATTTGCATAGTTGGTTTTACCATTTACAGCCTTACCTTCAATGGGCAGTCCCAAAAGCATGTAGACGTCTTCTAACGTCACAGTACACTCACCGGTTGGGAACCAGAATGTGCGTGTCTTGGGACGCCATCTTTCGTATAAAGCAAGAATGAATTTGTTATCTACCGACCAAGACAAAATCTTGCTTATATGACCAAAATCGGCGAGTTCAACATAAGGTTGAATCATCGGGTCCATATGGACATATTTGTGGACCCGAGTCCGGAACCTTGAAACATCCTATAAAAGAAAGAACAAAAAACTTTACTAAGTTGACATGTTATTAAAAGGGACTCTATTACAACAAATAACAAAACGCTTACATAAGTTGCTATGTTTGCAACCGTTCCTCTATGCGATTCGTCCATTGTGAGGATAGACATTTTGTCGGGGATGAAAGCGGTTGGTACAGATGAAACTACAAGAAGTTATTGTAGATGAAATTGTAGAAGAAGTATTGTAGAAGAAGTAGTGAGTGATGGTGTGGAAGAAGTGTTGATGGTGTGAATGTATTTATAGGAAAATGAATTGGAGCATGAAAAGTTATGTTTGCATGTTGTCTCCAATTGAATTGGCTCCCATGTGCATTTTGTACATGGTGTCGCCATTCAAATTGGTGCCTCCATAGGTACATGCATGACACACCTAGGTCTGATTGCTTGGTTTCGAGGTCTGCATGCATGCAAGACAAGGTGTCTCCAAATGGATTGGCGCCCATGTGCAAGGAATGAATGGGGGCGCCAATTCAATTGGAGTGTGTGTCTGGATGTGTGACACGTGGTTGTCCTCTCTCTTGCATGCTAAACATGTCACTTCTGAGTAGCTTGCATGGTTGACACATTATTTCGGACTAGCTTGCATGTGCGACACACCACTTCGAACTAGCTAGCATGTGAGACATATCACTCACCTATTTAAGTGTCTTACTATCAACATCCAAGACTCAACCCACATTCATCTGCAGCAAGAAAATAGTTTTCATCTGTACAATGTCATCTTGACCAAAATACAGTGTCAACGTTCACTACAACGGTGAAACATACGAGTCTGAGTTATATGGTTTTTGTTTTTGAAACACCGATACCATTAGACTTACGATCAAGAGAAATGCAACCTTCTTGCATTTGAAAAAAAGAATACAATCCTGTATAGGATCGAGTATTGTGTCAAAGATCACGTATCAAAATCCAATATTTTTTGAGAACAATCAATGCAAGTTTTTCCTGCTTAAGGTACGAGACGATGAAGATGTTGAATACATGTTTGTTAGTCATGAACATTCAGGCTGCAACTGTATTGAGTTGTATATTACTCTTCAACCATGTATACCATCTCAGTAGTCTCAAATAACCAGTCAGGATAAATATGGTGAATTTGATCCACAATGGTCAGATGACGTCAACCCAAAAGCAAAAGCAGAAGTGGGCGTCGTTGATGAAGAAGAAGAGGAGACCGAGATACAGGTTGATCACATGCTGAACAACGACATTGAAGATGATGATCAACCACTGCCAATACCTCCTAGTCATGTCTACAATCCGTCTCAATATATGACAAACATGGATCTGCATGACGATGAAACATGCAACAGTGTTTTCTATAACCCGTATCCACGATCAGAAGGCGAATTAAAGGTGGGAGACATGTTTCGTACCAAAGAAGAATGGGTGCGAGCTATCAAAAAATTCCACATGAACAACTCTGCATGAACAGGATATTCAAAGGAATTAGAATTTTGCTAATAACCTCCTTGGTAAGATCGACCCATATAAGTTGGCTTCCACGTTCGTAACCAGAGGTGAAAGATGGAGTGCGGTGTTAATGTATGGGCAAGTATTCAGTGAGTGTTGCATGAAAGTCATGAAAGAGGAGAGCATCAAAGCTAACACACACGCTATAACAGTCTTTGACCGCCATAGGCAAAATTTCAGCGTCCAGGAAATAATGGACCATAACGAGGGGAGACCAAATTTAGCCTATGATGTTAGACTAAACATAAGTTGGTGCGACTGTGGAAAATTCCAGGCCTTCCGCATTCCTTGCTCCCATGTCATTGCAGCATGCACATATACTCGTCAAGACACTTACAACCATTTATTTGATGTATACAAGGTCGTCACCGTCATGAATGTATATAATAAAAGCTTCTCGGTACTATCAATGGAGGAATACTGGCCTCCATATGAAGGTGATATAGTTTGGCACAACGACAAGATGCGTAGAAAGAAAAAAGGAAGGCCAAACAGCACACGTATCAGGACAGAAATGGATTCGACAGATAAAATGATAAGCTTATGTAGTATCTGTTGTCAACCAGGACACAACAAGAACAACTGTCCCAATCGGGGAGCATCATCTGGGTCATAAGTTTTTTGTAACATTGTATTTCTGTAACCTTCAATTATTATATATCATAAAGTTTTTGTTACAACGAGGTTCACAACAAACATCAGTACAAAATAAGCTAACCGAAAACAGAAATATTTCTAACTGATTACAACAATCAAATTGATGTCATCTCGACCGAACATCATTTCCCTAGCATCCTTACTAGTCTTCATTCGCACCCAACCAAAGATACTGTCGAGTCTCTCAATACTTCTAATTGTTTCCCCTTTTGGTATTTTTCCATCTAACCAACGAACCAACTTCCTCTTCAGTTGCTAGAACGTAGTATGTTTTAGAAGAGCATCAGCATCTGAGGTTTGTCTCTCGCATAAATCACCTTTCCGTATCGACGACGAACACCAAACATGATTGCCAAATGATTAAATGAGATGTGGAACAATGACTCACACAACACATCTATTTATAACAAAAAAATTGCATTTTACACTGAGGTGTCAATCCAATTGGCGTCTCCTTTGTAAAAATACACATGGGCGCTAATTGGATTGGCGTCTCTATTCAATTTTTAAGAGGAGTCGCCAATTGAATTGGCGCCTCCTCCTAAAAGTGGGGTAGTTTGGATTTTTTTTTTTGAAATCAGAGGTATTTTGGGAATTTCCTTAAAAAAATGAATTATTTTTGTAAAAAAATCTATAATATGAGTTTAATATAGACAGATCAAAAATATTTTCTTTAGTTAAGCATTTTCTTGATGATAGATATGATTAGACCGTCTGGAATTTGAAAATCTTTTGTATCCAATTGTTTAGAACAAATTGAGATTATACCTAAAATCTCTATGATGTACAAGTGATTATTCATATATATATATATATATATATATATATATATATATATATATATATAATTGAAAAAATAAAAATAAAAATAGGAGGTGGTAACTTGACACGCCCTCTTTAAATATAAAAGGGGGTTTTAATAATTTCTAAATCTCTCTCTTTTTTTTAAACATAGGTATATTATGGAGAAAAATTGGTTAGATTGTATTAAAGTTTGAAAAATTGATTATTTGCATACAAATTTTATTGGATGGAGTATTTAATTGTTTAAAAATAGTAAATTTTTATTTATAAGAGTGGTATGCCACCTTAAAACGCATGGGAAAGTGAAAAGGATTGTGTTGACGTTGGATCTGAAGCGGGCATGCCTCTAGTTGTCTCCCTGGATAGTATTTTTGTCTTTTTCAATATATACGTGTTTCATGCCCTTAGGCTCTTCTATTAGTCAACTCAATCCATCTATACAAAAAATAACAATAATTGAATGACTCTTGTTGGCTGTTGTTGCTTTGCTTAAGCTAGAAAAGTGAAAGTCTTAGGAATCTGGAGCGCGCACATTCAGATCACTCTTTGGGACTTTCATCAATGCAAGAATGAATGTCTAGTGCCTTCTAGGATGGGAATATGTCAACAACACTTACCCAAACTTGTGAGATATTCTATCATAAATCGCTTTTGAAGATTTTTTGAGTGTGTTTAAATATACGTATATATACAATTTATTAGATGCGTTTAGTATTTTTTTATTTATAAAAATGTTCCTATTAATGCTACTATTTTACTTTGTATATGAAAAATAAAGTAATATACAATAATAGTATAAAAAAATATTCTTTTAATATATATATATATATATATATATATATATATATATATATATATATATATATATATATATATATATATATATATATATATATATATATATATATGATAGCATAAGGTGGGACTAAACCTCATTAGGAACTCGTCACACAATATTTTGCATGGGCGTGATTTCCACTCAATAGTAGGTTCACCCTGATGAGAAACGTGGATGGTAATGGGTATGCGGTCCATAACCACACGAGGAAGTGGTAAAGGCTATCCTTAAAAGTAAGTAGTCAATAAGTGTCACGGTCAAGGAGAGACAATTACTACTTCTCATGACACCCTAAAGGGTGAGGAAAGTTATGTCGATGACAAGACCTGTGACGTGAAAAAGTCTGTTCCTAACGCCGAAGGCTCACAACACTCACGGAAGAACAACCATACCTCGCTCATCAGGGACAAAACGACGTTTAAGCGAGAAGGAAAGGTCGTTGAGCGCTTTATGCCCCTGAATACTCACCGCTAATAGATATGGCAAGAGGTTCTCCACTTGCATGATATCCCTGCACATCCATCTCTAAACCATCCCGGTCTTTTTCCATGGTTGTCACCGTCTTCTGACACACTTGAATACATCCTGTGATAAATCAAGCCTGAACTGTAACTCACCAATCCTTTGAAGATGTTTTTCACACCGAAATCTCTCCACCAGAAGACATCTCAATATTTTAACTTTTGAAAGTCTCGTCAAATAGGTATAAGGTATTTTGGAGTGACCGGTAGTCACTAGAAAAATTCTCTAGAAAATGGAGGCAACGTCCAGTGAACTCGATCGCACTAAAAGAGGGGCCATTCCACAATAAGGGCCGAGGAGATCCAACTATCGCAACAGGAACTCCACCTACTCTCCCTCCCTCGACGGATGTTATAATTATCTCCCAAAGGCACTGAGGATCCCTCCTTATGTCTTTGTCTCTTTAGAGGGAGAACACCACCATCATATGGTGTCTATTTAAAGTACAAGAGCTCATAAGATGAAAGTCACTCCACACCTGAATCACCTCTCGCTCAATGGGAGAAAGGTTGTTGGAGTTTATTCCATTAATGAGTTGAGGATTCGTTGTCCACGATAGAGGAAAGCAGAAAGCACCTGTTGCCATTATGGTCACCATAGAAGTTCCATCTTGCCCTCTAACATGCATGAATCTATCTTTCCAATTCTCATAAGGCTTCATGAATTAAAAGGTATAAAAGGTATAAAAACCATTGGATAACCATGAGAAAGTACACAATCTCTAATCTCCAATTTTAATTTACTCATCTTGAATCTTGAACTGAATTGGGCGTTGAAGGGATAACCATGCAGGTCCACCTAGGCTTCCATAAAGGAGATTGAAGCCACCACTAAAGATTAACAACTTTCCACCTTTCATTATTTCTAGTTCCTTCAAGAAGTCGGAACTTCCATTTCTGGTTCCTGAATGGAACAATGGCAACGTATGTGGGAAACAACTTCCAATTATCATGATTTTCCCAAAAATCACATTTGCTTCGCAAACACCATTCAAAAAAATCAGAAGTGCTAGATCTGGATCTTGGCTGTTCAAATCCAAGTCTCCGATTTACCTATTCACAACCACTTTAGGCCACCTAATCAAGAGGGAACCAACTTTCGAGCCTTGCATTCTTGCCAGATCTGGAATCGTTGTTCAGTCCATCATCACATCCTTCTTAGATCTTAGAGTCAAGAAGCTATCATAAGCGATATCAGAAATCAATCATATCTGGATCGACCAGTAATCCTCTCAACCATGATCTTCTAGAGTTTGGTTCTTTAATTTTCTCAGAAATTCTGCAGGGTGACAAAGGAAGGATCTGAGAACCAAATTTAAAGGTAACCCAAGGTGCATAAGTTATACCCATGAAGATCATTTTGGAAGTCACAGTCCGATCTTCGGTCTAACGCTACCCTTATCCCCAATTCCAACCGCGATGCTCATTATAGATACCCAGAAGATACTGAAAGTTCATAGTTAATGTCGGGCACAGATCGAGTTTGGAACACCTTTCAAAGGGACTAGGAGACCTCCGACTAGAGAATAGGCCCGCCTCAAGTTAAATCTGGTGTCTGCCTTATTGCTTGCCAAGTTTCATCAATAAAAGTCAGTATGGGAGCACGATACATAGAGTAGATATATCCGAACAAATGACTAGAATTCATGTGCGACATCACTCAAGGCTAGGGTAGGATGAATAGCAAGTCCCCTTTATAAGATTGACAAAAGTGAAAGGATTTGATGGCCGTAGGCTCTAGACGAAAGCACCTAAGATCTCAACAACCCCTTTTGACCATTTCCTGACATGACCATCCCATAAGGAAGGTTCAAATCAAAGATTTCTCATCCCAAGGAGTCTCTCCTATCATGGCGAGCAAAAGTGCCTTGCCGAAACATTGGATAGAGTAATTCAAATGGCTCAAAATACCAACAGTCGTCTTTAAACTACTTCCTAGAGCATATTACTTTCCAAACATATAAGCGGAAATTAAGTGCAAGGACAGACCTCAGCACCCCATCCAACTCAAGGAGACGCCTTTAAGAAAGGAGTCTCACCTCAAATCCCTAAGTATGACCTTCCACCTCGGATCCCCTAGAAGAGATAAATACTGAAGACCTCATACATCGTCTAACTAAAGAAGACGCTCTAAAGAACAAAGTGTATTCTTATCGAAGCTTCAAATAAGACAAGGGAAGAAGACTCTGTACACCGCCAACCACCCTGAGGTCACTGCCGAGGGTTATCCACCCTGATGATTATTTAATTATTTGTAATGAATTTAATTCATTATCATATATATATATATATATATATATATATATATATATATATATATATATATATATATATATATATATATATATTCTATTGTGTTTCTTTGTCTCTTTTTGCTAGAATGGCCTGAACACGAGAATAAGACAAAATGCATGAATGCATTTCCGATTCAGACTTAACGCATTTATGAGATTCAGAAACAACTTCAACATATTTCGAGCTCCCTATGTATCCGATATAGACTTAACACATTTATGCGATTGTGATACGACTTAAAACGCACCATCTGCATGAATGTGTATCCGATAAACACTTAACGCATTTATGCGATTTTGTTACAACTTAATCACCTTCCATGTACGGGTATGTATTCGATATGGACTAAACACATTCCTGCATTTTAATATGACTTAAAACACACTCTCCTCTCAAATGCGTATTCAAAGTAGACTTGATGCAATTTTGGGATTCTGATACGGCTCAAATGCACACCTCGCATCCAAGGCCTATTAAAAAAACTTCTGCATAGCTGGCGCACCCCCCTCGGATCTAGCCAATCCCAAGGCGTAGGTGGTGGAGCCAGAAAACGTCCATCTCGACCCAAACCAAGTATTGGGGGCCGGAATGAGGATCATACCCTTGGTCGAGGATTGGTTCTATATGACGTGGTGCATGGTATACAATATAACTACATAACAACCACTTCACAAGTCCTAAGCATTTCCCGAGAAAGGCAAGCAATTTCCAAATACAATATGTATATATGTACGAATCAATACATTACTACAACAAATGATAAGACAAGGAGAAAATGCAACAACTAAATATGGTAGTCGACATCATCCATGTCATAGAATTACAAACAATTAAGAAATCATAGAGGCACTCTCACCATCTTATTATAGTCAAGTGCACTATTTCTTTCATAAAGCAAATCAATAAAGGTTCTCACGCCCACGATGAATATTTCACCATCACTGATAAGCACCGGTATTCTGATATAAACTCTAAAGCAGATTAATACTTTACAAGTTAAAAGAACAAGTATAGAGCTACAACAATTCATAAATGACGATAAGGTTAAGGCAAAGACCGACACAAAGCTTTAAAGCTAACAATACTTGAAACCCCAAGGTAAAATATTTCATTAGATGTTAAAATTTATTACACATGCGATACAAAATCTTGGAAAACATTATAGGAAATACATAATGCAAACAAAAGAAAAATCAAGCCAAGCCATTTAAAGCCGAGGCCCCGAGTCCATCTCTTTGAGTCACATAGGGAGAAGACTTAAAAGGATATAACACCTCGGAAGAAATCATAGTGTCGGGGAAAAACTTCCTTGTCTTCTCTACCACCTGCTCTCGGACTCCATGCATATCTTGCATAGTATGCTGAAGAGAACCATGAAGTGCCTGCTTCAGACCATCCATTTCATCTTGGAGGTATTTTAAGGCTTCGGTTGCCTGAACGGATGTTTTTTGGTGCTCATTCACCGGACGTGCCTTTTCCTCAGTGGAGTCAAAAGCAACCTTACTTTTCTCCTCTGCATCTTTGAGGGCATTTCTCAGCCCGGTCACACTATCCACCAAGGAAGAAGGAAAACTGTGTATTCTCGATGTCTTTTGCAAAGAGTGAACGACTCCAATCTCCTCACACAACTTAATGAGTTCCATCTAAAGACTACTGCATTTCAGCTCCAAAGCCTCAACATTCCCTTTCCAGATATCCCTTTCCATGAAAGGATTACCCAGGGCCAATACATCACTCCATTCAGCATAGACTAGGAAAAAGATAGAAGCAACTTTGAACATGTTATGAGGAAGATCAAAATCCATTTCTATTCCATCCCCTTTAGAACGATTCCGAACAAAATATAAATTTAATGTCGAGACAATAACAACATCCTCCTTAGGAGTGCATGGAAGTCGAGAAGAGAATATATCTTGTATCTTTATAAAATGAATCACCTCCTTGAAAGCATCATTCTAAGAGATACAAGATAGTTTCAGAGAAGTTTCACCCCATGGAGATTGTGGCCTCTCATCCCGAACACTCTTTGTCGAAGGATAAGTTGGTTCCTCCACTGATAAAATAACTACAACACCCACATGATGATCTACTTCTAGCATATGAGCCGAAGCTCGGACAACTGAGGTAGGAGTGGGGGAAGAAGCAAGAGTACCAATATTTACCAAATCTCGACCCTGAGTATCTACAAGTTGATATAACATATTAAACTTGCTTACTTTTTCCATGCTATATGCAAAATGAAATCACACATCTCAATAAAAAAGGATGAAGACTCCGCTTTCACCAAAGCTCTCCCTATTCCCTTCAAGATTAATTGTACCCAAGATAACATGAGCATCAATTAGCTTTTTCCTCTCTTCGATAAGGGACACTTTACCAGTCTCAAACCCTTTCTTATAACCAAGTCCTTGAAACCAAGATTGCATTTCCTCTTTCATTGTTACCTCATCCGGAGAAAGAGCCCAACTGGGTACAATAGAAAAATGGTTGAAAACTTGGAAGCGGAAAGATTATGAAAACTTATAATTATTTAACTCACTCTATTTATAAGCAGTGACAGCTGAAGGATCAATACCATCCATGAACAGAGATCACAAGATCAATGTTCCCCATTATGTTTTCAAAAATGATCCCAAGCGAATGAGCTTTAGTCCACCTTAGACTATGATATGGAGGTCGATCAATGATACTTAAGGCTTCCCTCGTCTCCTTTAAGGCCTGACAATTCCTAGGGGAAATTTTTCTGGACCGGCCAAAGGCCCAATTGTCTACGGCCTAATCCGTCTCAAGCCAACTCTAATCAACAATTTCAAGATACTCATCTTGAATCTTGAAATAACTTGGATGTTAGAGTGATAACCATGCATGTCCACCCCGTGCCGTTGTAAAGGAGACCAGAGTCATCACTCAAGATCAACAACTATCTACCTCTCATCATTTCTGGTTCCTTCGAGAAGATGAAAAATCTATTTCTGGTCCCCGAATGGAAATATATATATATATATATATATATATATATATATATATATATATATATATATATATATATGTATATGTGTGTGTGTATGTGTGTGTGTGTGTGTGTGTGTTCCATGTCGGCCAAAGACCCAGGACCCACCGGTCCAAGTCAGCCAACATCCAGCACCCTCTGGTCCGCACCGACCAAAGGCTCAGATCCATTACTCCTTACCAGCCAAATGCCCAATAGCTCGAGGCTTATTGTCTAGCCTACACTGCCAAGCCCAAGGTATAAATACATTTGTAAGAGGTTTACAATTACACAATATTTAATCTCCACTTTCATTACCTTCAATCTTGAACCCTAAATGACTTGTCCATTAGAGAGCTAACCATGCAGGATGTCCCCTAGGTCCACTGTATAAGAGAAAAAAATAATGTGAACAACATCACATCAACAGTGATACCTCTGGTTCAAGAAGCACCATGATCACAACCTTCAATATATGATGTTACAATAATGTAGTGCATTAAAAGCTCAATTTTGTCTTATTTTCTACAATTTTCACCATTTTAGGGTTACACAACGAAATAATGGCGTCGTTGGTAGGAACCGACTTCCGATTCCTAAGATTTCCATGATTTCACGTTCAATCCTCCGATTTGAGCTTCATAGAAACATCGATAGAATAAAGTGAGATCTCACGGTGGAGAGATCTCATATCCATGGAGTTTAAACTGATCAAACTTCAATACAACACCATTCGATCGTCCACTTCCTCCTTCATAAAATGTGAGAAGATGCCACAAGAATACTAGGAATTCCACCGACTAGAAAACGAATCAGGGAGTCACTGGGGTCATCCAATACCGAGAACCCTGTATCCTGGTGATGGGAATGCCCTTTGGAATCCATGCTCAGGGACTGTATGACATGTCCTTTAGGAAGGACTCTTGATTTGTTTGAGAAGGGGGTGGGCATCACGAAATGGATCATCCCCAGATCTTACGCATGAGATAAGCATACAAAAGATCCCGAAGAGGTCTGAGCTCAAGAAAATTGAGCCATCCCATCCATAGACATCCATCTATACCAAAGGGCCTGACCCTCTAGATCATCTGAGCACCTATCCATCTGGATACCACATCCGAGGGAAAACGTCTGGTACACACTTGCGCTCGACCGCAAGATTTAATTAATGCATTTGTAAATTAGTTATATAATAGTGAAAATAGATATATAAATGTATATATATTCATTACACTCTTATTGTTCTTCTTTCTGCCTTGTCCCCTTTTCTAGGGCACCAAAATGAAAATACACATTCCAGCGAACCAGGGAACAACCGATAGAATTGATTTATTCCCATGGAACCCGGGGGTGCTACTGGATACCCTTAGAGTTCCCAGCTACGGAAAACAAAACCCCTAACACCTTGCATGTCAAAAGTCAATGGTGTTGTTGGATTCACTTTGAGGCCCATATCATAGCAATCAATTCCCTATAGCATCTTGTGCGCCTTCAGATATAAGGGGTGCTTTTAGATACACTTAAAGCGTATGGATACAACAATGAATTCCCCACAACACACTGTATGCCTTCAGAGGTCATGGGTGCTGTCGGATATGCTTCGAGCGCTTGGATACTGTAAGACCCCAATTTTGACCCTAAGATCCCTCATGGCATCATAACATTTCATTTGCATAGCCTCAAGGATCATAAGCATCTTGGTTCCCTTTGCCTTTGGGTGGGATCTCTTGTGAGTGGTTTGAGATCACCAAGCATGCTTGAATTGTATATTATTGCTTTTCTCACTTTATTTACTAACCAAAAGCACAAAAATATGTCACTAACATCTTTTGTTTGTAGCTTGAGCAGTCACAAGGTCTAAAGGCTTCTAAGAGATCCTTTGTGCATTGATATGGTCAAGGGAAGATGGAAGCAAGCATGGTAATGGTTCCCAAAGCTCTCATACATCAAATATGCCTCCCAAGTATCTCAATTCATCATTTTGATCAAAGCAAGTCAAGGAGTTTGAGGTTTGTTCCCAAGGAAACCCTAATTCATCTGTTCATCAACTACGCCTTGCTCATGAAGCAACCTCAACCCATGATCAAATACAATCAAGGGAAGTTCTTAAATTCATCATTTCATGCATATTTGAACTTATTTGAGTGTCCTCAATCATCAATTCATCAAGATATGAGTTTTGGACTTGAGAAGTTGATCAGTCAATTCATCTGACTATTTTGAAGTGCACTGAGACCTAAAGTTTTATGTATTGGTCAAATGGATATGACCCCAAGAGAAACAATGTTATTAAGGACAATATGAACAACTTTCATGTTCATCAAAAAATGATTTGAAGCTTGGAAGGTCATCATCCATTCCAAGACATTATAGGTCATTTTGACTGAAACCCTAATTTTGGGTCAACTTCCCAAGAACATAACTCATTCATTTTTCATGATTTTTAGATGAAACTTAATACATTGGAAATATTAATGTGTCTACTTCAAATTTTATGTTGATAAAAATTGCGAAATCTCAAAAGAAATACATGTGATAATGCAAAACATTATAGGTCACTTTGGACCAAGTGCATTGAAATGTGAAAAAGTCCAAATTCAAGTGTCCATAACGTCTTCATAAAAAATCCAAATTATGCAAACTTTAAATCTAACTTGATTGTCTTGAAAATATATACAACTTTCATGTTGGAGATTTTATCATTTGGATCTTTTATCATTGAGATAGAGGGGCTTGGACATTGACCAAAATTGGAAATTTCACATAGGCATATTTTGCACCCTACACTTCAAGCTCAAATTTCATTAATTTCCAAGGCCCAAATAAAGTTTTGACCAACATGACATTTGTTCCTTATGCAATAAGCTTTCCAACCATTACTCATAAGGTTAGATTTGAATTTTGGACATGGCATTTTCAAAAGGTTCAATGAAATAGTGCATTTTATGAAAATCATTCCAATTGCCATGCATGATCCATTAACATCCAATATGCACGTCCAATTCTTATTTGGTGATGTATATCTTGCAATTCCATTCAGAATTGGGCCCTCCATGCGCCTGTACAAGCCCATGCATGGAGGCCCTTTTCTCCCATGCACACGAGTTAGCTCATGCATTCAGCCATCTCCATCTATAAATACAAGTGCCTTGCTCTTCATTTCCTCAACCTAAAGGCACCTAAACCTCTGCTGAATTGAATCCACACAGATACCAAAGGAACTTTTCTCTTTCTTTCAAAAATTTCAGATTTGAAATTCAATTGCATCGATTGATTTTTAAGATCTATAGTTCCTAAACCTTCTTCATTTGATCCATAGAGCCTTCTATTTGCAAAAGGAATCAAAGATCGTGACTCAATTCTTCACAATTCAAAGGTTTGCTCAACTGCATTTTGCTTCGAAACAGCTCATATATTGTTCCACTTGCCTTGATTTTGTGTGATCTGAAGTCCCCTGCAAAGAGGCATCATTATTGTGTTCTTAATTTTTGAAATCAAGCAAGTTCAACTGAACACCACCAAAGTTCCATCTCTGATTTCTCTCTCAATAGGGATCTAGAGTGGAATTTAGTGGCATAGGAGTGATGTACATCACTCCACCTTTCATTTGGTACCTGGATCGTGCGTTTTGGTGCACATTTGTTCTTCTGCAAATTTGAGCTCTCACCGGAGCTAGCCGGAGAAGACGGTGGCGCTGGCCACCGTCTGGTCTCCAGATCCAATCGTGGCCGTTCGTTCTCATTTCCAGATTTGATCAAGGCCTCTCATTGTTATGACCTTTTAATAAACGTGTTTTGCATTGACTTGGATTTATGGTGGATGCGCGCCTGAGAGCCATGTGATGTGCCAGCTCAATTAATGAGCCATCATCCAACGCTTCTCCTTTTTCTAATTTTTAATTTCTGATTTCTATTTTCTTTTATTACTTTTAATTCCATTTTATTTCTAAAATTCATATCTCTTTCATTATTGGTCCAAAAATTATGGGACCAATTGCATTATTTCTCTATTATTTTGTACTTTCTAAAAATGATTTTTAATATTTTTTATTTTATCATTTGCTATTTTTTTGAATAATTTTCTCTTTTCTGGTTATTTTTAGTTCATTTTTAATAGTTTTTGATATTCAAAAAATACAAAAATATTTTCTCAACCTCTTTGAATGATGATAGATCTATGAAAAATATTCTCATCAATTTATTAATTGATTTGAGATTTATTTGAGATTTTAGTTCAATTAGGTTATTTTTATGCATTTTTAATTGATTTAAAATAGTTTCTGACTTTTAAAAATGCTGATATTTTTTGTCAAACTTTGTTTGACCTAGTTGAACTTGGGATAATTCACTTGGACTTTTCAAAGTTGATTTGAAGTGAGTTTGAAGTTTGACCTTTCTTTATTATTTTAATTCAAGTTTATTTTAAATATTAAAAATGCCAAAAATATTTTGTTTATTTTCTTGACTTCTAATTTTCATTTTGCTTCTGTTTTCTATTGTTTGACCTTGATCTTCTCTATCTTTGGTCATAGCTTGTTGATTAATACATTCCATTTCATTTAATGCACTTTAATATTCTTCTTCTTCTTCTCCTTCTTCATTTTCTTTTTTGATCAATGAGTTAAAGATTGGTGGTTAGCATTGATTATGGAGGTTTAATCTTCCTTGATTCAAATCTAATTCATCTTGATCATGGATCAAGTGAATGACTTTGCATTAAGGATAGATTGCTTTCTAAATCATGCAAAGGACCTAAATCAATACAAGATCATTTCTCTACTTCTTTTTGGCATGACAAGTTGTTGGAGTTTGATTCACTAATCAAGACCTCTAACTTGTGTTGTTGCCTACATTATTATTGACCGGCCTCAGATAGTTGTGACTTCTACATAAGTCCAATTACGATTGCTTAACATAGCACTCAATTTGCCTTATGGCACACTAACTACTAACACTAACCATTAACCATTAACATTTACTTCTTGCTCTTTACATTTATGCAATTTACTATTCTTGTATATATTATTCAATTGCTTTTCCCCTTTGCTCACTGGAGCACATGTTTATGTTAATGCAATTTGCGTTTTGCTCACTTGAGCACATAATTGTGTATATATTATTGTGATTGTGTTTTGTTTTGATTGTTGTGGACCAAATGCAAAGAAATGGACAAATGGACTTAGTTTCTAGGACTTTCCCTATGCAAATTGGAGTAAAAGGACCTTAATGTTGAAGATGGATTAGAAGGACCAAACCTCTAAACTCACTCTTGTCCATTCTTGATTTACTTCATGGAACTTTTGATGTGTGTGGTTTTGTGCTAGAGAATTCTATGAGAGCTCAAATTGAAGAACCATTGCCATGTTCATCCAAAGTGAAAGATACAAGTTACATTGGGGATCTCCTAAGAAGCTTGTTTGATTATGTTGATTGCTTGAGCTTGCTATTATTTGGCTTGCATATTCCAAAGGATGGGAGTTACTTGGATCATCAATATGATCTCAAGAGAGGAACTCTATTTGCGGTCTTGTTTCTTATCCCTTATCTCTTGTATGATTAGGACTTTAGCCATTCTTCTTCTTCCCTCCACTCTAACCCAAGTCAAAACTTTTGTGCAAACATTTAACACTTCTTTTCAAACATTAGAAACCTAAGCCTTATGCTTTTGATTTTTCAAACTTTCTTTTCATAACATTTATTTTGAATTGAACTTTTAAGTCAACTTTGACCATACTTTGTAAATACTTTTCATTGGTAAATACCACTCATTCAAATACTTTTTTTGTGTGGTTTCAATGGCCACTCTCTTAATCAAAACTTTTTCATAACCTTTAGCTACTAGGTTTGAGTTATCTTTGAGGTAGATGTAATACTCACCTATATCCTTAGTGATGGACAATGAGTCTTCCATGCTTATTATAGGGTTAACCCCTCACTAGCATGTTGAAGCTATCCTCACATGGTGGATTTGTGGTTTTAGGTTGAGTTTTCTCCCTTGGATAACAAAAGACCTTAAGGCTTTTGGACCAATCATTTCACCAACTTGTTTTGAGATTTTTACCCCGAACTACGAGGTTTTGATCCTAATCTTTTTTAAGATGGTACGTAGGCAATAGGTTTATCCATCCAAACACAAAATGTAAATAACTTGTATATTCTTTTCTCATCTCTTCAATCATGTTTGCACAATAATTTTTCACAAAATACCAACCTTACAACAAATGTGAAAAGGGCTCCCTAGGAGTACCTAGGATGTTTTGGGTGCTTAAAACCTTCCCATTGCATAACCAACCCCCTTACCCAGATCTCTAACATTTTTACTAGTTTTTGATTCGATAAAACTTTTAGGTTTTTGTTCGCTTTCTAACCATTCCTTTGGATAAATAGAAGTGCGGTGGCGACTCGACTTGTATGATTTACCTTGGGTTTAGTCAATATCTCCAATGGTAACGAATACCCCGCTACAGAAAAGTGGCGACTCTGCTGGGGACATTTGCCTAGTGGGTTTTGCCTACTTTTCATATTTGTTGTATTGTTGTGTGTTATTTTATGACATATTTTTGTGCAATTTGGGATTACTGTATTGCATGTAATGATTGAATTGCTTGAATATTAATTCCTTGTATGCTTGGTGATCTTTGTGAGATGAGTTCTATACCCGAACTCGAGTGCACTTAGGATACGAGAATGGCATAGTCTTGTTGACTTGTGTAGAGTTATTCCTTAGCAAGTTGACTTGCAATCCCATTCACTTGGTGGAGGTCATGTTGGGATCAACAATGTCACACAAGTAGTTGTGGTTAGACATTACTCTTTCCAATATAGACCTTAGAAGCCAAGGACCTTAGTTTACCAAGCCCATCTTGGCCTATTCTTAGGACGTAGTGCGAAAGTCGTTCAAGTGTAAGATTTGATATGATTGTTACGCGATACTACACTCATAAGAGTCTCTCTTGAGAATTTTTTTGGAATACGAGTAGTTGTTTCTCCGATAATATCCGAAAGATGGGATGATGACTATGGGAACCTCTTGTAGAACATGTTTGGCAGGTTTAAACCCTAGTACACTCCCTTTGGGTGATTCTTAACCGAGACTCCATGCTCATGACTTGCAACAAACCCTTGATTCATGGTTGATCCGTTCATGTATCCTTAATATCAATGGAACTTGGGTGTTGATAAGGTGTAAACCATAATCCACCAAAATGGATGATTGATATTAAGGATGACATGATCCATCCCATGACCTTTGTTTGGTGTGGTTTGCTTGATCCTTGAGTGTGATTGTTGCATTCATGCATTTATGCACCCATTTGCATCCATATCATCAATAATGAGAAAATTTTCAAGGAACTTAAGAGGTCTATTTGAAAATTTTCAGACATGGAAAGATAAAGAAGGAATACGAAGAAGTACAGTTTCAGACAACCCGACTTGAAAGAGCTAAGGAATTTGACATCCTATGTACTAGATCCCTTGGGTTTCAAGGCTCGTTTTGGGAAGCTTCTATCTGTTATGACTACTCAGGTGGATGAAGGATTGATGAGTGTATTGGTGCAGTTTTATGATCCCTTATACCGTTGCTTCACATTTCTGGATTTTCAGCTTTTGCCCACGCTTGAGGAGTATGCCTACCTTGTGGGTATACCTATTCTAGACCAGATGCCGTTCAGTGGCATAGAGAGTGTTCCTACTTCTCAAGAGATAGCTGACATGTTGCATATAGATGAATCTCTGGTTGGTGCTCATATGACTACCAAAGGTGGAATTCAAGGTCTCCCTTCTGAGTTCCTCATTGCTCAAGCTACTATGTATGGGAAGGCCATGAGTGAGGACGCCTTTGGGGCCATATTTGTACTTCTCATCTACGGGCTAGTGTTATTCCCCAACATCGACAAGTTTGTGGATGTGAACGCTATTAGGATTTTCTCTACTCTTAATCCCGTTCCGACTCTGTTGGGTGACACTTACTTTTCTTTGCATATGAGGAATGCAAAAGGTGGTGGTACCATTGTGTGCTGTTTGCCTCTGCTGTACAAGTGGTTTATTTCGCACTTGCCATAGACGGTCGCCTTCAAGGAGAACAAAGGATGTCTACGGTGGTCCACGAGACTTATGTCTCTCACTAATAATGATATCTTTTGGTATAACCGTGTGTATGATGGTGTGCAGATTATCGACTCTTGTGGTGAATTCTCCAATGTGCCTCTTCTTGGTGCATGTGGTGGGATTAACTACAACCTTGTTTTGGCACGTCGTCAGCTTGGGTTGCCCCTAAAGGATAAAATAAATAACATTTTGTTAGAGGGTGTGTTCTTTCAGGAGGGTAAAGATCCCCAAGGCTTGAAAGGCAGGATGGTCCACGCTTGGCGCAAGATCCATAGGAAGGGAAGGAAGGAGCTAGGTCCAAAGAACTGTATCGATTTGGAGCCTTATACTTCTTGGGTTAGGAGGAGAGCTTCCAAGTACCTCGTGCCTTACGAGTATCCGAGACCTACACCTTTGGCAGTGGCTGGGCCTTCAACCCTTCCTAACCAAGGAGTAGAGGAGTTAAGAGACGAAGACCGTTCACGTGCTTGGATCCGTGAGCGAGAGGAGTTGCTTCAGCAGATCAAGGAGAAGGATGCTTTGATAGAGTTCCTTGAGCATCAGGTTATTGATGATCCTGATGATGCATGGACTTCTCTACTCCCTCAATCTTCCAAGTTTTGGAAAAGGAAGTACGATCGACTAGTCAAGGAGAAGGCAGACATGGAGGTAGCCTACGAGAGGGAGGTGAAGAGGCTTCGTGCATCTTATCTTCCTGTGTCCAGAGCTTTAGATGATTGCTTCTAGGGTTCCATAGGATGTTCATTTTCCTTCCCTCTTGTCATGTATTTGGTTACCAAGACTGCACTTCTTTGGTGTAAAAAATGTTTCCCAGATATTATTAATATGATATTTCCATATGTGATAAATGTTTAATATTTCCAATATTTGCAAATAGAACTCTAAAAGTTCCTCTGATATAAAAATAAATCATATGCATTGCATGCATCATGTGCATCAGCAGGTTTTGCTCCAGGCTTCTTGTTCTATGGTCTAACTCTGTGTTCTTCATTTATTTTGAAGACAAGCTGACACACCGGTACTACACCAGAGCCAACATTTCAAGACTGATGGATCATTTGGAACAAGAGAACCGCGAGCTTAAGGAGGAAGTAGCCAGATTGACTATCCTGATGGAGTCATTCTTGGCTGCCCAGAGCCAGTCGTCTCCGACACCTTCAACTCCTCCCCAAAGGACAGTCATTTCTGATATTGTCTCTTCAACTGTGCCTGCGGCCAGCGCACACTTTGCTCCAACAGCCATGCCAACCGGGTTTCCGTGGGGGATGCCTCCTAATTTCATGCCTGAGGGTCCTGCACCCACCTTTGCTTCTCTGTCGGCATCTAGCCCGGTCCTTGTTGTTCCTCCTCCTGTCGTGCATACTATGCCTAGAATAGACAACATCATCTACCATTCTGAGCCGTCTGAGGACCCAGATGTCTATGAAAAGATGGACGCTATGAATGATCAATTTCTTGAACTCCGCAAGGAATTGAAAACTCTGAGTGGAAAGGATCTTTTCAGCAAGTCTACTGCTGAACTCTGTCTAGTTCCGAATGTGAAGATCCTTGTGAAGTTCAAGGTCCCTGACTTTGAAAAGTATAAGGGAAATACTTTCCCTCTCAGCCACCTGGTCATGTATGCCAGGAAGATGTCGACTCAGACCGACAACGACCAACTGCTCATCCACTACTTTCAAGACAGTTTGTCCGGTGCTGCCCTATGTTGGTACATGGGCTTGGACAGTGCGAACATCTGATCCTTCAATGACCTTGACAAGGCCTTCATCAAGCAATACAAGTACAACATGGATATGGCTCCCGATAGGGATCAATTGAGAGCCATGTCCTAGAAGGACAAGGAAACGTTCAAAGAATATGCCCAGAGGTGGCGAGAGGTAGCAGCACAGATTGTGCCCCCGCTAGAAGAGAAAGAGATGACCAAGATCTTTTTGAAGACCTTGAGTTCTTTTTATTACGAGCGGATGATTGCCAGCGCTCCTTCTGATTTCACCGAGATAGTGAACATGGGGATGCGACTGGAAGAAGGAGTCAGGAAAGGGCGCCTGACTAGAGAAGAAGGCTCTTCTACCAAACGGTTTGGGACGTTGGGAAAGAAGAAAGATGGTGAGGCACATGTTGTGACCTCCCATGTGAAACCAAGAAGACCCTCAGTGAGGAGGAAGACCGTGCGTCCTGCCGGTAATCAGCACCAGGTGGCTCACATAGCACCTATTTTCAGAGATAATCAACAGTATCAACATCACAACAATAATCAGCAACAACGACATCCACAATATCAACAACAACAACACCGTCCTCAACAGCAGGCCTACCAGCTTCGAAACAGTAATCAAGTCAGTACAAGTTACGAGAGGAAGAGGGTCACCTTTGATCCTATTCCGATGACATATGCAGAACTATATCCCTCCTTGATAGAGAGGAAGTTGATTACTCCGTGAGACCCATCGGCTATACCTACCAACCCCCAGTGGTGGTATAAGCCAAAATTACATTGTGTTTATCATTCCTGTGCTCCCGGACACGACGTGGAAAATTGCTACCCTTTGAATACCAAGGTTCAAGACCTTGTGAGATGTGGCATTCTGTGTTTCGAGGACGTAGGTCCTAATGTAAAGAAGAACCCATTTCCCGAGCATGAGAAATATGTCAACATGGTCCTGGGCTACCCTGGCAAATACAAAGTCAAATATGTCAGCCATATTCGACAATCTCTGGTCGAGATGCATAGACTATTGTGTGATTATAGTCATTATGAGCATGACCACGATAGATGCCGAGTTTGTTCTGTCAATCAAATAGGTTATCGCCAGGTGCGCAAAGATGTTCAGGAAATGCTGGATGAAGGAGTTATTGAGATACTTCAAAATAGAAATGTTGACGAAGATGCTGATGAGGTCAACGTAATTTCTCCAGTATTCTGGATCCCTGAGCCTGTTATTATCAAGTACGATGGTAGCAAGCAAAATGCTTCTCCTGCTTTGATCATTAAGCCAGCTAGCCCCATACCATATTCTTCTGAGAAGGCGGTCCCCTATAGCTACAATTCTGTAGCGTTAGAGAATGGGAAAGAGGTGCCCCAGCCCTCTTCGTCTGTTGTTAATATTGCCGACGTCAGCGGCGTGACCCATAGCGGTCGTGTTTTCTCGGCTCCGTCGAAACCGCAAGCTGATATTTGAAGGAATGATACTGCTAATTATGCTGAACATCCGTTTGGGAATGCTGTGAATGCTCGGAACCCGGAACTTGTTGCTAAACCTACCCCTACGTTGAGAACCCCTGTCTCTGTTGGCCAGAGTGGCAATGTGAAAGACGACTGTGATGAGATGCTGAGGCTCATCAAGAGAAGTGAGTATAACGTGGTAGATCAGCTTCTACAGACGCCATCCAAAATCTCTGTATTATCCTTGCTGATGAATTCAGAACCACACCGAGAAGCTCTGCAAAAGGTGTTGGATGTGGCGTATGTGGATCACGACGTCACAATTGAACAATTCGACAGTATTGTTGCAAACATCACCGCTTGTAACAATTTAAGTTTTTGTGATGCTGATCTCCCCGAGGAGGGAAGAGACCACAACTTGGCATTACACATATCTATGAGATGCAAAGATGACGCCATGCCCAATGTGCCGGTGGACACTGGGTCATCATTGAATGTGTTGCCAAAGTCCACTCTCGCAAGGTTATCATATCAGGGGCCTCCCATGAGGCAGAGTGGGGTGGTGGTAAAAGCTTTCGATGGGTCCCGTAAAACTGTGATTGGAGAGGTTGATCTCCCAGTCAAAAATGGACCAAGTGATTTCCAGATTACCTTCCAGGTTATGGAGATTCACCCATCGTACAACTGTCTTTTAGGCAGACCATGGATTCACGAGGCAGGCGCCGTGACATCCACCATACACCAGAAACTGAAGTTTGTCAAAAATAAGAAGCTGGTGGTGGTAGGGGGAGAAAAGGCTCTCCTGGTTAGCCATTTGTCTTCCTTCTCTTATATAGATGATGAGGATGAATTTGGAACGCCGTTCCAAGCTTTATCTATTGCTGAGCCTATTAAGAAGGGAACTTCTTCATTTGCGTCCTATAAAGATGCGAAGTTGGCCATTAAGCATGGCGCAACTGCTAGATTTGGGCAAATGATTAAGCTGGAAGACAACAAATCCCGGACTGGCATAGGGTATTCTTCCGGTGTCTTCAACAAACAAGGGTTGTTCAAGAGTGGTGGATTCATCCACACTGGTCAAGATGAAGAGGCTGCTGCCATTCTGGAAGAGGATGAAGAGGATTCTAGAAACTTCATCATCCCTAGAGGGGTCTGCAATGATTGGGTCGCTGTTGATGTTCCAACAATTATCCATAAGTCAAAGTAATGTTCATTGTGTTTGAAAACCCTTCTCCCATGCCAAAAGGAGAAGTGATGACATTGTTGGAGCATAAATACAATGATATTTTCATTCAATAAATTCATGTTAAATGTTTGTTTTTCCAATTATTTTCCCTTTTCGCTTTTGCATGAAATTGGTGATCACATAAAACCTTAAAAATAAGAATAAAATCAATCTTTTTCATCTGCATAATGATTTGCCTTGTTTGAATTCTAAAATCTCTATATCTAAAATCATTATGCAGGTTGATCAAACCCATTGAACATAATGATCCAACACCATCTCCCAACTTTGAATTCCCTGTATTTGAGGCGGAAGAAGATGATGTTGAAGACATTCCTGATGGGATTACCCGTCTACTTGAGCATGAAGAGAAGATCATTCAGCCGCATCTTGAGAATCTGGAAACAATCAACTTGGGGTCTGAAGATTTTGTTAGAGAAGTGAAGATTGGGGCACTCCTGGAAGAGTCTGTTAAGAAGGGGTTGATTGAGTTGCTACGAGAATATGTCGATGTATTTGCCTGGTCGTACGAAGACATGCCTAGACTAGATACAGATATCGTGCAACATTTCCTGCCTTTGAAGCCTGAGTGCGTGCCTATGAAGCAGAAGCTCAGAAGAACTCATCCTGATATGGCAGTGAAGATTAAAGAGGAAGTTCAGAAGCAAATTGACGCGGGGTTTCTGGCCAATATTGTGCCCGTACCTAAGAAAGATGGAAAAGTCTGAATGTGTGTGGACTATAGAGACTTGAATAAAGCTAGTCCGAAAGATGATTTCCCTTTACCACATATTGATATGTTGGTAGATAATACAACTAAATTCAATGTCTTCTCGTTCATGGACAGATTTTCCGGATATAATCAGATCAAAATGGCACCCGAGGATATGGAGAAGACAACATTCATCACACCTTGGGGAACATTCTGTTATCGAGTAATGCCCTTCGATTTGAAGAACGCCGGAGCCACGTATCAACGAGCTATGACTACCTTGTTTCATGATATGATGCACAAAGAGATCGAGGTATATGTTGATGATATGATTGCAAAGTCAAGAACGGAGGTTGAACATGTTGAGCACTTGTTGAAGCTTTTTCAGCGGTTGAGGAAGTATAAGCTTCGTCTGAATCCGAACAAGTGTACATTTAGAGTCTGTTCTGGCAAGTTATTGGGCTTTATTGTCAGCGAGAGAGGTATTGAGGTTGATCCTGCAAAGGTCAAAGCAATACAAGAGATGCCTGTGCCCAAAATTGAAAAGCAAGTCCGAGGTTTTCTTGGCCGCTTGAATTATATTTCCAGATTCATATCCCACATGACTGCCATATGTGCGCCGATATTCAAGCTCCTTCGGAAAGATCAGTCTCATGATTGGACCAAAGATTGCCAAAAGGCCTTTGACAGTATTAAAGAGTATTTGTCTGAGCCTCCGATTCTATCTCTGCCTATGGAAGGAAGGCCGTTGATTATGTATCTGACAGTTCTTGAAGACTCAATGGGTTGTGTTCTTGGTCAGCAAGATGAGTCAGGGAAGAAAGAGTATGCTATCTATTACCTGAGTAAGAAGTTCACTGACTGTGAGTCTCGATACTCAATGCTTGAGAAAACATGCTGTGCTTTGGCTTGGGCTGCTAAGCGCTTACGCCAGTATATGTTAAATCATACGACTTGGTTGATATCCAAAATGGATCCAATCAAGTACATCTTTGAGAAGCCTGCTTTAACTGGTAGGATTGCCCGTTGGCAGATGTTGTTATCTAAGTATGATATTGAGTATCGAGCTCAGAAGGCTATAAAAGGTAGTATCTTGGCTGACCACTTGGCACATCAACCAATTGAGGATTATTAGTCAGTTTAGTATGACTTCCCAGATGAGGAGATTCTGTATTTGAAAATGAAAGATTGTGACGAGCCTACGCTTGATGAAGGGCCAGAACCTAGTTCTCGATGGAGCGTGGTGTTTGATGGTGCTGTGAATGAATATGGAAATGGTATTGGGGCAGTGATTATTACTCCTTAGGGCACACATTTTCCTTTCACCGCAAGGCTAACTTTCAAATGCACGAATAATATGGCTGAGTATGAGGCCTGTATTATGGGATTGGAAGAATGTATTGATCTTAGGATCAAGCATCTTGATGTTTATGGTGATTCAACCCTCGTTGTTAATCAGATTAAGGGTGAATGGGAAACGAATCAGCCTGGTCTCATCCCATATAGAGATTATGCGAGGAGGATTTCAACATTCTTTACTGAGGTTGACTTCCATCACATTCCTCGAGATGAGAATCGGATGGCAGATGCGCTTGCTACGCTAGCTTCAATGATTGTGGTTAGACTTTGGAATGAAGTTCCCAATATTACTGTGATGCGCTTGGACAGACCAACTCATGTATTTGCAGTAGAGGAGGTGCAAGATGATAAGCCATGGTATTATGATATCAAGTGCTTTCTTTAGAGCCAAATTTACACGCCTGGGGCATCTGTGAAAGATAGGAAGACTTTGAGGAGATTGTCAGGCAGTTTCTACCCCAATGGCGATGTGCTTTATAAGAGAAATTTTGACATGGTTCTGCTTAGATGCATGGATAAACACGAAGCAGACCTGTTAATGACTGAGGTCCATGAGGGTTCATTTGGTACTCATTCCAATGGACATGCCATGACTAGAAAGATGTTAAGAGCAGGCTACTATTGGCTGACAATGGAGTCTAACTACTGCAAATATGTGAAGAAATGCTATAAGTGTCAGATTTATGCGGATAAAATTCATATTCCCCCGACACTTCTGAATGTGATTTCATCACCATGGCCTTTCTCTATGTGGGGAAGTGACATGATTGGCATGATAGAGCCGAAAGCGTCCAACGGTCACAGATTCATTCTCGTAGCAATTGATTACTTCACCAAGTGGGTTGAAGTGGCATCATATGAAAATGTGACCAGGCAGGTGGTTGTGAAGTTTATCAAGAATCAACTCATATGCCACTATGGTGTGCCAGATAAGATCATTACTGATAATGGATCCAACTTGAATAACAAGATGATGAAAGAGCTGTGTAGCGAGTTCAAGATAGCATATCATAATTCTTCTCCTTATAGACCCAAGATGAATGGGGCTGTTGAAGCTGCTAATAAGAATATCAAGAAGATTATCCAGAAGATGGTTGTTACATATAAAGGTTGGCATGAGATGCTGCCATTCGCTTTGCATGGATATCGTACATCTGTCCGCACTTCAACAGGGGCAACCCCTTTCTCTCTTGTTTACGGTATGGAGGTTGTGCTCCCAGTAGAGGTGGAGATCCCATCAATGAGAGTTTTGATGGAAGCCAAGTTGACTGATGCTGAATGGGTTCAGAGTCGTTATGACCAACTGAATTTAAAGGATGAAGAAAGCCTTTGATAAGAAGGTCAAGCCTCGTATGTTCCGAGAAGGTGACCTTGTGCTCAAGAAATTCTTGTCTTTCGCGCCCGATGCCAGGGGCAAGTGGACTCCAAACTATGAAGGTCCATATGTTGTTAGGAGAGCCTTTTCAGGCGGTGCTTTGATACTTACAACTATGGATGGGGAGGATTTCACTCGTCCTGTAAATTCAGATGTAGTCAAGAAATACTTCGCCTAAAAATAAAAATAGAATAGCTCGCTAAGTTGAAAACCGGAAAGGGCGGCTTAGGAAAAAATGAGCGTCTCGGTGGATTGAAAACCCGAAAGGGCGATCCAGGCAAAAGTTAGAGACATAAAAAAATGAATATGTATCCCGCTAGATTGAGTACCTCACCCTGGGGAAATCTAGGCAAAAATTAGGGATTTGGCAAGTAATTGCATCTTGACAAGACTTTGTTCTACAAACTGTCATCGGTCAGAGATCCTCGCTCAGTCATCGTCAACTGAAGCTTCAAATACATCAGATTCAGAGTTGGTGGAGAAATAGTCATTATGTTCAATATAGCCCTTTTCCAATATATATCACCAATTTCAAATTTTTAAAGATCTATGGAGTCTTGCCTTTTGCGGACTACCATTCCATCAAATAAATTTGAGCCTTTATCCAATTATTTTCACTCTTATTAGTTTTATTCAACAAATGCTTTGCATGTTTTAATTGAGAAATATCATTGTTTTAAATAAATTTTTCATAATTAGTTTTTAAACAAAGTGAACATTCACAATGATAAAAAAGATACTGGGGATGTCTTCAGTGCTCTCCCGAGGATGGTATGATTCCTAACAGGGTGAGACATTTGTTCATATTCTTGGCGTGCTTGTATCCTCTTCCTCTGGAGCCTTTTGTGGTTTTTCTCCCGAGCAGAGTGTTTGGTAAAGATATTCATCCCTCTTTCCTTCAACAGAGTAGTGATCCTTCCTCCTCAGCAGATGTAATCCATTTGTTAGTACAATATTTAGTGGTGACCTTGGAAGCTTCTGATTGGTGGTTGTTCCCAACAGAGATCCATCCTCCCCTCTGATAATCTCCCCAATAGAGTTGTTTCTACGGCGGATTTTATCTATACGATGATCCTGTCCCTGGCTAGAATGACTGATGTTCATTCCCCTGCGGAGATCTTTGTTTCCTAGTATCTCTTGCCCCCATCAGATTGGATGTTCTCCACTGGGCCTGGCTTTCCCTCTTGAGATGTAGTACCGAATTTTGGTTCATTGATTCTTGGACTTGTTTGTGTTAGATATGTCTGTTTTGTTAGCATTCATCATACATAAACCACGCATATGGATATAATTTTAACATTCAGATATTCATGTTGCATTCTTTGCCATATATCTTTGTTTGTTATCTCATACTAGTTGGTAATATGTTTCCCCAAGCAGACGTTTGTGTCTGATCTCCCCATGTAGAGTCAACCCCATAAGCGGAAAGTGTTTATCCTTTCTTCAATACTCCCCACTGAGTTATGACCTCGTGGATGATTATTACTTCTGTTCCTCTCAACACATATATTAGGATGGAGTTCCCCCTGAGTTATATCCTCATAGGGATGAGTTTTGTTTCATCGTGCCTCTCTAGTTTGTTCCTAGATTGGCTTCTTGAGATTTTCCCTGCGTTTCCCCGTAGTTCAGATGAATGACTGCTCAGTAACCAGCAATTGTCCATCTTTTCCCTAACGGAGTCTGTGGTTTTCTACCCTTATACCGGTAGTTGTAAACCCTATTTTTATCCCCTTGCAGAGTTAACCTTATTTTCGTTCATCCTAACCGATGACAGTTACTCTTCTGTGGTTTTCTACCCAGTATCTGGTAGATGTAATCCCCTCCTTGACGATTATCTTTATCCAATATTCGGTATTGATATTCCTTCACCTTCTGAGTATATCTCCCAGTAACCGGCGATATATCTCCCGGATCATTGCCTTTGTCAATGTATCCCCAGCGGGTCATCTTTCATTTGCCTTTCGTCAGCAATGATCGTGTCTCCCTTTGATTTGGTCATCATTTTATACCTAGTTTTTAGTATCCTGATGCCCCTTTCCTTTCGGTCGATTTATCCTTTATTAACCTAGTAACCGGTTGTGGATAATCTTCCATGCGACTATGTTATCTACGTTCTGACGGTAATAGATAATATATCTCATGCACTCTTTGGTCGAAGTCTTTTGCTCTTCCCCAGTTGAGTAAGATTCGTATCCCTTTTGTGGAATCGAATGCCCATCCTGTAATCAAGTCTGCTTTTCAGCCCTCTTTTGGATGATGAATGTCTTGGAAATATTCCCCAATTCACGCCTTTGGTCGATCACCTATTGTATGCCCAGTAACCGGTATCCCTGGTGTTCCTTCCTCTCTGCTCCCTATTATGAATTTTCGTCCCCTGTGGAGTCAGATTTCCTGAGTTGAAATATGCCTTTTTAGGTTTTCCTCAGATGATTTCGGATGTTTGATATCTCTCACCCTTATATTGGTATTAGATATTCATTCTCCCCGAGCATGTTGTTCTCTCACCCTTATACCGGTGTTCGGATCACATGTCTCCTTGAGCTTATTACCCAGTAACCGGTAATACCTCATCCTGGTGTTTCTCTGGATGAGTCCTATTTGGACCTTCCCAAGTGAAGTCCCTTAGTGGAGTTTCCTCCATCTGAGTCTGGATTTCATCCGAGGTATCCGTTATGGATAGTTCCGCTGTATTGGCATATTCCCCAATACATGCATCTTTGAGTCAACTCGAGTCCTTCCGTTGATTTGTTTTCGTGGAATCCCTCTCGTGTCTCTCAGTAAATCTCAAGTCGTGACCTGCTCACGCAATTTATATCCTTTTTTATCTCCATAAGAGTCCAGAGTCTTTGTCCCATGGAGTGAATTACTCATATGGATTGTCAGTTTCTCCGGATCCCTTTTCCTCTTTGTGGACACATATCCCCACAGAGTATTACCTTCTGCATACATACATTTGCATCATGAGGTCTCTTAGGGACCAAAATTCGTCTCTTTGTTATTATTTAAGCCCATTCTACCTCGTCGAAACGAAGATTTTAACCTTCACTTCTCCGGCTAGAATGACCTTAAATAGGGGCATCTGTAAGACCTTAAATAGGGGCATCTGTAAGACCCCAATTTTGACCCTAAGATCCCTCATGGCATCATAACATTTCATTTGCATAGCCTCAAGGATCGTAAGTATCTTGGTTCCCTTTGCCTTTGGGTGGGATCTCTTGTGAGTCGTTTGAGATCACCAGGCATGCTTGAATTGTATATTATTGCTTTTCACACTTTATTTACTAACCAAAATCACAAAAATATGTCACTAACATCTTTTGTTTGTAGCTTGAGCAGTCACAAGGTCTAAAGGCTTCTAAGAGATCCTTTGTGCATTGATATGGTCAAGGGAAGATGGAAGCAAGCATGGTAATGGTTCCCAAATCTATCATACATCAAATATGCCTCCCAAGTATCTCAATTCATCATTTTGATCAAAGCAAGTCAAGGAGTTTGAGGTTTGTTCCCAAGGACACCCTAATTCATCTATTCATCAACTGTGCCTTGCTCCTGAAGCAACCTCAACCCATGATCAAATACAATCAAGGGAAGTTCTTCAATTCATAATTTCATGCATATTTGAACTTATTTGAGTGTCCTCAGTCATCAATTCATCAAGATGTGAGTTTTGGACTTGAGAAGTTGATTAGTCAATTCATCTGACTATTTTGAAGTGCATTGAGACCTAAAGTTTTATGTGTTGTTCAAATGGATATGACCCCAAGAGAAAACATGTTCTTAAGGATAATATGAACAACGTTCATGTTCATCAAAAATTGATTTGAATCTTGGAAGGTCATCATCCATTCCAAGACATTATAGGTCATTTTGACTGAAACCCTAATTTTGGGTCAACTTCCGAAGAACATAACTCATTCATTTTTCATGATTTTGAGGTGAGACTTAATATATTGGAAATCTTAATGTGTCTACTTCAAATGTTATGTTGAGAAAAATTGCTAAATCTCAAAATAAATACATGTGATAATGCAAAACATTATAGGTCACTTTGGACCAAATGCATTGAAATGTGAAAAAGTCCAACTTCAAGTGCCAATAAGTTATTTATCAAAAATCCAAATGATGCAAAATTTAAGTCCAAATAGATTGTCTTGAAAAGATCTACAACTTTTATGTTGGAGATTTTATCATTTGGAGCTTTCATCATTGAGACAGAGGGGCTTGAACATTGGCCAAATTTGGAAATTTCACATAGGCATGTTTTGCACCCTACACTTCAAGCTCAAATTTCATTAATTTCCAAGGCCCAAATGAAGTTTTGACCAACATGACATTTGTTCCTCGTGCAATAAGCTTTCCAACCATTACTCATAAGGTTGCATTTGGATTTTGGGCATGGCATTTTCGAAAGCTTCAATGAAATAGTGCATTTTATGAAAATCATTCCAATTGTCATGCATGATCCATTAACATCCAATCTGCACGTCCAATTCTTATTTGGTGATGCATATCTTGCAATTCCATTCAGAATTGGGCCCTCCATGCGCCTGTACAGGCTCATACATGGAGGCCCTCTTCTCCCATGCACACGAGTTAGCTCATTCATTCAGCCATCTCCATCTATAAATACAAGTGCTTTGCTCTTCATTTCCTCAACCTAAAGGCGCTTAAACCTCTGCTAAATTGAATCCACACCCATACCAAAGGAACTTTTCTCTTTCTTTCAAAAATTTCAGATTTGAAATTCAATTGCATCGATTGATTTTTAAGATCTATAGTTCCTAAACCTTCTTCATTTGATCCATAGAGCCTTCTGTTTGCAAAAGGAATCAAAGATCGTGACTCAATTCTTCACAATTCAAAGGTTTTGCTCAACTGCATTTTGCTTCGAAACAACGCATATATTGTTCCACTTGCCTTGATTTTGTGTGATCTGAAGTCCTCTCAAAGAGGCATCATTATTGTGTTCTTAATTTTTGAAATCAAACAAGTTCAACTGAACACCACCAAAGTTCCATCTCTGATTTCTCTCTCAATAGGGATCTAGAGTGGAATTGAGTGACATATGAGTGATGTACATCACTCCACCTTTCATTTGGTACCTGGATCGTGCGTTTTGGTGCACATTTGTTCTTCTGCAAATTTGAGCTCTCACCGGAGCTAGCCGGAGAAGACGGTGGCGTTGGCCACCGTCTGGTCTCCAGATCCAATCGTGGCCGTCCGTTCTCATTTCCAGATTTGATCTAGGCCTCTCATTGTTATGACCTTTTAATAAACAACGTGTTTTGCATTGACTTGGATGTATGGTGGATGCGCGCCTGAGAGCCATGTGATGTGCCAGCTCAACTAATGAGCCATCATCCAACGCTTCTCCTTTTTTCTAATTTTTAATTTCTGATTTCTATTTTCTTTTATTTCTTTTAATTCCATTTTATTTCTTAAAATTCATATCTCTTTCATTATTGGTCCAAAAATTATGGGACCAATTGCATTATTTCTCTATTATTTTGTACTTTCTAAAAATGATTTTTAATATTTTTTATTTTATCATTTGCTATTTTTTTGAATAATTTTCTCTTTTCTGGTTATTTTTAATTCATTTTAAATAGTTTTTGATATTCAAAAAATACAAAAATATTTTCTCAACCTCTTTAAATGATGATAGATCTATGAAAAATATTCTCATCTATTTATTAATTGATTTCAGATTTATTTGAGATTTTAGTTTAATTAGGTTATTTTTATGCATTTTTAATTGATTTAAAATAGTTTCTGACTTTTAAAAATGCTGAAATTTTTTGTCAAACTTTGTTTGACCTTGTTGAACTTGGGATAATTCACTTGGACTTTTCAAAGTTGATTTGAAGTGAGTTTGAAGTTTGACCTTTCTTTATTATTTTAATTCAAGTTTATTTTAAATATTAAAAATGCCAAAAATATTTTGCTTATTTTCTTGACTTCTAATTTTCATTTTGCTTCTGTTTTCTATTGTTTGACCTTGATCTTCTCTATCTTTGGTCATAGATTGTTGATTAATACATTCCATTTCATTTAATGCACTTTAATATTCTTCTTCTTCTTCTCCTTCTTCATTTTCTTTTTTGATCAATGAGTTAAAGATTGGTGGTTAGCATTGATTAGGGAGGTTTAATCTTCCTTGATTCAAATCCAATTCATCTTGATCATGGATCAAGTGAATGGCTTTTCATTAAGGATAAATTGCTTTCTAAATCATGCAAATGACCTAAATCAATACAAGATCATTTCTCTACTTCTTTTTGGCATGGCAAGTTGTTGGGGTTTGATTCACTAATCAAGACCCCTAACTTGTGTTGTTGCCTACATTATTATTGACCGACCTCAGATAGTTGTGACTTCTACATAAGTCCAATTACGATTGCTTAACATAGCACTAAATTTGCCTTATGGCACACTAACTACTAACACTAACCATTAACCATTAACTTTTACTTCTTGCTCTTTATATTTATGCAATTTACTATTCTTGTATATATTATTCATTTGCTTTTCCCCTTTGCTCACTGGAGCACATGTTTATGTTAATGCAATTTGCCTTTTGCTCACTTGAGCACATAATTGTGTATATATTATTGTGCTTGTGTTTTGTTTTGATTGTTGTGGACCAAATGCAAAGAAATGGACAAATGGACTTAGTTTCTAGGACTTTCCCTATACAAATTGGAGTAAAAGGACCTTAATGTTGAAGATGGGCTAGAAGGACCAAACCTCTAAACTCACTCTTGTCCATTCTTGATTTACTTCATGGAACTTTTGATGTGTGTGCTTTTGTGCTAGGGAATTCTATGAGAGCTAAAATTGAAAAGCCATTGCCATGTTAATCCAAAGTGAAAGATACAAGTTACATTGGGGATCTCCTAAGAAGCTTGTTTGATTATGTTGATTGCTTGAGCTTGCTATTATTTGGCTTGCATATTCCAAAGGATGGGAGTTACTTGGATCATCAATATGATCTCAAGAGAGGAACTCCATTTGTGGTCTTGTTTCTTATCCCTTATCTCTTGTATGATTAGGACTTTAGCCATTCTTCTTCTTCCCTCCACTCTAACCCAAGCCCAAACTTTTTTGCAAACATTTAACACTTCTTTTGAAACATTAGAAACCTAAGCCTTATGCTTTTAATTTTTCAAACTTTCTTTTCATAACACTTATTTTGAATTGAAATTTTAAATCAACTTTGACCATACTTTGTAAATACTTTTCATTGGTAAATACCACTCATTCAAATACTTTTTTTTGTGGTTTCAATGGCCACTCTCTTAATCAAAACTTTTTCATAACCTTTAGCTACTAGGTTTGAGTTATCCTTGAGGTAGATGTAATTCTCACCTATACCCTTAGTGATGGACAATGAGTCTTCCATGCTTATTATAGGGTTAACCCCTCACTAGCATGTTGAAGCTATCCTCACATGGTGGATTTGTGGTTTTAGGTTGAGTTTTCTCCCTTGGATAACAAAAGACCTTAAGGCTTTTGGACCAATCAATTCACCAACTTGTTTTGAGATTTTTAACCCGAACTACGATGTTTTGATCCTAATCTTTTTTAAGATGGTACGTAGGCAATGGGTTTATCCATCCAAACACAAAATGTAAATAACTTGTATATTCTCTTCTCATCTCTTCAATCATGTTTGCACAATAAATTTTCACAAAATACCAACCTTACAACAAATGTGAAAAGGGCTCCCTAGGAGTACCTAGGATGTTTTGGGTGCTTAAAATCTTCCCATTGCATAACCAACCCCCTTACCCAGATCTCTGATATTTTTACTAGTTTTTGATTCGATAAAACTTTTAGGTTATTGTTCTCTTTCTAACCATTCCTTTGGATAAATAGAAGTGCGGTGGCGACTCGACTTGTATGATTTACCTTGGATTTAGTCAATATCTCTAATGGTAACGAATACCCCGCTACAGATACAACAATCAATTCCCCACAACGCCTCGTTCACCTTTAAAATTCAGGGGAGTTGTTGGAGAGACTTTGCACGTTTAACTACAACAACCAATTCCCCTATGAGTGTTATCAGAGCCGCTTTGCATGTCAAAATTACAGTATTTAAATAACCTTTGTCAAAGTATTACACGCTTTTACGCGTCACTAGCGCACCCCCTCTGGATCTAGCCAATGCAAGGGCAAACATGATAAATCCTAAAGACGCCTGCCTCGATCTGAAGCCATAACCTTATGGGAATCAACGAGGATCCTCTACCTTTGGTTGGGTAAGATCATTTGTGACATGGAACATAGTTCAAAGCATGGTCGCATGTATCAGGCTTCACGCCCTCCGTCTGTAGTATAATTCGAAACACCCCTACGACTAACTGGGCTTATACCTTATCCATATGAATATGGTTAAGGAAAAACCGCGTCTAGCTAGTTTGGCAAGAAATACTTATGAACAATCCTAACTGCAATAATGTTTCCTCTATGAAGGCTAATTCCGATCATGATCGTGCACTTTTACCTCGATATTCTTTCAAAAGTTAAGTGTGTCTCAATGCAACTCGCCTCCGAATGAAACTATCTCACACGACTCCATAAAGACTTAAGGTCATTTATACTTTAAGCAATTATAAATTTTATCACTTTATTACAGCAAACAATAACACAATGCAGTATTCTGAAAGCAATCCTTAGTGATCCTCATATCCAAATTTTCCTTGGATCCCGGCTTGACAATTACAACGATTGAGAAAGAAACATTATTATACCAAAAATCATAAGAATGCAAAGGTAAAAACTGAAATATATATATGAAAATATTATTTATAAGTCGAGGCACAAAAGACCGTCCAAATGTTATAGGAGAAGACAAAAAGTTATACATTTATCCTGTTTGATGACACTCGGATCTCTCAGGTGATGCGTTGGACCTCTCGGGGAGGACTTATATGAAGTCCTCCGACATGACTTTATGTTAAGTCTCTTAGGCTAGATTTCAGACATGCCTTTTGGGGGAGTATTTAAACATGGAAATGAAGGAGAAGGGCGATCCAAAACGCAGCGTAATTTAAAATTTCTCCTTTAGTGATCCTTACGAATGAGCATGGTCAGTGATAGAATTGTTACCTCTTGTGGCGATTGTAACCTTTGATGCAAATCTACGGAGCGATCACGAACGTTCAACGATGACAACGCCTCTACTCAGTCCACAGGAACAGATTCCTTCAATCTCAGTGCTAGCTGCTACGAATGAAGGCTTTGAGTGAGAAAGAGAGAGAGAGAAACGAAATTACAACTACTCAAATGCTTTTACACAAGGGTTCTATTTATAGAACCACTTATGTGGGCTGCAAGCTAAAAGGCCCACTCAAGTGTATGTGGCCCATATCTTATAATATGCCAAAATCACTTAAGCGCGTGGTACCATACCATATTTCGTATTCTACTTAAGTACACCGTACCTTGCGATGTTCTACAATTCACTTAAGGGCACCGTATATTATGGTATTCCTTAGTCACTCTATCTCTCGTCAATCCGTGCTTTTGTGTGTGACCCTGTAGGTTTTCGCGGTATTGACAATTATATTAAATCACGTATTTAACATAATAAACAATGAGCGGTATCTAGCAACACATCACTGCTACCCAAGACACGAAAATGTCATGTGATCTGACAAATCCTTTTGTGATAATACTTATATGTACAATTACCCTTTTGCCCTTATGTCTATATTGAACACAAGGCATAGACCGTGTCATCCTTGTCCAGTTCAATATTGGGCCCATATATATTTATCTTGTTACGCAGGACGGGAAAATTCCATCTAGGTCACTCATGTCCCTTAGCATGCTTCGTGGAATACCCATCAACTGTTTTTATGGTCATCCAGTTACGGATAATGTTTGATCAGCAATAAGGCACTCGACTCTACATCTAGGGTCCATAGTGGTTTCAGGTCGAAGGGTGGTATAAACCATTATCACCAAGAGAATAACTTATGACACTTTGCATAACATTCTATATAGTATTCTCATAGTGGGTCAATCCAGTATAAATATTACTCTTAATATTCATACCCATGTTTAAGACTTGATAACTCCTTATCCATGATCCATGAGATGTGATCATCAGTCTATATACATAATAGTCTTAATGCTTTAATGTTATCCCACTTCACAATAAAGCTCGACTACGGATACTTTAAGAATAGTGTCCTTATGTTTAATGTGATCTCATGATTAAGTCACACTTGATACATTAAATGGACTAGGTATTCTAGGGACTTTATTAAACAAACATAATAAAGAAAAAGCCTTTTGTTATTAATAAATAATTCGATACAAGTACCAAAAGTATTGGCCTCTAGGCCTTACACCAACAATCTCCCACTAGCACTAGAGCCAATCAGGCATACCCCTAATGCCCATAGATCTAATATGGCCATCATGCTTCTGCTGCGCAAGAGGCTGTTATCTCATCATATGCATTAGCATTGGGATCACAACTTGGCATCCTCCTTACCCCTCATTCATTGGGTTTGCATTGGGAGAGATCACCAAGAACATTTGATTGTATCATACTTCATTTTTTATTATCTACTAATCAAATTACCAAAAAAATGTCAATATATAGTTTGTTGCTTTTGTAGGTAGTGTGTGTGGTCACCTATGCTCTATCAAGCTTATATATAGGTTTTGAGACCCTCAATGCAAGGATCTCAATCAATAAATGGTTCACATTGGCTCTAAGTATCATATATATATCCCCATGTTCCTCACATGTTATTTTGATCAAGAAATCATCAAGAGTTTGGAGTTGGTTTGCCTTGGAAACCCTAATTCATCTAGGTATCTTGTGTGACTTCTTCAACAAGTTTCTTTAACAATTGATCAAATATTTTAAGGGATACCTAAAAGTACATCATCTTATGCATATAGGATCCTCCAGGAGTCCCAAAATCAAGAGAATGTCAAGTTAGTAAGATGGTTCATGGTGGTTGATCAGAGAAAGTCATCTAGTCAAAACTGGGGTTCCCTAGACCCTATCTCCTACAATATTTGTCATATGAAAATTATTCCAAGATAAAAGTTACTCTAAATTACATTCAAAACAACTTTCACGTTGAATTCAAGAGCTATTTTTGCTTGGAAAGTCATGTTTTATGGTGAAAGATTATAGGTCATTTTGTTTGAACCCTAGTTTGGAGGTCAACTTCTCAAGACCATAACTTGCTCAAATATTTATGAGATGAAATCCATTCAAATTCTATGATCAAAATCAATATGTCTACTTCAACTTTGATGATTGTAGGAAGTGCAAATTCAACTTGCAAATGCATGTGCCAAGAGGAAACGTTATAGGTCATTTTGGACCAATACCATCGAACAAGTGATTTTCCTCAACTTCTAAAATACATAACTGCTTCATGCAAAAACCAAATCAGGTAAATATGTGACCAAATTTAAGAGGTTTGAAATATATACAACTTTGATGAAGGAATGTTTCTCATTTGAAGTCCATAGAAAAAGTTATTCAAGGTGGAAGAAATGAACATTTAACTTGGGATTTAGAAAATTTTCAAATATGTTTGATTTCCCAAACTTCCTCCTCAAAATTCATCATGATCCAAGCTTCAAATGAACAAGTGTTTAACAAGAACGTTGTTCCCCTTGATCTCACCTTTCCAAAGAGTCCAAGATCATCTTATATGGATCAAAATTGAGGGACTTGCGCATGGCTCCATTGTGGGAAGTATTTTGGCAAGATTTGAATTCAAATGATCAAACTCTTTTGCATGCTTCCACACGATGGATTCAATACACTTTACACACGAATTGGAAGTAGATTGCATCATTCCTAAGGCCCAAATCATTGCCCATGCACCCATGCAAAGAAGTTTCTAAAATTGGCTAAATTTCAAGTGGTGCAAATATCAAATGCATTGCCTATTTAAACAAGCTCAAGGCTTCAGAATCCGGATCAACACCTTGCCCAAGCTTTGCTAGACCAATTCAAACCCCCACTGCCATAGAATTTCTGAAGATTTCTCTTGAAATCGAGCTGGAACTTCATCTTCTGTATGGAAGTTCAAACTCCAGAAATTCACTTCCCTTTTCATCTCAATTGGTTTCTGCAAGCAAAAGGAAGAGAAAGCAATCAAATCCAGATCAAGACATGTGGAATTGGATCAACTTGAAGGTGATTTTGCAGAAACTTCATCTCTTTGATTCTCTCTCATTTCTTCACCATTATTTATCATTTTTGGCTGTATGAAGTCCTATCAATGTAGGCAAGAAGATTGAGCTGCTTTGAGGTCAAATCGAAGCAACTCAGTTCATGATCCTAAAAATTCAAATCCCTGTATCTTTTTATATACTTGGAATTGGACAAAATTGAGGCAAGATTCGAGCTCCTGGGCATTTTTTCTTTAAATCCATGTCTTGCTTTTTCATTTTTGTGATGGTTGATGGTGGACCAGTCCGGTGAGGTCCACCGGAGAAGAAGACCGGAGCCCTAGCTCCGGTGATATGTTGTCATACATCTCAGCCATAGGATCCAACTAAATTGATCTAATCCCGTGCGTTGCTTTTGATTACCATGTGTGTGGGATAGTTTACTGAAGTGCATGTGGAATGCGCGTTTTCATCCATCTGATCTACCACCTCAATTAATGAGGGAGATCAGATGGCTCTTTTTTTTTGAATTTCTGAATATTTCATTTAATTGCTTATTTTTAATTAATTCATATTAATTTCATTTTTAATCCAAAAATATGGGACTTTCACCAAAAAATTTCAAATATTTTCTTATGTCATTTTCTGAATTAATTTTTTTTTTGGATTAATTTTGATATTTCCCATGAATTATTTATTTTTGTGCATATTTTTAATTGTTTAAAAATACTTCTGACTTTTCAAAAATTATGAAATTTTTTGTCCAAGGTCCTTTGACCTTATTTGACTTATGATAAATCTCTTGGCCATTTATTTTGTGTTTTGAAGAGGTTTTAGGTTTTTGATCAAACATAATTTAATTTAAATGCATTTTAATTTGACTTTTAATTGGTTAATTATGTTGAAATTGTGTTGAGCCATTTTTATTGACTTGTGAAGTTTGACTATGTGTCTGGGCCTTGGTCAATGTTGATTTGACTTTTGTTAGATTAAAATCATTGGATTTAGGGGATTGATGAAATGTACATTTCATCTTCCAAAATGAATGAATGATTTTAATTTGGTAAAATCTCTCCCATGACCAATTTGTTTTTATCTCATCTACCCTCCTCCCTCTTCATCTTCAATCCCATTCTACCCCATCCATTCCATTGACCAATGATATCTCAATATCTTAAGGCTAATTGGTTCATCAATAACTTCATGTTAGATGAACCAATATAAGTATGGATGAGATTAGGTCCATCCTTAGGTCATTTTCTTTTTGTGTGTGGTATGTTTTAGGAGTATGGTTCATTATACCCTATCTCTAACATGCATTAACACCAAAATTTCTATTACCCGACTTCAGATAGTTGTGACTTCTACATAAGTCCAATTATGATTGCTTAACATAGCGCTAAATTTTGACCCAAAAGGCATAACATTCTAGTATGTGAGATTGTAAGTCTCCCCCCTTTCATGGTATTGTGTGGAAACTTGGACTTTTTTCCTTCCTTTCGAAGATGTCTTGGTTCAAGGATCCATGCTTGTGAATAGAGGGTTGAGTGTTCTCCAAAGAATGACTTAAACAATTGAAAAACAAAACTTCACTAACATCTAACCAACAAACAATTTGACTAAATTTTATTATAACTACTCTTAATTTCACGTCATTTACTTTATGTACTTTAAATTCAAGTCATTTATCATTTCATTTTCCATTTTACAAATCATTTAACTTGTTTATGTTTATGCGATTTTTACTTTGCTCGCTGTAAGACCCCAATTTTGACCCTAAGATCCCTCATGCATTTCCCTCATAAGCATCAGCATTGGGATCATGCCTTGGCATCCTCCTTACCCCTCTTTCATTGGGTTTGTTTTGGGAGAGATCACCAAGCATTTTGTGATTATATCATACTTGTATTTTATCATTTCACCAACCAAAATACCAAAAATATGTCTTTTTATCTATCTAACTCTTTTGTAGGAAGGGCATGATCTCATTGATTCATTGATCACATCTAGGGTTTGAGACCCTCATGACCAAAGAGCACAATCAAGAATTGATTAAAGAATGGTTATGAGCATCATATATGAGTTCCAATGTTCTATACATGTCATATTTATCAAGTTTGCTTAAAGAGTTTGAGGATGATTTGCCTTAGAAACCCTAGTTTGACTAGGTATCTTAAGTAACTTTTCCAACAAGTTATCTCACCAATTGATCAAATTTCTCAAGGGACACTTCAAATTCCATCATCTTATGCATATATGGTCTACCATGAGCCAATAAAGTCAAGAGATTTGGAAATTAGCAAGTTGGTTGATGGTGGTTGGCCAGATGGATTCATCTGATCAAAACTAGGTCTCCATAGACCCTATATCCTACAATATTCATCACATGGAAATGATTCCAAGAGAAAACTTACTCAAAATGACATTATGAACATCTTTCATGTGGAGCCCTAGAGATAGTTTTGCTTGTAAAATCATTTTCTATGTTAAAACATTATAGGTCATTTTGTCTAAACCCTAATTTGAAAGTCAACTTCCCAAGGCTATAACTTGCTAAATTTTTATGAGATGAAATATTTCCAAGTTTCACAATCAAATTCAATGTGTCAACTTCAACTTTTATGTTTGGAGTGGGAGCTAATTCAACTTCTTTGAACATGTGATATGAGGCTACATTATAGGTCACTTTTAACCTATACCATTGATCAAGTGATTTTTCCAAACTTAAAAAATGTATAACTCTATCATTTCAAATCCAAATGACATGAAATTGGTGACCATTTTGAAGGTATCTGAGAGAGCTACAACTTTTATGAATACACTTGTCTCATTTGAAGCTCCCATAAAAAGTTAAGCAAGGTGGAATATTGAGACATATGGCTTGACACTTAGAAATTTTTTGATATGTCAAATATTTCCAAACTTCCACCTCAAATATCTCCATGTTCCAAGATCCAAATGAAAAAGTGTGAAACATCAAACTTGTTCCTCTTGATCTCACCTTTCCAAAGAGCTACAATTTGTGCATTTCCGATGAGGGATGCATAGGCTGCGCATGGCTTAAACATGTCGACATCATTTGGAATGGATCAATCTTCAAGTGACAATGAACATGTACCTTGCAATCCAATCCAAATCCAAAGCATATGATCATTCATTTGGACTTTCAAACTATCATTCCATGGGCCTATGCACGCTCATGCAGCATGACATCATCATTTTACCAAATCTGGAAAGTGGAAAGAGTGTGCAAATATCATTTGATTTCTCTATAAATTGAGGCCGTTATGCTCAGAATTCACAGACACCTTGCGCCAGCTTTGAATCCCCATTGAAAACCCTGCACTTTGAGAGGATAACCCTGATAAATTCATTTGAATTTGATCTTGAATCTCCACTGTTTTGGAATTCAATTCTCTAGGAGCCCATTGATTCTAAGCCTTTCCATTCCTCTCCTGCAAGCAATTGAAGTGCAGCCAAGCACGATTCAGATCAAGATCTAGCAAGCTCAGACCTCCATTGAAGGTAATTTGCAGAAATTTTAAACTCTTTGATTCTCCTTGATTCTTGCTCAATTCCATTGATTCTTGAGTTGTCTGAAGTCCTACCAATGTAGGCAAGAAGATTGAGTTGCTTTGAGGCCAAATCGAAGCAACTCAGATCATGAACCTCATTTTTCAATTCCACATATCTCTCAATATAGTTGGAATTGGATGAATTGGAGGTGATATCCGTGCTCAGTGATGTTTTCTCTTTAATATCATGTCCCTGTTTATTATTTTGTTAATGGTTCATCTTGACCAGTCCGGTAGAGCTCACCGGGGAAGATGACCGGAGCTCTGGCTCCGGCGATGAGGTGTCTCACCTCTGAACCACTTGATCCAAGTCCCACGTTATAATCTGGAGCGTTGATGTTGATTACTTCATTTGCCACGCAGTTGACTAGGACATTGGTGGAACGCGCGTTGTGGATCATCAGATCTGCCACCACAATTAATGAGGGAGATCTGATGGTCCACGTATTTTTGCATTTTCTAAATTTCCATTTAATTCCATTTTCTTCAATAATTCATAATAAATTTAATATTGATCCAAAAAATATGAGACTTTCACCAAAAAATTTCAAATATTTTTCTCTTTCATATTCTGAATTAAAATTATGTTTTGGATCATTACTAATATTTTTCTTGAATTAATTGATTTTTCATTTGTTTTTTAATTGTTTAAGAATATTTTTATGTGTCCAAAAATTATGAAATTTTTTCTCCAAGGTCCTTTGACCTTGTTTGACCTATGATAAATCTCATGGCCATTTATTTGGTGTTTTGATGAGATTTTAGGATTTGGACAAAACATATTTGAATTTAATGCATTATTTTACTATTTTTAATTGAATAAATGCCATTTTAATTGTGTTGACCATTTTTATTGACTTAATTGAGTTTCTCATTTGTTGTTGGGCCTTGATCAAGATTGATTTGACTTTGTCAAGTTAATATTATTGGATTTAGGGGATTGATGGAATGTACATTCCATCTCCCAAAATGAATGAATAATATTAATTTGGTAAAAGTCCTCCTTTGACCAATTTGTGATCGCATTCATCCCTTTCCCTCTTCATCTAATTTTCCTTCTTCATCCATTCACTTTCAAGTAGCCAATGACATCTCAAAGTCCTAATGCTAGTTGATTGAAAGATTAACATGAGTATGGATGAGATTAGGCCACACCTTTGCATATTTTTTTGTGTGTGGTATGTTTAATGAGCATAGTTCATAATACTATGTCTCCAACATGCATTAACACCAAAAGTCTATTGCCCGACCTCAAATAGTTGTGACTTCTACATAAGTCCAATTACGATTGATTAACATAGCACTAAATTGGTGACATAAAAGGCATAAGCATTCTAGTTAGTAAGATTGTAAGTCTCCCCCCTTCCATGGTATTGTGTGGAAACTTGGCCTTCTTTCCTTCCTTTGGAAGATGTTTTGGTTCAAGGATCCATGCTTGTGGCAAGTGGGTTGAGTGTTCTCCAAAAAATGTCTTGAAATCAAAAAGCAAAACAAAACTACCTACTAACTTACTAACCATTAACTCTTATTTTCAAGTCTTTACTTACTTTTAGCACTTTATATCATTTGCCATTATACATATCATTCTAATTGTTTATGTTAATGTATTTTTCCTTTTGTCCATTTGGACCATATTGTGTGCTATTTTTTTGTTTGTGTATACCTTGTTTGCTTGTTTGGTCCTTGACCATGAATACACTTAATAATAACAAAAAACCCTAAAAGACTTTTGAGTGGACTGTTGTTTTGATCTTCCCCAATTGGATTTAGAATTTAGGAAACATTCCTTTGCTAATGGACTTGTGTTGGTGTAAGCCCTAGAGGCCAATACTTTTGGTACTTGTATCGAATTAGTAAAAGGCATTTTCTTTATTATGGTTGATTAAGAAAGTTCCTGGAATAGATAGTCGGTTTAATGTATTAAGTGTGACTTAATCATGAGAACACATTAAACATAAGGACACTATTCTTAAAGTATCCGTAGTCGAGCTTTAGTGTGAAGTGGGATAACATTAAAGCATTAAGACTATTATGTTTGTAGACTGATGATAACATGTCATGGATCATGGATAAAGAGTTATCAAGTCTTAAACATAGGTATGAATATTAGGAGTAATATTTATACCGGATTGACCCGCTATGAGAATACTATATAGAAAGTTATGCAAAGTGTCATCAGTTATTCTCATGGTGATAATAGTGTATACCACTCTTCGACCTGAAACCACTATGTATCCTAGATGTAGAGTCGAGTGCTTTATTGCTGATCCAACGTTGTCCGTAACTGGATAACCATAAAGACAGTTGATGGGTACTCCACAAAGCATGCTGAGGGACATGAGTGTCCTAGATGGAATTTGCCCATCCTGCGTAACAGGATAAATGTCTATGGGCCCAATATTGAACTAGACAAGGGTGACACGGTCTATACCTTGTGTTCAATATAGACATAAGGGCAAAGGGGTAATTATACACATAATTATTATCATAGGAGGTTTTGTCAGATCACATGACATTTTCGTGACTTGGGTAGCAGTGATGTGTTGCTAGATACCGCTCACTATTTATTATGTTAAATGCGTGATTTAATATAATTGCCAACGTCGCGAAAACCTACAGGGTCACACACAAAGGACGGATTGATGAGAAAGAGAGTAACTAAGGAACACCGTAAGGTACGGTGCACTTAAAGGGGAGACGAAATATGGCAAGGTACCAAATACTTAAGTGATTTGGCATATTATGAGATATGGGCCAAAATACACTTAAGTGGGCTTTTTAGCTTGAAGCCCACACAAGTGGTTCTATAAATAGAACCCCTTGGGTAGAAGCATTGTCACTCCACTCAGACTCAAACTCAAGTGAAGACTTGGAGTTTCGTTTCCCTCTCTCTCTCACTCAAAGCCTTCATTCGTACCAGCTAGCACTGAGATTGAAGGAATCCGTTTGTGTGGACTGAGTAGAGACATTGTCATCGTTCAACGTTCGTGATCGCCCCGTGGATCTGTATCCAAGGTTTTGATCGTTACAAGGAATCTGCACCAAAGGTTTGAATCGCCACAAGAGGTAACGATTCTATCACTGATCATGCCCATTCGTAAGGATCATTAAAGGAGAAATTTTTATATTCCGCTGCGCCTTGGATGGCAATTCTCCTACAACTTGGCCAATGCCAATTTGTTGAAGAACCAAGTACTTGCAATTTTAATTCATCTGATACATCATTCAAGATCTCTCCAGTTCATCTGCAACATTGATCATTGTTAAGCTGTTATGTTGAACCTGTGACTTATGGAATTCATCTGCTACATAGGCTATTTTGAAGAAGATCATGAAGTGGATAAGCTTGGATGAGGCAACATTTTTTTTATGCCTTTTCTCTTCAAGATTGATAATTGTGCATTCGTGTGTTGCTTGATTCTAAAAAGTCCAAGGGAAATCTGGGTTTCTAGTGACATACTTGTCTATTGGATTGCTTCCATTTGGTCAGATCTTTTCAACTTTATACTTTTAAATTTTTGTGCATAGGGTAGTCTATTCATCTTCTCCCCATTTCTTTAATTTCAAAATCTCTCCCTCCATTTTTTTAAAACTTCTTTGTGTGAACTACTTTTGTTCTAAACTCAAACCACTTTTGCAAAAGGTAGAAACTTTGGCATTATCCCATTGCATTTTTCAAACTTATTTTCTCAAATCAAACTTGTAAATGAACTTAACTATACTTGACTTAAACTTTCAAAAAGCCAAAAAAGAACTAACTCATTCAAACCATTTTTAGGCCTTTGTGCCTTTCAAACTTAAATTTTCTTAAAACCAACACATTCATTTTGAAATTTATAGCATGAACTACGAGGTTTTGATCCCTCATTTATATGTTGGTACGTAGGCACGAGACCGAAGGTCTTGTCAAACACAAAAATATAATTAATGAATTCTTTTATCATTCCCCCATTTTATTTGTTTGTAAGCAATACTTTGTATAAAAAACATATGCACACAAAAAGGGCTCCCTAGGAGTACCTAGGACACTTTGGATGCTAACACCCTCCCTTTGTGTAACCAACCCCTTACCTGCGATCTCTGACTTTTATTAGTTTTTATTTGAAAACTTCTTACTATTTGGGTTTTGTTCGTACTTTTTCCCTTTTCCATTGGAAACAATAAAAGCGCAGTGGCGACTCTTGTTAATTGATCTCTAGCTTGTCAATAACTTGATGATCATAAATTTCCCGCTACAGAAATTAAGTGGCGACTCTGATGGGGAGTAGTCTCTAGTGAGTTTAGCCTACTTTTTGTGTCAATATATTTGTATATATGTGATGTTTGTATATATGTATATGTGATATAATTTGCTTGTTGTGCTTGGTGATCTCTGAGTGGTGAGATAAGTTCTAACCCGAACTTGAGTGCAATTCAGATAGGAGGATGGTATAGTCATGTTCGACTTGTGTGGAGTAGTCCTTAACTAGTTGGCTTGAGACCCATCTGCTCAGTGGAGACTCCTTTGGATTTGGAAATGTCACACAAGTATTTGTGGTTAGGCATTGCTATTTCTTATTGGGTCTGAGAAGCTGAGGACCTTAGAACACCTAACCCATCTTGGCCTATTTAGGACGTAGTGCAGAAACTGTTCAAGTGTAGACTTGATAATAGTTGTTATGCGATACTACACTCAAACGAGTTTCTCTTTAGAATATTATGGGTCGATGAGTTAGTCATCTTAACCTGTAATATCTGATAGATGGAATTAAGACTCTGAGAACTTTTTAGAACATGATCTACAGGTTTTTATCCTTAGTTCACTCCTTTGGGATGATTGTTACCCAGACTTCATGCTCGTGACTTGCAACACACCCTTGATTCTTGGTTGATCCAATCAAATCTTGTCAATATCAATGGAACTTGGGTGTTGATAAGGTGTAAACCATAATCCACCAAAATGGATGATTGATCTTGAAAATGACTTGATTCATACCTTGACCTTTGTTTTCCTTGTGTGTGATCCCTTACTTGTGATTGTTGCATTCGTGCATTTCATGCGCATCATAAGATTCATCACACAAAATTTCAAGGAACTAAGGTGTCATTTGCAAATATTTTCAGACCATGGATTATGGACGAGGGAACACTAAGAAGTACAGTTTCAGATGTCCCAAATTGAAAGAGTTAAGGAAGCTAGCATCTTTTGTATTAGATCCCTTGGACTTCAAACAACATCATGGGAAGCTTCTGTCCGTTTTGTCTGCTGATGTAGTTGAGGAACACCCGTTCCCGCTGACCGGGCAGCGGACCCCCCGCTAACTCTGTGTAGTGTGATCGGTCGTCGAGATATAACTTGATTTTAATTAATTAAAGGAATTAATTATAATAATAAAGTGTTTATTATTGTCTTGTGGTGATCGATTATGGCCTTAGTCTTCCTTTATTTTGTTTTGGGTTTTAAAATAAGACCTGCGTGTCGAACCTCTCTCTTAATCTCCCAAATGTAACTTCTTTTCTCATCTCACTCCCTCGTATGTAAAACGAGTTTCTTTTTGTAATGTAATGATATGAAGAAAGCAAAGAAGTCAGTGCCAAAGGAGGACAACCTTGAAGATCTTGCTTGGAGAAGCTTAGATCGTTGTAGGTTAGCTTAGGTTCTCTCATTGGCTTGGGAGAACTATTGCGCTAGGGGCCATAACTGTTTCATTATGTATGTATGTATGTTGATGCATGTGAATGTATGTTGATGCATGTGAGAGACAGTTTATATGATAAACAAGTCGGTGAGATCAGAAAAATTGCAATTCCCTCAAATTAAATATTAAGTTTATGCTTTCCAAGTTTTAACACTCATCAAGACTAGTAATGGATAATGTAGGTTTCGCCTACGCGAGGTGCATGTTCTATATTAGTAAGGTGTGATGGGATAATTGTAATATCCAACTGTTAAAACAATGGGTCAAACTTAACTAAACAAATTATAATAAGATTATAAATGTTTAGAAGCAGGAGTTGGGAATGATCCATATGATGGATTGGAATAAGGAGTTATTCACCCAACTGAAATTTTCGAGAGTTGTATGAGATACAATTGGAAGGAGTTCTTACCTAAATCACCTAGTTTTGTGTAATCCGCCTACGAGGACTTAGAACGAAGTGAAATATGGATCTCGACCCACCAGAAAATCTTCCAACGGGATTTTCCGAATCAAGTGATGAGGGTCATTTGTTTTGAGTAAAATAGTGGGAGCATATTTAATTAAAGGCCTAATTAAATATGTCAATGATACTTATATTTTCATTAATCCTTGTGTAGATTACCATGACAACTAACACCTCTAACAACATATTGCGATCAAACCTTAACAAGGAAAAATTGTCTGGGACAAATTTCCTGGATTGGTACCGAAACCTGAGGATTGTCCTCAAACATGATCAAGGGAAAGGCAATGAAGTTGCCATACCCAAACCCACTAGTGCTGCTTTAAAGCCTAGTGGAGGCATAGAAAAAGAAGGCACCTGCTTCCATTGCGGTAAGACCGGACACTGGAAGAGGAACTGCCCAAAGTACCTGGAAGATAGGAAGAATGGAGTAGAGACTCCTACTTCAGGTATTTTTGTTATTGAAATAAATTTGTCTACTTCTGCATCATGGGTATTAGATACTGGATGCGGTTCTCACATTTGTACAAATGTGCAAGGACTAAAAGGGAGTAGAAAATTGGCAAAAGGTGAAGTCGACCTACGAGTTGGTAATGGAGCAAAGGTTGCTGCCTTAGCCGTAGGAACTTATGAATTGACTTTACCTAGTGGTTTAATAATTCAGTTAGATAATTGTTATTATGTACCTGCAATTAGCAGGAATATTATTTTCGTTTCTTGTTTAGACAAGTTCGGTTTTTCGTTCATAATAAAGAACAATTGTTTTTCAATTTATTTGAATGATATATTCTATGCTACTGCTCAAATGAACAATGTATTATATGTCCTTGATCTTGAGATGTCAGTTTATAACATTAATACTAAAATGATGAAACCTAATGAGTTAAATCCAACTTACCTTTGGCATTGTCGATTAGGCCACATAAATGAGAAACGCATTTCCAAACTCCATAAAGATGGACTCTTGGACTCTTTTGATTATGAATCATATGAGACATGCAGATCTTGTTTAATTGGAAAGATGACAAAGTCTCCATTCACAGGAAAAGGTGAAAGAGCTAATGATCTTTTGGCCCTCATACATACTGATGTATGTGGACCACTGAACATACCAGCCAGAGGAGGTTTTCAGTACTTCATCACATTCATTGATGATTTCAGTAGATATGGTTATGCGTATTTAATGAAACACAAATCTGAGTCCTTTGAAAAGTTCAAGGAATTCAAGAATGAAGTACAAAACCAACTAGGTAAGAATATTAAAACTCTTCGATCAGATCGAGGTGGTGAGTATTTAAGCCTAGAGTTTGATGACCATCTGAAAGACTGTGGGATCCTATCCCAACTCACTCCTCCTGGAACACCCCAATGGAATGGTGTGTCTGAGAGAATAAATTGAACCCTGTTGGACATGGTCCGATCCATGATGAGTCACGCCGATCTTCCAAGCTCCTTTTGGGGACATGCGCTATTGACAACAGCTTACACACTTAACCGTGTTCCATCCAAAAAGGTTGATAAGACACCATATGAGATATGGAGTGGTAAGAGACCACATATGTCTTACATGAATATTTGGGGTTGCGAAGTTTATGTGAAACGACAAATTTCAACTAAGCTTGAGCCCAAATCTGACAGATGCTTATTTGTGGGGTATCCTAAAGAAACAAGAGGGTATTACTTCTACAATCCTTCTGAGGGCAAAGTGTTTGTCGCTCGAACTGGAGTTTTCCTAGTAAAGGATTTTATTTCCAAAGGGAACCAGTGGGAGGAAAGTAGAGCTTGAAGAAATTCAAGAATCACAAAGCATCGATACACCTATGGAGGAATTAGAGCAGGAAACACAAGTGGTTGTGGAAGAGCAACCTGCTCAAGTAGAACAAGACCAGCGTAGGTCAAGCAGGATACGTCACCTACCTGAGAGATATGGATATCTCATAACAGATCAAGGTGATGTATTACTCATGGATCAAGATGAGCCTGTGACCTACCAAGAGGCCATAACTGGTCCCGAGTCTAAGAAGTGGCTAGAAGCCATGAAATCTGAAATGGATTCCATGTACACAAACCAAGTTTGGACCTTGGTAGAGCCTCCTGTAGGAGTTAATCTTATAGGATGCAAGTGGGTCTTCAAAAAGAAGACTGACATGGATGGTAAGGTACATACCTATAAGGCAAGACTGGTTGCAAAAGGATATAAACAAATTCATGGTGTTGACTATGATGAAACCTTTTCACCAGTTGCAATGCTTAAATCTGTTCGGATTTTACTTGCTATCGCTGCATATCATGATTATGAAATATGGCAGATGGATGTCAAACCTGCTTTCCTTAATGGAAATCTTCTTGAGGATGTGTACATGACACAACCTGAAGGATTTGACATACCAGAAGAAGCCCAAAAGATATGTAAGCTACAAAGATCAATCTATGGATTGAAGCAAGCTTCTAGAAGCTGGAATCTTCGTTTTGATGAAACGGTAAAACAATATGGATTCATCAAGAACGAAGATGAGCCTTGTGTCTACAAGAAGGTTAGTGAGAGCATGATCGTTTTCCTGGTATTATATGTAGATGACATATTACTCATTGGAAACGATGTCCCTACCCTGCAACAAGTAAAGACTTGGTTGGGGAAATGTTTTTTTATGAAGGACCTAGGTGAAGCAGCCTATATATTAGGAATCAGAATCTATAGAGATAGATCACGAAAAACTGCTTGGCCTAAGTCAGAGTACATACATAGACAAAGTGCTGAAACGCTTTAATATGCATGATTCCAAGAAAGGATTCATACCTATGCAACATGGCCTGTGTCTATTAAAAACACAATCCCCTTCAACTAAGGTAGGAAGGGAACACATGAATAGGATTCCATATGCATCTTCAATAGGATCTATCATGTATGCCATGTTATGTACTCGACCAGATGTCTCGTATGCTTTAAGTGCAACGAGTAGGTACCAATCTGATCCTGGTGATGCCCATTGGGTAGCTGTCAAGAATATCCTTAAGTACTTAAGAAGGACTAAGGACTCATTCTTGATATATGGAGGTCAGGAAGAATTGGCTGTAATTGGTTACACCGATGCTAGCTTCCAGATAGATAAGGATGACTTTAGATCGCAATCTGGTTATGTGTTTTGTTTGAACGGTGGCGCTGTGAGCTTGAAAAGTTCAAAGCAAGATACAGTTGCTGATTCTACAATCGAGGCCGAGTATATTGTTGCCTCAAGTGCAACAAAGGAAGCTGTTTGGATCAGGAAGTTCATTAGTGAACTTGGCATAGTCCCTAGCGTTGTGGATCCCATTGGTCTCTATTGTGATAACAATGGTGCTATCGCACAAGCTAAGGAGCCTAGATCTCACCAACGATCCAAACACATACTTAGGCGTTATCATCTCATTCTAGAGATAATAGATAGAGGAGATGTGAAAATATGTAAAGTACCTACACTTGAAAATATTGCTGACCCACTGACAAAGCCTCTTGCGTAGCAGAAGCATGATGGCCATACTAGATCAATGGGCATAAGGGGTATGCCTGATTGGCTCTAGTGCTAGTGGGAGATTGTTGGTGTAAGCCCTAGAGGCCAATACTTTTGGTACTTGTATCGAATTAATAAAAGGAATTTTCTTTATTATGGTTGATTAATAAAGTCCCTGGAATAGATAGTCCGTTTAATGTATTAAGTGTGACTTAATCATGAGAACACATTAAACATAAGGACACTATTCTTAAAGTATCCGTGTCGAGCTTTAGTGTGAAGTGGGATAACATGAAAGCATTAAGACTATTATGTTTGTAGACTGATGATCACATCTCATGGATCATGGATAAAGAGTTATCAAGTCTTAAACATAGGTATGAATATTAGGAGTAATATTTATACCGGATTGACCCGCTATGAGAATACTATATAGAAAGTTATGCAAAGTGTCATAAGTTATTCTCATGGTGATAATAGTGTATACCATTCTTCGACCTGAAACCACTATGGATCCTAGATGTAGAGTCGAGTGCTTTATTGCTGATCCAACATTGTCCGTAACTGGATAACCATAAAGACAGTTGATGGGTACTCCACAAAGCATGCTGAGGGACATGAGTGTCCTAGATGGAATTTGCCCATCCTGCGTAACAGGATAAATGTCTATGGGCCCAATATTGAACTGGACAAGGGTGACACGGTTTATACCTTGTGTTCAATATAGACATAAGGGCAAAGGGGTAATTATACACATAATTATTATCACAGGAGGTTTTGTCAGATCACATGACATTTTTGTGACTTGGGTAGCAGTGATGTATTGCTAGATACCGCTCACTGTTTATTATGTTAAATGCGTGATTTAATATAATTACCAACATCGCGAAAACCTACAGGGTCACACACAAAGGACGGATTGATGAGAAATAGAGTAACTAAGGAACACCGTAAGGTACGGTGCACTTAAGTGGGAGACGAAATATGGTAAGGTACCAAATACTTAAGCGATTTTGGCATATTATGAGATATGGGCCAAAATACACTTAAGTGGGCTTTTTAGCTTGAAGCCCACACAAGTGGTTCTATAAATAGAACCGCTTGGGTAGAAGCATTGTCACTCCACTCAGACTCAAACTCAAGTGAAGACTTGGAGTTTCGTTTCCCTCTATCTCTCACTCAAAGCCTTCATTCGTACCAGCTAGCACTGAGATTGAAGGAATCCATTCGTGTGGACTGAGTAGAGACGTTGTCATCGTTCAACATTCGTAATCGCCCCGTGGATCTGTATCCAAGGTTTTGATCGTTACAAGGAATCTGCACCAAAGGTTTGAATCGCCACAAGAGGTAACGATTCTATCACTGATCATGCCCATTCGTAAGGATCATTAAAGAAGAAATTTTTATATTCCGCTGCGCCTTGGATGGCAATTCTCCTACAACATGGCCAATGCCAATTTGTTGAAGAACCAAGTACTTGCAATTTTAATTCATCTGATACATCATTCAAGATCTCTCTAGTTCATCTGCAACATTGATCATTGTTAAGCTGTTATGTTGAACCTATGACTTATGGAATTCATCTACTACATAGGCTATTTTGAAGAAGATCATGAAGTGGATAAGCTTGGATGAGGTAACATTTTTTTTATGCCTTTTCTCTTCAAGATTGATAATCGTGCATTGGTGTGTTGCTTGATTCTAAAAAGTCCAAGGGAATTCTGGGTTTCTAGTGACATACTTGTCTATTGGATTGCTTCCTTTTGGTCAGATCTTTTCAACTTTATACTTTTAAATTTTTGTGCATAGGGTAGTCTATTCATCTTCTCCCCATTTCTTTATTTTCAAAATCTCTCCCTCCATTTTTTTAAAACTTCTTTGTGTGAACTACTTTTGTTCTAAACTCAAACCACTTTTGCAAAAGGTAGAAACTTTGGCATTATCCCATTGCATTTTTCAAACTTATTTTCTCAAATCAAACTTGTAAATGAACTTAACTATACTTGACTTAAACTTTCAAAAAGCCAAAAAAGAACTAACTCATTCAAACCATTTTTAGGCCTTTGTGCCTTTCAAACTTAAATTTTGTTAAAACAACACATTCATTTTGAAATTTATAGCACGAACTACGAGGTTTTGATCCCTCATTTATATGTTGGTTCGTAGGCACGAGACCGAAGGTCTTGTCAAACACAAAAATATAATTAATGAATTCTTTTCTCATTCCCCCATTTTATTTGTTTGTAAGCAATACTTTGTATAAAATACATATGCACACAAAAAGGGCTCCCTAGGAGTACCTAGGATACTTTGGATGCTAACACCTTCCCTTTGTGTAACCAACCCCTTACCTGCGATCTCTGACTTTTATTAGTTTTTATTTGAAAACTTCTTCCTATTTGGGTTTTGTTCGTACTTTTTCCCTTTTCCATTGGAAACAATAAAAGCGCAGTGGCGACTCTTGTTAATTGATCTCTAGCTTGTCAATAGCTTGATGATCATAAATTTCCCGCTACAGAAATTAAGTGGCGACTCTGATGGGGAGTAGTCTCCAGTGAGTTTAGCCTACTTTTTGTGTAAATATATTTGTATATATGTGATGTTTGTATATATGTATATGTGATATAATTTGCTTGTTGTGCTTGGTGATCTCTGAGTGGTGAGATAAGTTCTAACCCAAACTTGAGTGCAATTCAGATAGGAGGATGGTATAGTCATGTTCGACTTGTGTGAAGTAGTCCTTAACAAGTTGGCTTGAGACCCATCTGCTCAGTGGAGACTCCTTTGGATTTGGAAATGTCACACAAGTATTTGTGGTTAGGCATTGCTATTTCTTATTGGGTCTGAGAAGCTGAGGACCTTAGAACACCTAACCCATCTTGGCCTATTTAGGACGTAGTGCAGAAACTGTTCAAGTGTAGACTTGATAATAGTTGTTATGCGATACTACACTCAGACGAGTTTCTCTTTAGAATATTATGGGTCGATGAGTCAGTCATCTTAACCTGTAATATTCGATAGATGGAATTAAGACTCTGGGAACTTTTTAGAACATGATATACAGGTTTTTATCCTTAGTTCACTCCTTTGGGATGATTGTTACCCAGACTTCATGCTCGTGACTTGCAACAAACCCTTGATTCTTGGTTGATCCAATCAAATCTTGTCAATATCAATGGAACTTGGGTGTTGATAAGGTGTAAACCATAATCCACCAAAATGGATGATTGATCTTGAAAATGACTTGATTCATACCTTGACCTTTGTTTTCCTTGTGTGTTATCCCTTACTTGTGATTGTTGCATTCGTGCATTTCATGCGCATCATAAGATTCATCACACAAAATTTCAAGGAACTAAGGTGTCATTTGCAAATATTTCCAGACCATGGATTATGGACGAAGGAACACTAAGAAGTACAGTTTCAAATGTCCCGACTTGAAAGAGTTAAGGAAGCTAGCATCTTTTGTATTAGATCCCTTGGATTTCAAACAACATCATGGTAAGCTTCTGTTCGTTTTGTCTGCTGATGTAGTTGAGAGACTTTTGAGTGTATTGGTGCAGTTCTATGATCCTCTTTACCATTGTTTAACTTTCCCAGATTTTCAGCTTGTGCCTACCTTGGAGGAGTATTCTCATATTTTGGGGATACTTGTTTCTAGTAGAGTACCTTTTAATGGATTAGAGGAGGTTCCCCGATCTAGTATTATTGCTGAAGCTCTTCACTTGAAGAAGTCTGAGATAGAGGCTCATTGGGTGAAGAAAGGAGGGTTATTTGGGTTGCCATCTGTTTTCCTCATCAAGGAAGCTACCACTTTTGCTCAAGCTAGTAGTGTGGATGCTTTTGAAGCAATCTTTATGTTGCTCATCTATGGATTAGCTTTGTTCCCTAACATTGACGGTTTTATTGATGTTAACTCCATTAGACCATTCTTGATTGGGAATCATGTGCCTACTTTGTTGGGTGATATGTATTTCTCTTTGCATCTAAGGAATTCTAAAGGTGGTGGAACGATTGTCTGTTGCACTCCTCTTCTGTACAAGTGGTTTATTTCGCACTTGCCTCAGACGCCTGCTTTTGTGGAGAACAAACAATGTCTAAGGTGGTCTCAGAGACTTATGTCTCTCACTAATGATGATATAGTTTGGTATGATCCTTCCTTAAGCAGTTTGGAGATTATTGATAGTTGTGGGGAATTCTCTAATGTGCCTCTCATTGGTACACAAGGAGGAATTAACTACAATCCTGCTTTGGCTCGTCCCTAACTTGGGTTCCCCTTGAGAGACAAACCTAATAACATGTTGTTAGAAGGTATTTTCTATCAAGAGGGTAAAGATCCCCAACATTTGAAGCAGAAGATTGTGCATGCTTAGCATAATGTGCATAGGAAAGGAAGATCCGAGCTTGGTCCGTGCAATTGAAGATGCCTTATCCATGTGAGAGACCTATGTCTATGGTTGTGGTTGAGCCATTAACTCTCCCTAACCAAGATGTAGAGGAGTTGGAAGACGCGCTCATTAAGATGAAGCAAGAGAAAGACATGTGGGAAGAGATTCGTCGCATTCGAAGGAAGTACGCGCCTTTAGCCAGATCTTCTGACACTGTTGTTAGGGATCCTTAGGATGACTAGTCTCCTTTTCTCTTGTATCTTTTATTTTGGTTTCTGAAATTGTACTCAGTGTAATCCTTCCAATTTATATAAATAAGAAGAGAGTTTTGGTCATATCAAAATTATTGCAATTTCCATTTCAATTTTATATATTTGCAAATGATATAGTAAGTTCCTTGGAAAATAAAAATAATCAAGCATTGCATTTCATGCATCATTTGCATAAGAAGGTTTTTTCCAGGTGTCTGGTAGGTGTTCTTCTGTGCTTTAGCCAAGCTGACTCACTGGTACAACACCAGAGCTAATCGTCCAAAGATCATGGAACACCTTGAGCAAGAAAACTGAGATTTGAAAGAGGAGATTTCCCGACTGACTGCCATGATGGAGTCAGTTCTTGCTTCCAAGAGTGAAGCTTCTTCAACTCCTGTAACTCCTCCCGCGAGGACTGTCATCTCTGAAGTGGTTATCTCTACAGTGCTTGCTACCACCGCCCACTTCGCTCCAAATCTGCCTGCTGGATTCCCTTGGGGAATGCCTTCGAAATTTGTGCCTGAAGGTTTCGCTCCCACTTTTGCTTCCATGCCGACATCTAGCCCGGTCATGTCTGTGCCACCTCTAGTTGTGAACACTTTACCGCGTGTAGAAGATACCATCTATCATTCCGAGCCATATGAGGGCCCAGACGTTTATGAGAAGATGGATGAGATGAAGGACCAATTTCTTGAGCTGCGCAAGGAATTGAAGACGCTGAGAGGCAAAGATCTATTTGGAAAGAGTGCTGTTGAACTGTGCTTAGCGCCCAATGTGAAAATCCCAGTTAAATTCAAAGTGTCTGAGTTTGAGAAGTACAAAGGGAACTCTTGTCCACTCAGTCATCTTGTGATGTATGCCCGCAAGATGTCGACCCAGAGAGATAATGATCAACTACTGATTCACTATTTCCAGGATAGCCTGAGGCTTTCGTGAAATAGTACAAGTACAACGTGGATATGGCGCCGGATAGGGACCAACTGAGGTCCATGTCTCAGAAAGATTAGGAGACATTCAAGGAGTATGCCCAACGTTAGAGGGAGTTGGCTGCCCAGATCACTCCTCCTTTGGAGGAGAAGGAGATGGCGAAAATCTTTCTCAAAACCCTGAGTTCGTTTTACTATGAACGTATGATTGCCAGTGCCCCCATTGATTATACCGAAATGGTGAACATGGGGATGAGACTTGAAGAAGGGGTCCGTGAAGGACGATTGTCGAAAGATGAGGCATCGACTAGGAAGAAGTATGGAAGTAGCTTCAACAAGAGGAAGGATAGTGAAAAGAACGCAATAACTAGTGGGAGGCAGAGGAGGCCTCAAGTCAGAAGAAATCCACCACCCCGTCAACATCATCATCATCAAGTATCTTCCGTCATTCCAGTATTTTCAAATCAGCAAACAACACTAATTCAACAACAACAACAACATCAATATCAAAATCAACGTCAACAACAACAACCGCAACAAAGAACAAACACTTACAACAACAACAATTCCAACGACAATTATCACCAACAACAGAATTTTGAGAGGAAGAAGGTCTCTTTTGACCCGATTCCTATGTCATACGCAGAACTGTACCCATCTTTAGTCCTTAAAAATTTGATTCAACCAAGGAATCCACCGCAGATCTCAGAACCACTTCCTTGGTGGTATAAACTCGAACTTCACTGTGCTTTTCACCAGGGTGCACCTGGGCACGATATTGAGAACTGTTATCTGTTGAAGTATAAGGTGCAAAAGCTTACAAAGAGTGGCATGGTGTCTTTTGAAGACCGCACGCCTAATGTGAAAGCTAATCCTTTGCCCGCTCATGGGAATTCTTCAGTGAACATGGTGGACGGCTGTCCAGGTGAATTCAAAGTTTTCGATGTCCGGTTTATCCGAAGATCTTTGGTGCAAATGCATAAAGATATCTGCTTGGTAAGTGACTGTAAGCATGATCACGATGATTGTGATATTTATAGCGTGAACCCAAGGATGGACGTTATTGTGAAAAGGGATATCCAACGTCTGATGGATGAAGGCATGATCCAGATTGTTCAATCTCATCATATAGATGACGATGTTAATGTAATTGTTCCCATTTTCAAACAACCAGAGCGGTTGGTAATTCAGTACGATAACAACAGTAACCAGAGCGTCAGCAATAGATCAGTTTCGTCGTTGGTAATACAGTTAGCGGGACCAGTCCCGTATGCATATGATAAGGATGTACCGTATCAATACAACGCTACAATGATGGTGAATGGTCAAGAGGTCCCGTTTCCTACGACCGGTTCAGTAGTGAGCATTGCAGATGTTACGAAGGTGACCCGTAGTGGTCGAGTTTTTGGATTGGTGTTCCCGGAGAATAAGGAAGAAGCAGTTGTTGGTAAGAAGGCGGAGGTGCCTAGTGTAGATCCTGTTGGTTGTTCAAGAGATAAGTCTGGTGAATCCAACAATTTGAAAGCCAATAGTGATGATGATGAGGTACTCCGACTGATTAAGAGGAGTGAATTCAACGTGGTTGAGCAGTTGCTCCAGACCCCTCTAAGATTTCTGTGTTGTCTTTGCTTTTAAATTCTGAAACGCACAGAGAAGCACTCCAGAGAGTTGTTGAACAGGAATATGTGGAGCAAGATGTTACTATGGATCAATTTGATCATATTGTAGGTAACATCACTTCATGCAACAATCTGAGCTTTTGCGATGAAGAACTCCCTGAGGAAGGAAGAAATCACAATCTGGCTTTGCATATTTCAATGAATTGCAAAGAAGATGTTTTGTCAAATGTGCTAGTTGACACTGGGTCGTCATTCAATGTGCTTCCAAAGTCAACATTGTCAAAGTTATCTTACCAAGGAGCTCCCATGAGGTATAGTGGAGTAATTGTCAAGGCCTTTGATGGCTCGCGCAAGACAGTCCTTGGAGAAGTGGACCTTCCAGTCAAGATAGGTCCGAGTGGTTTTCAGATTACTTTCCAGGTAATGGATATTCACCCGGCCTACAGCTGTTTATTGGGAAGGCCATGGATTCATGAGGCAGGAGTTGTTACATCCACTCTGCATCAGAAGCTCAAATTTGTCAAGAATGGCAAGTTGGTGATTGTGGGAGGTGAGAAAGCGTTGTTGGTTAGCCATCTGTCATCTTTTTCCTATGTGGAAGCTGAGGATGAGGTTGGAACTCCGTTCCAAGCCTTATCTATTGCTGTTGAGAAGAGAGTTGGGGCACCTATGTCCTCTCTGAAAGATGCGCAGAAGATTGTTGAAGAAGGACATGTTTATCAGTGGGGGCGTGTGGTAGAGGTCTCCGACAACAAGGGAAGAACTGGTTTGGGGTTCCAAAAGGGCTCGTCAACTGTTAGATCTGAAGAGATGCAACTCAGCTTCCGTAGCGGAGGGTTCATTCATGGGAATGAACAACACTTAGCTGCTGTGCAAGAGGATAGTGAAGAGGAAGACTGCACCATCTTTGTGACGCATGGACAGACATGCAACAATTGGACTGCTGTTGATATTCCTGTTATTTTGCATCAATCTAAGTAATTGCTTTTTATATTTTAAAATCCTTCTCCTATGCCTAAGGGAGAAGTGAACATTGTTTGGGCATTTTAAATTGATCATTAATAAAATTAATTCTATTCATCCACATCTTTGATGTTTATTTTTACTTTTTGCTTATTTCTGAAAATGGTAATCACAAAAAACATAAATAAACAGTATAATTGTCCATTTGCATAATATTTGGTCACAAATTCACTTCTCTAAAATCAAAATATCAAATCATTATGCAGGTGGGTTCCTAACCCCATTGAATACAATGATCCTTCTCCTTCTCCAAGTCTTGAATTCCCTGTGTTCGAAGCCGAGGAGGAAAGTGATATAGAAGTGAGTGATAAACTGTCTCATCTTCTTGAGCAAGATGAGAAGATTATTCAGCCATTTGAAGAGCAGATTGAGCTAGTCAACTTGGGTTCCGAAAATGATGTGAAGGAAGTTAAGATTGGGTCTCATTTGTGTCCAGATGCTAAGAAAGGGTTGATTGATCTTCTTCGAGAGTATTCAGATGTGTTCTCCTGGTCCTATCAAGACATGCCTGGGTTGGATTCTGATATTGTAGAGCATAGATTGTCGTTGAAGCCAGAATGCCCGCCAGACAAGAAGAAGTTGAGAAGAACGCATCCTGATAAGGCTGTGAAGATCAAAGAGGAAGTTCGGAAGCAGATTGATGTCAGTTTCCTTGTGACTACTGAGTATCCGCAATGGGTGGCCAATATTGTGTCTGTGCCCAAGAAGGATGGAAAAGTCCACATGCGTGTTGACTATAGATGGATTTTCTAGATATAATCAAATTAAGATGGCACCCGAGGGTATGGAGAAAACCACATTCATTACACCCTGGGGAACATTCTGTTATAGAGTGATGCCTTTCGGTCTCAAGAATGCTGGTGCAACTTACCAGAGAGCAATGACTACTCTTTTTCATGATATGATGCATAAAGAGATTGAAGTTTATCTCGATGACATGATTGCTAAGTCGATTGATGAAGAGGAACATGTTGAGCATTTGTTAAAGCTATTCCAGCGATTGATGAAGTATAAACTCCGCTTGAATCCCAATAAGTGTACTTTTGGTGTTCGTTATGGTAAGTTGTTGGGCTTTATTGTCAGCGAGAAGGGTATTGAAGTTGATCCTGCTAAGGTCAAAGCAATACAAGAGATGCCTGCGCCCAAAACTGAGAAGCAAGTCAGAGGTTTTCTCGGCCGCTTAAATTATATTTCCAGATTTATTTCCCATATGGCTGCCACATGTGCGCCTATATTCAAGCTTCTTCGAAAAGATCAGTCTTGTGATTGGATCGAAGACTGCCAGAAAGGTTTTGATAATATCAAGGAATATTTGCTTGAGCCTCCTATTTTGTCTCCAACTGTTGAAGGAAGACTGTTGATCATGTATTTGATTGTGCTAGAAGATAGTATGGGTTGTGCTCTAGGTCAGCAAGATGAGACTGGAAAGAAAGAATTTGCAATTTACTACCTCAGTAAGAAGTTCACCGACTGTGAGACTCGGTATTCAAAGCTTGAGAGGACTTGTTACGCATTGGCTTGGGCTGCTAAGCGTCTGCGTCAGTATATGTTGAATCATACCACTTGGTTGATATCCAAAATGGATCCAATCAAGTACATATTTGAAAAGCCTGCTTTAACTGGGAGGATTGCCCGTTGGCATATGTTGTTATCAGAGTATGATATCGAATACCAATCTCAAAAAGCGATCAAAGGTAGTATCTTGGCTGACCATTTGGCTGACCAACCAATTGAAGATTATCAGTTAGTGCAGTATGACTTTCCTGATGAAGAGATTTTGTACTTGAAAATGAAAGATTGTGATGAGCCATTGCTTGAAGAAGGGCCAGAACCGGGTTCCCATTGGAGCATGATATTTGATGGAGCTGTTAATTAATATGGAAATGGCATTGGGGCAGGGATTATTACTCCTCAAGGAACGCATCTACCATTTACAGCTAGATTGACTTTCAAATGTACAAACAACATGGCAGAATATGAAGCTTGCATTATGGGGCTTGAAGAGGCCATGAATCTCATAATCAAGTATTTGGATGTCTTCGGTGATCCGGCCTTGGTTGTGAATCAGATCAAAGGAGAATGGGAGACAAATCAACCCGGTTTAATACCATATAGAGATTATGCGAGGAGGATTTCAAATTTCTTTACCAGGGTTGAATTTCATCATATCCCTCGAGATGAGAACCGGATGGCAGATGCTCTTGCAACGCTGACGTTAATGATAATAGTGAAGTATTGGAATGAAGTTCCCAATTTATTTGTGATGCGTCTTGATAGGCCAGCTCATGTGTTTGCTGTTGAAAAGATCAAAGACGAGAAGCCAAGGTATTATGATATCAAATGTTTCCTCCAAAGTCAGATTTACCCGCCTGGGGCATCTTTGAAGGATAAGAAGACTTTGAGAAGATTAGCCGGTAATTTCTACTTAAATGGTGATATACTGTACAAGAGAAACTTCGACATGGTTTTGCTCAGATGCGTGGATACACACGAAGCAGACTTATTGATGACCGAAGTGCATGAAGGTTCCTTTGGTACTCATTCAAATGGACATGCAATGGAGAAGAAGATTTTGCGAGCAGGTTACTATTGGCTGACAATGGAATCTGACTGTTGCATATTTGTGAAGAAATGCCACAGGTGTCAAATTTATGCTGATAAGATTCATGTTCCTCTGACACTATTAAATGTTATCTCTTCCCCATGGCCCTTCTCCATGTGGGGAATCGATATGATTGGGATGATTGAGCCCAAAGCTTCGAATGGACATCGTTTCATTTTAGTGGCAATTGACTACTTCACAAAATGGGTTGAAGCGGCATCGTATGCAAATTGACCAAACAAGTTATTGTAAGGTTTATCAAGAATCAGATTATATGCCGTTATGGTGTGCCAAGTAAGATCATTACTGATAATGGATCGAATTTGAATAAGAATATGGTGGAAGCTCTTTGTAAAGACTTCAAGATTGCACATCATAATTCTTCTCCCTATAGACCCAAAATGAATGGGACTAATGAAGCTGCGAATAAGAACGTTGAGAAGATTAACCAGAAGATGGTTGTCATGTATAAGGATTGGCATGAGATGCTCCCATTTTCTTTGCATGGGTATCGTACGTCCCTCCGCACTTCAACAGGGGCAACCCCTTTCTCTCTTGTTTATGGTATGGAAGCAGTGCTCCCCGTAGAGGTCGAGATTCCTTCATTACGTGTGCTCATGGAAGCCAAGTTGACTGAAGCTTAATGGTGTCAGACCAGGTTTGACCAATTGAATTTGATTGAAGAGAAGAGATTGACTGCCATGTGTCATGATCAGTTATATCAGCAGAGAATGAAGAAAGCTTTTGATAAGAAGGTCAAACCTCGTGTGTTTAGAGAAGGTGACCTTGTGCTCAAGAAGATTTTATCGTTCAAGCAAGATTCTAGAGGAAAATGGACTCCCAATTATGAAGGCCCATATGTTGTTAAGAGATCCTTTTCAGGCGGTGCATTGATTCTTACAACTATGGATGGTGAAGAGTTCACTCGTCCTGTGAACACAGATGCAGTCAAGAAATACTTCGCCTAAAAAATAAAAGAATAGCTCGTTATGTTGAAACCCCGAAAGGACGGCTTAGGCAAAAATGAGCATCTCGGTGGATTGAAAACCCGAAAGGGCGATCTAGACAAAAATTAGACACATAAAAACAGAAAAGAATTTCCCGATAAGTTGAGTACCCCACCTTGGGGCAACTTATGTAAAAATTAGGGGTTATGGCAAGTAACTGCATTCTGCTGATCTTCAGTGATTTTGAAGACTTGTTTGAGCACAAGGGTCGACATCGGTTCATCTTCAGTAGCGGTCAAAAACACAGTGGATATCAAGATTTGGTAGAAGGATTAAGGATCATTTGTATTCAATGTAACCCTTTTCCATGTAAATTACCATTTTCAACTTTGTAAAATCTATGGAGTCTTGTCGTTTACAAACTACCATTCCAATAAATAAAGTTGAGCTTTTATCCAATTGTTTCTACTCGTATTTACTTCAGCTAATAGTTTTAAATTTTATTATGATCATTTTGAAATTAAATTTTTTAAAATCAAAATCAAGTTTTCTCAAAGAAAATACTTTTCCAAAGCAAGTAACAGTAATATCAACGGCATTTTCAGTGAAAAGCAAGTCCTTAAGTGTGAAGCATCTGAGGTTCCCCAAGAAGTAACTCTTCGGGTATCTCTAGGCATCAGTGTTGATTCATATCCTTAGTAGAGTGCTGTTATCCTCAGCTAGCGGATTCAGTTCCCCGGTGGAGTGTTTGCTCCCCCAGTGGAGTTTCTTTATGTTCCCTAGCTGAGTTGATTAATTCGAATCCCCAGCGGCATGTCCTTGTCCCCAACAGAGTTTCGGCCTTCCCAGCGGGGTTCGTTTTTCCTCAGCAAGTAGATCGTCATCAGAAGATGTTTGATCTCTCCCTAGTAGATTGCTTTGGTGTCTCCACCAAATCGTCGCATCTTTGCTCCCAGTCAGAGTTTCCTCCTGGTTTCTGAGAAGCTTTTTGATTCTTCCCCAGTAGGGTTGTCTCCCATTTTATGGTGTTGACCTAAAATTCCCTACGGTTTTGATGTTTTATCCTCATCAGATCTCCTCCTTTCCAAGCTAGGGTCTCCCTAGGATGTTGATCTCTCTGTTCTCTAGCAGTTTGTCTCCATGATTTGTGGATTGCCCGAGGATTGTATCGGTGGTTCAATTTCTTTGCGACACCTCTGTATCCTTCGTGATCGTTTTGTCAACATAATAACCATATATACATATACATATACATTCATATAAATTCATGATCTGCATATCCTGCATCTCCATATTTGATTTGTTTGAAATTTTCATTCTCTGTTATGGCGGTACTTTATCCCCATACTAAATTTGGTGTCTGTCCTCTTTCAATTGTAGAGTGTCAGCCCCTAAGTAGAAAACACTTTAACCTTTCTCTGTTTCCCCACTGAGTTTGTTTCGTCGTGGACGATTATTATTTCAGTTTCCTCTCCAGCAAATTTTCTGGATGGAATTACTCCCCTCGAGTTATGTCCTCATTGGGTTGAATCTTGCTTGATTATTCTTTATAGCTCTTACCTAGATAGATACTTTGGTCCCGTAAGAGTCTATTACCCAGTAACTGGTAATATTCTTCTTAGTTTGTGGTTTGCTACTTCTTGCCCAATACCCGGCAAAAGTACCCTTTTCCTCCTCAGCAGTATCTCTAGTGGATCTTTTCTTCGAAAAGTATATCCTTGATATGTTCATCCTAACCGGTGACGGATATCTTTTCTTCCCCCGTGGAGTCTATCCTTGATATGTTCACTTTAACCGGTGACGGATATTCTCTTCTTTGGTATTCTACCCAGTAAAAAGATAGTTGTAATTCCTATTGTGGTTCCTCAGAGAGTTAGTCCTTGATATGTTCATCTTAATCGATGACGGGTTTTCTTATCCTTGTTGGTATTCTATCCAGTAACTGATAGATGTAATCCCTACTTTTTCCCCTTATCAGAGTCTATCCTTGATATGTTCACTTTAACCAGTGACGAATTTTCTCTTTGATTGGTCTTCTACCCAGTAACCGGTAGTTGTAAATCCTACTTTGTCCCCTCGCAGAGATAATCCTTGATATGTTCATCCTAACCGGTGACTGATTCTTTCTCTTCGACGGTTTTCTATCCAGTTTTCGATAGATGTAATTCCCCTTTTTGTTGATCAGTGGGTATATCCTTGATATGTTCATCCTAACCGATGACGGGTATCTTTCTTGGCATCCCCAGGTAAGTCTATCCTTGATATGTTCATCTTGACCGATGACAGATTTTCTTCCCTATCGAGTTTATCCTTGATATGTTCATCTTAAATGATGATGGATACTCTCACCCTTTGGTCTTCTGCCGAGTAATGGTAGTTGTAAATCCTATTTTCTGCGGTTTTCCCCAACAAGGCTATTCTTACCCAGTAACTGGTAATGAATATTCCTCCTGGCTTTTCCTCAGCGAGTCATCCTTGATATGTTCATCTTAACCGATGAAGGATGTTCTCTCTGTCAGATCTTTATTATCTCCTTACCCAGTAATAGGTAGTAGATAATAGATTTCTGCTCCTCCTGTGTTGAAGTGTAACACTTCCCCAGTAGAGTCGAGTGCGCGTTTTCCTTATGTGAATTCGTTGTTCCCCTGCATGAGTCGAATACTTCAGTTTTATCTTGACTTACTCGTATCCCCTGCAGGTGCTGTTGTTTTTCCCCGGCTGAGACTTTCCATTGTTATATGGATCCCCTCGAGTCCCCCAGTAGTTTTAAGTCGTAGCCTGGCCTACGCATAACTCATTTTTATCCCCCATAGTCTCTGTCTCCCTAGTGAGTTTTCCTTATGGAATGCATTGCACTCCGGCGGACTTTCGGTCTCTCTGATTTCTTTTTCCTTTGTGGCAATATTTCCCCACAAAGCATTAACTTTTGCATTCATATCATATGCATCATGAGGTCTGTTAGGGACCAAAATTTGTTTCTCTATGTTGTTATTTAAGCCCATTCTACTGAGTCGAGCCGAAGATTTTAACCTTCACCTCCTCAGTTAGAATGTCTTTAAATAGGGGCAACTGTAAGACCCCAATTTTTACCCTAAGATCCCTCATGCATTTCCCTCATAAGCATCAACGTTGGGATCATGCCTTGGCATCCTCCTTACCCCTCTTTCATTGGGTTTGTTTTGGGAGAGATCGCCAAGCATTTAGTGATTATATATTACTTGTATTTTATCATTTCACTAACCAAAATACCAAAAATATGTCTTTGTATCTATCTAACTCTTTTGTAGGAAGGGCATGATCTCATTGATTCATTGATCACATATAGGGTTTGAGACCCTCATGAACAAAGAGCACAATCAAGAATTGATTCAAGAATGGTTATGAGCATCATATATGAGTTCCAATGTTCTCTACATGTCATATTTGTCAAGTTTGCTTCAAGAGTTTGAGGGTGATTTGCCTTAGAAACCCTAGTTTGACTGGGTATCTTGAGTAATTTCTCCAATAAGCTATCTCACCAATTGATCAAAATTCTCAACGGACACTTCAAATTACATCATATTATGCATATATAGTCTACCATGAGCCAATAAAGTCAAGATAATTGGAAATTAGCAAGTTGGTTGATGGTGGTTGGCCAGATGGATTCATCTGATCAAAACTGGGTCTCCCTAGACCCCATCTCCTACAATATTCATCATATGAAAATGATTCCAAGAGAAAACTTACTCTAGATAATATTATTAATAACTTTCATGTTGAGACCTAGAGCTATTTTTGCTTGGAAAATTATTTTCTATGTTGAAATATTATAGATCATTTTGTATAAACCCTAATTTGAAAGTCAACTTTCCAAGTGCTCAATTTGTATGATATGAAATATTTCCAAGTTGCACAATCAAATTCAATGTATCTACTTAGACTTTTATGTTTGGAGTGGGAGCTAATTCAACTTCTTTGAACATGTGATATGAGGCTACATTATAGGTCACTTTTGACCTATACCATTGATCAAGTGATTTTTCCAAACTTCAAAAATGCATAACTATATCATTTCAAATCCAAATAACATGAAATTAGTGACCACTTTGAAGGTATTTGAGAGAGATACAACTTTTATGAAGACACCTTTCTCATTTGAAGCTCCCATAAGAAGTTAAGCAAGGTGGAATATTGAGACATATGGCTTGACACTTAGAAAATTTTTGATATGTCAAATTTTTCCAAACTTCCACCTCAAATATCTTCAAGTTCCAAGCTCCAAATGAGAAAGTGTTCAACATCAAACTTGTTCATCTTGATCTCACCTTTCTAAAGAGCTAAAATTCATGCATATTCGATGAGAAATGCATAGGTTGCGCATGGCTTAAACAGGTTGACATCATTTGGCATGGATCAATCTTCAAGTGACAATGCACATGTACCTTGCAATCTAATCCATCTCCAAAGCATCTGATCATTCATTTGGACTTTCAAACCATCATTCCATGGGCCTATGCACGCCCATGCAGCATGACATCATCATTTTACCAAATTTGGAAAGTGGAAAGAGTGTCAAATATCATTTGATTTCTCTATAAATTGAGGCCCTTATGCTCAGAATTCACAGACACCTTGCGCCAACTTTGAATCTCCATTGAAAACCCTGCACTTTGAGAGGATAACCCTGATAAATTCATTTGAATTTGAGCTTGAATCTCCACTGTTTCGGAATTCAATTCTCCAGTAGTCCATTGATTCTAAGCCTTTTCATTCCTCTTCTACAAGCAATTGAAGTGAAGCCAAGCACGACTCAGATCAAGATCTACCAAGCTCAAACCTCCATTGAAGGTAATTTGCAGAAATTTTAAACTCTTCGATTCTCCTCGATTCTTGCTCAATTCCATTGATTCTTGAGTTTTCTGAAGTCCTACCAATGTAGGCAAGAAGATTGAGTTTCTTTGAGGCCAAATCGAAGCAACTCAGATCATGAACCTCATTTTTCAATTCCACATATCTCTCAATATAGTTGGAATTGGATGAACTGGAGGTGATATTCATGCTCAATGATGTTTTCTCTTTAAAATTATGTCCCTGTTTATTATTTTGGTGATAGTTCATCTTGACCAGTTCAGTGGAGCTCACCGGGGAAGATGACCAGAGCTCTGGCTCCGGCGATGAGGTGTCTCCCCTCTGAACTACTTGATCCAAGTCCCACGTTATAATCATGAGCGTTGATGTTGATTACTTCATTTTCCACGCGGTTGACTAGGACATTGGTGGAATGCGCGTTGTGGATCATCAGATTTGCCACCTTAATTAATGAGGGAGATCTGATGGTCCACGTATTTTTGCATTTTATGAATTTCCATTTCATTCCATTTTCTTCAATAATTCATAATAAATTTAATATTGATCCAAAAAATATGAGACTTTCACCAAAAAATTTCAAATATTTTTCTCTTTCATATTCTGAATTAAATTTATTTTTTGGATCATTATTAATATTTTTCATGAATTAATTGATTTTTCATTTGTTTTTAATTGTTTAAAAATATTTTTAAGTGTCCAAAAATTATGAATGAAAAATATACCTTGTTGGACCTATGATAAATCTCATGGCCATTTATTTGATGTTTTGATGAGATTTTAGGATTTGGACAAAACATATTTGAATTTAATGCATTGTTTTACTATTTTTAATTGAATAAATGTCATTTTAATTGTGTTGACCATTTGTATTGACTTAATTGAGTTTCTAATTTTTGTGTGGCCTTGGTCAAGGTTGATTTGACTTTGTCAAGTTAATATTATTGGGTTTAGGGGATTGATGGAATGTACATTCCATCTCCTAAAATGAATGAATAATATTAATTTGGTAAAAGTCCTCCTTTGACCAATTTGTGATCTCATTCATCCCTTTCCCTCTTCATCTAATTCCCCTTCTTCATCCATTCATTTTCAATTGGCCAATGACATCTCAAAGTCCTAATGCTAGTTGATTGAAAGATTAACATGAGTATGGATGAGATTAGGCCACACCTTTGCATATTTTTGTGTGTGTGGTATGTTTAATGAGTATAGTTCATAAGACTATGTCTCCAACATGCATTAACACCAAAAGTCTATTGCCCGGCCTCAAATAGTTGTGACTTCTACATAAGTCCAATTACGATTTCTTAACATAGCGTTAAATTTGTGACCTAAAAGACATAAGCATTCTAGTTAGTGAGATTGTAAGTCTCCCCCCTTTCATGGTATTGTGTGGAAACTTGACCTTCTTTCCTTCCTTTGGAAGATGTTTTGGTTCAAGGATCCATGCTTGTGGAAAGTGGGTTGAGTGTTCTCCAAAGAATGTCTTGAAATCAAAAAGCAAAGCAAAACTAACTACTAACTTACTAACCATTAATTCTTATTGTCAAATCTTTACTTTAATGCAATTTACTTTTAGCACTTTATATCATTTGCCATTATACATATCTTTCTAATTGTTTATGTTAATGTAATTTTCCCTTTATCCATTTGGACCATATTGTGTGATATTATTTTGTTTATGTATACGTTGTTTGCTTGTTTGGTCCTTGACCATGAATACACTTAATAATAACAAAAAACCCTAAAAGACTTTCGAGTGGACTGTTGTTTTGATCTTCCCCAATTGGACTTAGAATTTAGGCAACATTCCTTTGCTAATGGACTTGGCCAATTCCAATTTGTTGCAGAACCAAGTACTTTCCATTTGAATTCATATGATACATCATTCAAGATCTCTCCAGTTCATCTGCAACATTGATCATTGCTAAGTTGTTATGTTGAACATGTGACTTGTGGAATCATCTATTACATAGGCCATTTTGAAGAAGATCATGAAGTGGATAATTTTTTGAAGAAGATTATGCCTTTGCTCTTCAAGATTGATAATTGTGCATTTGTGTGTTGCTTGATTCTATAAAGTCCAAGGGAATTCTGGGTTTCTAGTGACATACTTGTCTATTGGATTTCACCCATTTGGTTAGATCTTTTCAGCTTTAAACTTTTAAATTTTTGTGCATAGGTAGTCTCTTCAGCTCCTCCCCATTTCTTTAATTTCAAAATCTCTCCCTCCATTTTTTAAAACTTCTTTGTGTGAACTACTTTTGTTCTAAACTCAGGCCATTTTTGTAAAAGGTAGAAACTTTGGCATTATGCCATTGCATTTTTCAAACTTATTTTCTCAAATCAAACATGTAAATAAACTTAACTATACTTGACTTAAACTTTCAAAAAGCCAAAAAAGAACTTACTCATTCAAACCATTTTCAGGCTTTTGTGCCTTTCAAACTTAAATTTTTTTAAAACCAACACATTCATTTTGAAATTTATAGCATGAACTACGAGGTTTTGATCCCTCATTTATATGTTGGTACGTAGGCACGAGACCGAAGGTCTTGTCAAACACAAAAATATAATTAATGAATTCTTTTCTCATCGCCCCATTCTATTTGTTTGTAAACATCACTTTATACAAAATACATATGCACACAAAAAGGGCTCCCTAGGAGTACCTAGGACACTTTGGGTGCTAACATCTTCCCTCTGTGTAACCAACCCCCTTACCTGCGATCTCTGACTTTTATTAGTTTTTATTTGAAAACTTCTTACTATTTGGGTTTTGTTTGTACTTTTTCCCTTTTCCCTTGGAAACAATAAAAGCGCGGTGGCGACTCTTGTTAATTGATCTCTAGCTTGTCAATAGCTTGATGATCATGAATTTCCCGCTACACTCACTTGAGCCATATATTGTGGTTGTATATATTTGTTTGTGTACCTTGTTTGTGTTTGTGGTCTTAGGACCCTAAAATACATAATAAACAACAAAAACCCCTAAAAATGTTTGTGTGGACTGTTGGATTTGATTTGAGCTTTGGACTTAGAATTAGGCAACATTCCCTATGCAAAAGGACTTGGCCAATGCCAACATTTCTGAAACCAAGTTATTGTGAATTGAGCTTTGATCTGATGCAAATATTAAGATCCACTTGAGTTCATCTGCTACATGGTCTTGATGCAAAGGTTATTTTGAACCTGGATCTAATGCTTTATTCTGAGCCATTCAAGGAGTATGTCATATGATACATGGGAAGATTAAAAAGAAGACTATGAAGTTGCTAGCTTGGAAGTGGATATTTTTATTTGATGCCTTTCTCTTCATCTTGCTACTTGTTTAGTGATATTTCTTGATTCTAAAGTCCAAAGAAAAATGGGTTTCTATATGACATTCTTGTCTATTGGATTGCATCCCATTGGTCAGATCTTTTCAACTCTTAACTTTTAAATTTTACGCTTAGGATTAGTCTCTTCAACTCCTCCCATTTATTAAATTTCAAATCTCTCCCCCCTTTTCAAAATTTTCTTTGCTTGTGATTTCTAACTTAGACTCTTTATTGCAAATTAGCAACCTTAGCTTTATGCCATTGCATTTTTACACTCTTTTCTTAATCAAACTTGTAAATGAACTTAACCATATTGACTTAAAATTTCAAAAGAAAAAAGAATTAACACTCATGAAAACTCTTTTAGGCCCTTTGCGCCTCTTTAAAATTTAGATTTTTGTTAAAAATAATCAACTCACTTTGAAATGGATACCACGAACTACAAGGTTTTGATCCCTCGTGTTTATGTTGGTACCTAGGCACAAGTCCGAAGGTCTTGTCAAACACAAAAATATAATCAATGAATTCTTTTCTCATTCCCACACTCTATTTATTGCAAACATCATTTTATACTAAAAACACATACACACATAAAAAAGGGCTCCATAGGATTACCTAGGACACTTCAGGTGATAACACCTTCCCTTTGTGTAACCAACCCCCTTACCTACAATCTCTGGCATTTTCTTAGTTTTGATTTGAAAACTTCTTTGGATTTTGTTCGTACTTTTCCCTTTTCCTTTGGAAACAATAAAAGCATGGTGGCGACTCTGGTTTTATTGACGTTAAGTTTATTCATAGCTTAATGGTCATGAATTTACCACTACAAAAATTAAGTGGCGACTCTGCTGGGGAGTAGCCCTCAGTGGGTTTAGCCTACTTTTTTATGTGTATATATTTGTATATTTGATGCTTGTATATTTGTTTGTGTCATATGATCTGCTTGTTGTGCTTGGTGATCTTTGAGTGGTGAGATAAGTTCTAACCTGAACTTGAGTGCAATTAAGATAGAAGGATGGTATAGTCATGTTCAACTTGTGTGGAGTAGTCCTTAACAAGTTGGCTTGAGACCCATCTACTCAGTGGAGACCCTTTTGGAGCTATTGATGTCACACAAGTTATTTGTGGTTAGGCATTACTTTCTCTGATTTGGGGTCCGAGAAGTTGAGGACCGTAGAACATTTAATCCAACTTGGCCTATTTAGGATGTAGTGTGGAGACTATTCAAGTGTAGACTTGATAACAATGGTTACACGATACTACACTCAGATGAGTTTCTCTTGAGAATATTATGGGTTGATGAGTCATACATCTTAACCTATAATATTCGATGGATGGAATTAAGACTCTGAGAACTTTTTAGAACATGATCTATAGGTTTTATCCTTAGTACACTCCTTTGGGATGGTTCTTAACCCGACTCCATGCTCGTGACTCACAACAATCCCTTGATTCTTGGTTGCTCCAATCAAGTCTTGTCAATATCAATGGAAATTGGGTGTTGATAAAGTGAAAGCCATAATCCACCAAAATGGATGATTGATCTTGACAATGACTTGATTCATCCCTTGACCTTTGTTTGTTTGCCTTGTGGATGTTCCCTTATTTGTGATTGTTGCATTTATGCATTCATGCGCATCATAACATTCCTCATACGAAAAGTAACTTCAAGGAACTGAGGTTTTATTTGCAAATATTTTCAGACCGTGGATTATGGACGAAGGAATACTAAGAAGTACAATTTTAGATGTTCCAGATTGAAAGAGCTAAGGAAGCTATCATATTTTGTATTAGATCCTTTGGACTTCAAGCAACATCATGGGAAGCTTCTATTTGTATTGTCTACTAATGTGGTTGAAGGAATCTTGAGTGTGTTAGTTAAGTTTTATGATCCTCTCTACCGTTTATTCACTTTTCCCGATTATCAGCTCGTACCTACGTTAGAGGAGTATGCCCATCTCTTAAGAATACCTGTTTCTGACAAGTTACCCTTTAGTGGATTGGAGGAGATTCCCAGATATCATATCATAGCGGAAGCTCTTCATTTGAAGAAGTCTGAGATTGAGGCTCATTGGGTTAAGAAAGGAGGAATGTTTGGGTTGACTTCTTAGTTCCTCATTGGTAAAGCTATTGTCTTTGCTCAAGCTGATAGTGTGGATGCTTTTGAAGCCATCTTTGTGTTGCTCATCTATGGTTTGGCTTTGTTCCCTAACATTGATGATTTTGTTGATGTTAACACCATTAGAATCTTATTGATTGGGAATCATGTGCCTACTATGTTAGGTGATATGTACTTCTCTTTGCATTTGAGGAATTCTAAAGGTGGTGAAACTATTGTGTGTTGTGTTCCTTTTCTGTACAAGTGGTTTATTTTGCACTTGCCTCAGACGCCTACTTTTGTGGAGAACAAACAATGTTTACGGTGGTCTCAGAGACTTATGTCCCTCACTAATGATGATATAGTTTGGTATGACTATGCATTGAGTAGTTTGGATATTATTGTTAGTTGTGGTGAATTCTCTAATGTGTCTCTCATTGGTGCACAAGGAGGAATCAACTACAACCTTGCATTGGCTCGTCATCAACTTGGGTTCCCCTTGAGAGACAAACCTAATAACACTCAGTTAGAAGGTCTTTTCTATCAAGAGGGTAAAGATACCCAACATTTGTAGTAGAAGATGATACATGCTTGAAATAATGTGCATAGGAAATGAAGATTCGAGCTTGGTCCGTGCAACTATGTAGCTTTGGAAGCTTACACTATGTAGCGGGGTATTTGTTACCTTTAGATTTATGACTAAATCCAAGGTAAACCATACAAGTCGAGTCGCCACCGCACTTCTATTTATCCAAAGGAATGGTTAGAAAGCGAACAAAAACCTAAAAGTTTTATCGAATCAAAAACTAGTAAAAATGTCAGAGATCGGGGTAAGGGGGTTGGTTATGCAATGGGAAGGTTTTAAGCACCCAAAACATCCTAGGTACTCCTAGGGAGCCCTTTTCACACTTGTTGTAAGATTGGTATTTTGTGAAAATTTGTTTTGTGCAAACATGATTGAAGAGATGAGAGAAGAATATACAAGTTATTTACATTTTTATGTTTGGATGGATAAACCCATTGCCTACATACCATCTTAAAAAAGATGAGGATCAAAACCTCGTAGTTCAGGGTAAAAATCTCAAAAAATGAGTTGGTGAATTGATTGATCCAAAAGCCTTAAGGTCATTTGTTATCCAAGGGAGAAAACTCAACCTAAAACCACAAATCCACCATGTGAGGATAGCTTCAACATGCTAGTGAGGGGTTAACCTTATAATAAGCATGGAAGACTCATTGTCCATCACTAAGTATATAGGTGAGTATTACATCTACCTCAAGGATAACTCAAACCTAATAGCTAAAGGTTATGAATTTTTTTGATAAGAAGTGGCCATTGAAACCACAAAAGTATTTGAATGAGTTATATTTACCAATGAAAAGTACGTTCAAAATATGGTTAAAGTTGACTTAAAAGTTCAATTCAAGATAAGTGTTATGAAAAGAAAGTTTGAAAATCAAAAGCATAAGGCTTAGGTTTCTAATGTTTGAAAAGAGGTGTTAAATGTTTGCACAAAAGTTTGGGCTTGGGTTAGAGTGGAGGGAAGAAGAAGAATGGCTAAAGTCCTAATCATACAAGAGATGAGGAATAAGAAACAAGACCACAAATGGAGTTTCACTCTTGAGATCATATTGATGATCCAAGTAGCTCCTATCCTTTGGAATATGCCAGCAAAATAAATGTAAGCTCAATGGCTCTTGTATCTTTCACTTTGGATGAACATGGAAATGGTTCCTCAATTTGGCTTAAATAGGATTCCCTAGCACAAAATCACACACATCAAAAGGTTCCATGAAGTAAATCAAGAATGGACAAGAGTGAGTTTAGAGATTTGGTCCTTCTAATCCATCTTCAACATTAAGGTCTTTTTACTCCAATTTTGCATAGGGAATGTCCTAGAAACTAAGTCCATTTGTCCATTTCTTCGCATTTGGTCCACAACAATCAAAACAAAACACAAGCACAATAATATATACACAATTATGTGCTCAAGTGAGCAAAAGGCAAATTGCATTAACATAAACATGTACTCAAATGAGCAAAGGGGGAAAAGCAAATGAATAATATGTACAAGAATAGTAAATTGCATAAATGTAAAGTGCAAGAAGTAAATGTTAATGGTTAATGGTTAGTGTGCCATAAGGAAAATTTAGCGTTATGTTAAGCAATCGTAATTGGACTTATGTAGAAGTCACAACTATCTGAGGCCGGTCAATAATAATGTAGGCAACAACACAAGTTAGAGGTCTTGATTAGTGAATCAAACTCCAACAACTTGTCATGCCAAAAAGAAGATGAGAAATGATCTTGTATTGATTTAGGTTCTTTGCATGATTTAGGAAGCAACCTATCCTTAATGCAAATCCATTCACTTGATCCATGATCAAGATGAATTAGATTTGAATCAAGAAAGATTAAACCTCCATGTATCAATGCTAACCATCAATCTTTTAACTCATTGAACAAAAAAGAAGAAGAAGAAGAAGAAGATGAAGAATTAAAGTGCATTAATGGAAATGGTATGTACTAATCAACAAGCATTGACCAAAGATAGAGAAGATCAAGGTCAAACAATAGAAAACAGAAGCAAAATGAAGATTAGAAATCAAGAAACAAATAAAATATTTTTGGCATTTTTTAATATTAAAATAAAACTTGAATTAAAATAATAAAGAAAGGTCAAACTTCAAACTCACTTCAAATCAACTTTGAAAAGTCCAAGTGAATTATCCCAAGTTCAACAAGGTCAAACAAAGTTTGACAAAAAAATTCAGCATTTTTAGAAGTCAGAAACTATTTTAAATCAATTAAAAATGCATAAAAATAACCTAATTGAACTAAAATCTCAAATAAATCTCAAATCAATTAATAAATTGATGAGAATATTTTTCATAGATCTATCATCATTCAAAGAGGTTAGAAAAATATTTTTGAATTTTTTGAATATCAAAAACTATTTTAAATGAATTAAAAATAACCAGAAAAGAAAAAATTACTAAAAAATATCAAATGATAAAATAAAAAATATTAAGAATCATTTTAGGAAGTAGAAATTAAAAGGAGAAGAATGAAATTGGTCTCATAATTTTTGGACCAATAATGAGAGAGATATGAATTTTTGAAATAAAATGGAATTAGAATAATAAAATTAGAAAATGGAAAAGGAGAAAAAACGTGAGCCATTGGATGAACCTTTATTAATTGACGTGGATCATCACACGGCCTAGAAGCGCGCGTTCACCATACACCTTGGTCAACTGAAGCACACCCAGCCATTAAAAGAGTAATAACATTGGACGCATGAGATTCAATCTGGAAATAGAGATGGACGCTCCTAATTGAATCTGGAGACCAGACGGTGGCCAGCGCCACCGTCTTTTCTGGCCAAACTCCGGCCACATTAAAAATTGCAGAACTTAAAATGGCAACCAAAATGCACGATCCAGGCATCATTCGAGAGCTGGGGTGATGTACATAACCCCTGTACCACTCAATTCCATTCTAGATGTGAATTTTATTGAGAGAAATCAGAAGTGGAAATTCTGTGGTGTTCATATGAACTTCATGATTTTCAAAAATTAAAAGCATAGCAATGTTGCCTCTATGCAGAGGACTTCAGATCACACAACCACAATGAAAATAGAGCACTATACAAGCTGATTCGAAGCAATTAACAGTTGAAGTAAACCTTTGAAATGCAAGGCTTTGAGTCACAATCTTTGGATGCTTTTGCTTACAGTAGACACTATGGATCAAGGAGAGAAGGTTTAGGAACTTTGAGATCTGAAGATTGATCGATGAAATCAAAATTCAGATCTGAAAAATTTGAAGAAAAATGGATTAGTTCCTTTAGTGATGGCTAGGATTTCAGTTCAGCAGCAATTGGGGCGCCTTAAGGTTGAAGAAATGAAGAGCATAGGCATGGTATTTATAGGAGAAGCAATGCTGAATGCATGAACCAAAGCTTACATGAATGGAAAGGGCCTCCATGCATGGGCCTGTACAAGCGCATGGAGGGCCCAATTCCACTTGGAATTGGAAGCTAATGCATGATGAAAGTAAAATGGACGTGCAGATTGGACTGTATTAACTCATGCATGGCAATTGAATTGATTTTCCAAAAATGCACTATTTCATTCAAGTCTTCGAAAATGCCATGTCCATACTTGAAATGCAACCTTATGAGTAATGGTTGGAAATCTTATTGCATAAGGAACAAATGTTATGTTGATCAAAACTCTATTTGGGCCTTGGAAATTAATGAAAATTGAACTTGAAGTGTAGGGTGCAAAACATGCATATGCGAGATTTTTAAAATTGGTCAAAGTTCAAGCCCTTCTGTCTCAATGATGCAAGCTCCAAATGACAAAATCTTCAATATAAAAGTTATAGATATTTTCAAGGCAATCAATTTGGACTCAAAGTTTGCATCATTTGTGTTTTATTATGAAGACGTTATGGGCACTTGAAGTTGGACTTTTTCACATTTCAAAGCATTTGGTCCAAAGTGACCTATAATGTTTTGCATTATCACATGTATTTCTTTTGAGATTTTGAAATTTTGCTCAACATAACATTTGGAGTAGACATCCTAAGCTTTCCAATTCATTTGATCGCACCTCAAAATCATGAAAAATGAAGGACTTATGTCCTTGGGAAGTTGACCCAAAATTAGGGTTTTAGTCAAAATGACCTATAATGTCTTGGAGTGGATGATGACCGTACAAGCTTCAAATCAACTTTTGATGAACATGAAAGTTGTTCATGTAGTCCTTAAGAACAGTTTTCCTTTTGGGGTCACCTCCATTTGACAAACACATAAAAAGTTAGGTCTCAGTGTAGTTCAAAATAGTTAGATGAATTGACTGATCAACTTCTAAAGGCCAAACCTCATATCTTGATGAATTGATGACTAAGGACACTCAAATAAGTTCAAATATGCATTAAATGATGAATTAAAGAACTTCCCTTGATTTTATTTGACCATGGGTGGAGGTTGCTTCAAGAGTAAGGCATAGTTGATGAACAAATGAATTAGGGTTTCCTTGGGAAACAAGCCTCAAACCCTTGATTTGCTTTGATCAAAATGATGAATTGAGATATTTGGGAGGCCTATTTGATGGATGAGATCTTTGGGAACCATTTCCATGCTTGATTTCATCTTCTCTTGCCCATATCAATGCACATAGGATCTCCTAGAAGATTTAGACCTTATGAATGCTCAAGCTACAAACAAGAGATGTTAGTGACATATTTTTGTGCTTTTGGTTAGTGAATAAAAAATTAGAAAAGAAATGATATAAAATTCAAGCATGCTTGGTGATATCAAACCAACTCACAAGAGATCCCAACCCAAAGGTAATGAGCTAAGATGCTTATGATCCTTGAGGCAATGTAAGTGCAATGTTGTGATGCCATGAGGGATATTAGGGTCAAAATTGGGGTCTTACACACTACTTGGAAGAAGAAGAGAGCTTTGGAGTTGAATATGTTGTATGCTTGTGAGAGACCTATGCCTATGGTTGTGGTTGAGCCTTTAACTCTCACTAACAAAGATGTAGAGGAGTTGGAATACACACATGCTAAGACGAGACAAGAGAAGGATATGTGGGAAGAGAGGTTCCATACTTTGAGCCGAAAGCATGAGGAGTTGCAGCTTGAGTCTAAGGACAAAGGTGCGCTTATTGAACTTATTGAAGACCGAGCAATGAAAAGATAGAGAGAGCCAGAGGGTCCATCATCCTCTAGTATGCCTCAGCCTTTCGGTGCTTGGAAGAAGATTGTTGACCAGCTTGTCCTTGAGAAGGCTCAGATGAAGACTTCATTAGAGTCCGAGATTCGACGCTTCCGAAGGAAGTACGCGCCCGTAGCTAGATCATCTGACACCGTTGTTAGGGGATCCTTAGGATGATTATTTTCTATTTCTCTTGTACTTGTATTTTGGTTTATGAAATTATACTCAGTGTAATCCATCCAAAATTTATATGAATAAAAGAGATTTTTTATGGTCAAATCAAATTGTTACTATTATTTAATATTTGCAAATATAACTTTATATTTTCCTTGAAATTGAAAATAAACAAACAAAAACATTGCATTTCATGCATCATTTGCATAAACAGGTTTCTTCTTCCAGATGTCTTATCGGTTATTCTTATATACTTTCGCCAAGCTGACTCACAAATACAACACTCTCGCCAATCAATCGAGAATCATGGAACATTTGGAACAAGAGAACCAAGATTTGAAAGATGAGATTGCTCGACTAACTACTATGATGGAGTCTGTTCTAGCTACTCAGAATCAATCTTGTCCAACTCCCACAAATCCTCCTCCTCAAAGGACCATCACCTTAGAAGTTTGTTTTATTACGAACGAATGATATTTAGTGCCCCAAGTGATTTTACCGAAATGGTAAACATGGGGATGAGGTTGGAAGAGGGAGTCCGAGTGGGACGTTTGTCTAAGGAAGAGGTGTCATCAAGCAAGAAGTATGAGAGCAGTTTTTCCAGAAAGAAGGAAGGTGAGACCAATGCAGTATCAATAGGGAGGCAGAGGAGGCATAATATCAAAAGAAATCCGCAACCGCGTCAGCATGATCACCAAGTTTTGCCAGTTATTCCAGTGTTTTCAAACAATCAATCAGTACCAGTTCAACAACAACGTCAGCAACAGCCACAACAAAGAACCAACTACAACAACAACGCCAATAATCAACAAAAACAATAGAATTTTGACAGGAAGAAGGTCTCTTTTGACCCTATTCCTATGTCATACGCCGAACTCTACCCGTCTTTGGTTCTCAAGAACCTACTCCGACCAAGGAATTCGCTGCAAATTCCAGAACCACGTCCATGGTGGTATAAGCCTGAACTCCGTTGCACCTTTCATCAAGGAGATCTCGGTCATGATATCAAAAACTGTTACCCATTGAAGTATGAGGTCCAGAAGCTAGTAAAGAGTGGGATGGTGTCCTTCGAGGACCGTGCGCCGAATGTAAAAGCTAACCCATTGCCTGCTCATGGTAATTCCTCTGTTAATATGGTAAATGGTTATCCAGGAAGTTTCTGAGTGTTCGATGTGCGACGTATTCTTCGGTCCTTGGTAGAGATACATAAGACCCTGTGTACCATCAGTGATTGTGAGCACGACCATGATGGTTGTGCAATTTGCAATGCAAACCCTCGTGGGTGTTCGATCGTCAACAGAGATATCCAGAAGTTGATGGATGAGAATATAATCCAGATTCAATAGTCATGGGATATAAATGATATGAATTTTATAGTACCAGTGTTTAAGACCCCAGAGCGGGTAGTGATTCAATTTGACAGCAGCAGTAGTAACAACGTCAATAGACCTGTATCATCGTTAGTGACACGGTTAGCGGGCCCCGTCCTATATGCATCCGATAGAGTTGTTCCGTACCAGTATAACGCTACCATGGTAGAGAACTGTCAAGAGGTTTTGTTGCCTACGACCAATTCTGTTGTGAACATTGCTGATGATATGAAGGTGACCCATAGCGGTCAGGTTTTTGGACCTCTCTTTCCGAAAGAGGTGATAGAAGATGTATCTGTTGGTAAGAAAGTTGATGTGCCTGTGGTGAACCCAGTTAGTGCTTCAATGTGTCAGTCTGGTGAATCCAGCAAATTGAATCCTAATGATGATGATGAGGTACTAAGATTAATCAAGAAAAGTGAATTTAATGTGGAAGAGCAGTTGCCCCAAACTCCTTCGAAAATTTTAGTGATGTCTCTACTCATAAATTCTGAAGCGCACAGAGAAGCATCGCAAAGAGTGTTGGAGCAAGCTTACGTCGAGCACAATGTAAATGTGGATCAATTTGACCACATTGTGGCTAACATCACTTCCTGCAACAACTTGATCTTTTGTGATGAATAACTTCTTGAGGAAGGTAGAAATCATAATCTTGAACTACATATATCGATGAACTGCAAGGAGGATGCATTGTCAAATGCGTTGGTTGATAACGGTTCTTCTTTGAATGTACTCCCCAAATCCACTATGTCCAGATTATCTTATCAAGGCGCCCCGATGAGGTATAGTGGTGTGATTGTTAATGCTTTTGATGGTTCTCGCAAGACTGTCATAGGAGAATTGGACCTTCCAGTAAAGATAGGTCCGAGTGATTTTCAGATTACTTTTCAAGTAATGAATATCCACCTGGCCTATAGTTGTCTGTTGAGAAGACCATGGATCCATGAGGCTGGAGCTGTAACATCTACTCTGCACCAAAAATTAGAATTTGTGAAGAATGGAAAGCTTGTCATTATGGGTGGAGAGAAAGCGTTGTTGGTAAGCCATATGTCGTCTTTTTCATATGTTGAAGCTGAGGAGGAGGTTGGAACTCCATTCCAAGCTCTATCTATTACTGAAGTGAAGAAAACTGGGGCACTCATTTTCTCTTTCAAAGATGCACACAAATTTATTGAAGATGGCAGTACTGATCAATGGGGTCGTATGGTAGAGGTCGTCGAGAACAAGAATAGAGTCGGTTTGGGATTCTAGCGAGAGATGTCTAATGTTAAAGCTGAAGATATGCAACCGAGTTTCCGTAGCGGAGGGTTCATCCATGGTAATGAACAATACTCAACTGCTGTGATCGAGGATGAAGACTGCGCCAATTTTGTGACGCATGGAAAGGCTTGCAACAATTGGGTTGTTGTTGATGTTCCTGTTATTGTCCATCGCTCTAAGTAATTTTTTTTTCATTATTTTTGAGAAAATACTTCTCCTATGCCTAAGGGAGAAGTGAACATTGTTGTGCATTTTTCAATTTTATCATCAATAAAATGAAATTCTATTCATCCACATCTATGATGTTTTATTTTTACTTTTTGCTTATCTGAAAGTGGTGATCACATAAAACATGATTAAATAAATAATAAATTGTCCATTTGCATAATATTTGGCCACAATTCACTTCTCTAAAATCAAAATATCAAATCATTATGCAGGTTGGTTTCTAAACCCATTGAATACAATGATCCTACTCCTTCTCCAAAATTTGAATTCCATGTGTTTGAGGTTGAGGAAGAAAGTGATGAAGAAGGGTCTGATGAATTGTCTCGTCTACTTGAGCACGAGGAAAAAGCCATTCAGCCATTCGAAGAGCAGATTGAGTTAGTCAACTTGGGTTCCAAAGATGATGTGAAGGAAGTCAAGATTGAGTCTCAACTGTGTCCCCAAGGTTAAGAAGGGGTTGATTGATCTTCTTCGAGAGTATTCAGATGTGTTTGCTTGGTCCTATCAAGACATGCCTGGTTTGGATTCTGAGATTGTGGAGAATAGATTATCGTTAAAGCCAGAATGCCCGCCAGTCAAGTAGAAGTTGAGAAGAACTCATCTTGATATGGCAGTAAAGATCAAAGAAAAGTGCAAAAGAAGATCGATGTCGGTTTCCTTGTTACTGCTGAGTATCCGTAATGGGTGGCCAATATTGTGCATGTTCCTAAGAAGGATGGAAAAATATGTATATGTGTTGATTAGAGATATTTGAACAAAGCCAGTCCGAAAGATGATTTCCCTCTTCCACACATTGACATGTTGGTAGACAATACATCTAAATTCAATGTCTTTTCGTTTATGGACGGATTTTCCGGTTATAATCAGATCAAAATGGAACCCGAAAATATGGAGAAAACCACATTCATTACACCTTGGGGAACATTATGTTATAGAGTGATTCCTTTCAGTTTAAAGAATGCCGGTGCAACATATCAGAGAGCTATGACTACTCTTTTTCATGATATGATGCATAAAGAGATCAAAGTCTATGTTGATGATATGATTGCTAAATCCAGTGATGAAGAAGAACATGTTAAGCATGTTGTTGAAGCTTTTCCAATGTCTGGCTTCAATGATTGTGGTAAAGTCTTGGAATGAAGTTCCCAATTTGACCGTGATGCGTCTTGATAGGCCAACTCATGTGTTTGTTGTTGAAGAGATCAAAGATGAAAAGCCGTGGTATTTTGATATTAAGAGTTTTCTCCAAAGTAAGATTTACCCGCCTGGGGCATCTTTGAAAGATAAGAAGACTTTGAGAAGATTAGCTAGCAACTTCTACCTGAATCGTGATGTGTTGTACAAGAGAAACTTCGATATGGTTCTGCTCAGATGAGTGGATAGATACGAAGTAGACTTAAGGATAACTATAAAGGTTCCTTTGGTACTCATTCTAATGGACATGCTATGGATAAGAAGATGTTGAGAGAAGGTTAATACTGCTTGACAATGGAATCTGACTGTTGCAAATTTGTGAAGAAATGCTACAGGTGTCAAATTTATGCAGACAAGATTCATGTTCCTCCGACACTAATGAGTGTCATTTCCTACCCATGGCCCTTCTCCATGTGTGGAGTTGATATGATTGGAATGATTAAGCCAAAAGCTTCGAACGAACATTGTTTCATTCTGGTGGCTATTGACTACTTCACAAAGTGGGTTGAGGCGACATCATATGAAAATGCAACCAAGCAAGTTGTTGTGAGGTTTATCAAGAATCATATTATATAATGTTATGGTGTGCCAAGTAAGATCATTACTGATAATGGGTCGAACTTGAATAATAATATGATGGAAGCTCTTTGCAAAGACTTCAAGATTGCACATCATAATTCTTCTCCCTACAGACCTAAGATGAATGGGGCTATTGAAGCTGCAAATAAGAACATTAAGAAGATCATTCAGAAGATGGTTATGACATACAAGGATTGTCATGAGATGCTCCCATTTGCTTTGCACGGGTGTCATACATCCATCCGAACTTTGACAGAGGGAACCCCTTTCTCGCTTGTTTACGATATGGAAGTTGTACTACCAGTGGAGGTTGAATTCCCATCATTGCGTGTCTTGATGGAAGCCAAGTTGACAGAAGCTGAATGGTGTCAGACCAGGTATGACTAGCTGAATTTAATTGAAGAGAAGATGTTAACGGCCATGTGTCATGGTCAGTTATACCAGCAAAGAATGAAGAAAGCTTTTGATAAGAATGTCATACCTCGTGTGTTCAGAGAAGGAGACCTTGTGCTCAAGAAGATTTTATCTTTCAAACCAGATGGTAGGGGAAAATGGACTCCTAATTATGAAGGCCCATATGTTGTGAAGAGAGCCTTTTTAGGAGGTTCTTTGATTCTTACAACTATGGATGGTGAAGAGTTCACACGTCCCGTGAATGTCAATGCAGTCAAGAAATACTTTGCCTACAAAGAAATGAACAACTCTCTAAGTTGAAAACCCGAAAGGGCGGCTTAGGAAAAAATGAGCGTCTCGGTGGATTGAAAACCCGAAAGGGCGATCCAGGAAAAAGTTAGAGACATAAAACAAAAAATTTATCCCGATAAATTGAGTATCCCGTCTTGGGGCAATTTATGCAAAAATTAGGGATTTATGGCAAGTAACTGCATTCGGTTGATCTTCAGTTTTGAAGACATTCTTGAGCACGTCATTGGGTTTTGATTCGTCATCTTCAACCAAAGACAAGAGCACCATGGATATCAAAGTTGGTAGAAGGATTAGTGATCATTGTATTCAATGTAGTCCTTTTCCATGTAAATTACCATTTTTCAACTTTTGTAAAGATCTATGGAGTCTTGTCATTTATAGACTACCAATCTATTAAATAAAGTTGAGCTTTTTATCCAATTATTTCTACTCTTATTTATTTCAGCTAAATAGAATTAAATTTTATGATGATCATTTTGAAATTGAATTTAAAAATTAAAATCATGTTTTTCTTAAATAATAAAAGCAATTACTTTTTAAGAGCAACCAATTTCATTTAAGGAATATCAACAGCAGTCTGAGAATCGGTAAGTCCTAAAAAGCGAGACATGTTTGGTTTTCCCAAAGCATTTGGTTTAGTCATATCTTTTTGAATGGAAACTCAACATCTCCAGCCGAGTTTTGTTGGTTTCCCCAGCCGAGTTTGTGATTTCCTCCCTCGAGTTGTAGGCGCGTATTCTCAACGGTTTGCATGAATCCAGCATAGGGTTTTGTTCCCCTCAGATCACCAGCAATGTTTATGCCAGATCCCTGTTAGCACTGATTCTTGAGCAATACTTATGGTCCTCTACAAGGTTGTCTCCCATTTGATATGGTGTTGACCTAAAATTCCCCGCAGAGTTGATGATGCAAATCCCCAGCAAATTTGTCCTCTTTCCCCTAGCCAGGGTCGAGCCTTTGAGAAGAATGATTCAGGTTCATCTGATTTATGTCTCTCTCCAATTTTTGCTTCCCTCCTGTTGAGATTGGCGGAGTTTGGTATCGATGATTCATATCAGTGACATTCGTATCCTTCGTGATTATTTTGTCAGTATAATCATCATGTATACATATACATATACATTCATAGATTTCATCATTTGCATTATTATTGCATTTTTATGATTCATCCTTTTTTTGATCCTCTGCTATGGTGGTATCCTTTTTGCCCATGTAGATTCAGTGTCTGTCCTCTTTCAATTGTAGAGTGTCAGCCCTTAAGTAGAAAGACTTTAACCTTTCTCGTTCCCCATCGAGTTATTTCCTCGTGGTTGATTATTATTCCAGCTTCCTCCCTAGTTGATTTTCTTGAAGGAACAACTCCCTCTGAGTTATATCCTCATTGGGTTGAGTCTTTGATTGACCCTTTATTTCTAGCTCTTACCTAGATAGACGCTTTTAGTCCCTCGAGAGTCTTTTACCCAGTATCTGGCAATATTCTTCTTGATTTGTGAGTACTGTACTTTTGCCCAATACCCACTAAAAGTAATCTAATTCCTTTATTTCTCCCCAGCGAATTCATTTTCATGTTTTCCCAGGAAGTATATCCTTGATATGTTCATCCTAACCGATGACAGATATTCTTTCCCTTTTGAGTCTATCCTCGATATGTTCATCTTAACCGATGAAGGATATTCTCGTTCTGGTTTTCTGCCTAGTAAAAGGTAGTTGTAATCCCTATTTCATTCCCCAGAGGGATAATCCTTGATATGTTCATCCTAACCGATGACGGGTTTCCGACTCTTTGCGGTTTTCTGCCCAGTAACCGGTAGTTGTAAACCCTGCTTCCCCTGCGCGGAGTCTATCCTTGATATGTTCATCTTAACCGGTGACGGATATTCTCTTTTTGGTTTTCTATCTAGTAACTGATAGATATAATTCCTATTTCTCCCCTCAAAGTCTATCCTTGATATATTCATCTTAACCGATGACGGATATTCTCTTTTAGGTATTCTATCCAGTAACTAATAGATGTAATTCCTACTTTTTCCCTGTAGTCTATCCTTGATATGTTTATCTCAACTAATGATGGATATTCTTCCCTTTGAGTCTATCCTTGATATGTTCACTTTAATCAGTGATAGATACTCTCTTTCTTTGAGGTCTTCTGCCCAGTAACCGATGATTGTAAACCCTATTTGGCTTTTCCCCATCTTGTTATTCTTACCCAGTAACTGGTAATGAATACACCTCGTGTTGCCCTCAGTGAGTCATCCTTTATATGTTTACCCTAACCGGTAACGGATGACCTCTGTGTCAGATTATGTTATCTCCTTACCTAGTAATCGGTAGTGGATAATATACTTCTGTTATTCATGTGTCAAAGATCTTTTCTTCCCCAGTTGAGTTCGAGTGCGCATTTCTTCAGTGGAATCTCTATTTCCTGTTTGGTTCAGGCATTTCAGCTTTGTTATGATTTACCTGTTTCCCCTACATATTTTCCCTTTTATCCCCGACTGAGTCTTTCCATTGATTTATTTTCCCAGTAGTTTTAAGTCGTGGCCTGGCCCACGCACAACCTTTTATCCCCTAGAGTCTCTACCTCCCAGTGAGTTTTCCTTATGGAATACATTATACAACTGTAGACTTTCATTCTCTCTAGATTCTTTTCCTTTGTGGAAATATCTTCCCCACAGAGATTATTTTTAGCATTCATATCATACGCATCATGAGGTCTCTTAGGGACCAAAATTTGTTTCTATATGTTATTATGTAAGTCCATTCTACTGAGTCGACATGAAGATTTTAACCTTCATCTCTCCAGCTAGAGCGTCCTTAAATAGGGGCAGCTGTAAGACCCCAATTTTGATCCTAAGCCCTACATGCTATCTCATCATATGCATTAGCATTGGGATTACAACTTAGTCCTTACCCCTCATTCATTGGGTTTGCATTGGGAGAGATCACCAAGCACATTTGATTGTATCATACTTCATTTTTTATTACTTACTAACCAAAATACCAAATTATATGTCAATATATAGTTTGTTGCTTTTGTAGGTAGTGTGTGTGCTCACCTATGCTCTATCAAGCTTATATCTAGGGTTTGAGACCCTCAATGCAATGAGCTTAATCAAGAAATGGTTCACACTAGCTATAAGTATCATATATGGATCCCCATGTTCCTCACATGTTATTTTGATCAAGAAATCATCAAGAGATTTGGAGTTGGTTTTCCTTGGAAACCCTAATTCATCTGGGTATCTTGTGTGACTTCTTAACCAAGTTTCTTCAACAATTGATCAAATATTTTAAGGTATACCTCACATTACATGATATTATGCATATATGATCCTCCATGACTCCCAAAAATCAAGAGAATGTCAAGCTAGCAAGATGGTTCATGGTGGTTGATCAGAGAAAGTCAACTGGTCAAAACTGAGGTTCCCTAACCCTATCTCCTACAATTTTTGTCATATGAAAATTCTTAAAAGATAAAAGTTACTCTAAATGACATTACAAACAACTTTCATGTTTAAGTCAAGAGCTAGTTTTGCTTGGAAAGTCATTTTTTATGGTGAAAGATTATAGTTCATTTTGTTAGAACCTGTAACACCCTAATTTTGACCCTAAGATCCCTCATGGCATCATCACATTGCATTTGCATCTTGCATCAAGGATCATAGCATCTTGGCTCCTTCCCTTTGGGTGGAACCCCTTGAGAGTTGGTTTGAGATCACCAAGCATGATTGAATTGTATATTATTGCTTTTCTCATTTTTATCTACTAACCAAAAGCACAAAAATATGTCACTAACATCTCTTGTTTGTAGCTTGAGCAGTCACAAGATCCAAAGCTTCTAGGAGATCCTATGCATATTGATATGGCCAAGATAAGATGAAAGCAAGCATGACAATCATTCACAAGGCTCTCATCCTTCAAATATTCCTCCCAAGTATCTCAATTCATCATTTTGATCAAAGCAAATCAAGGGGCTTGAGTATTGTTTCCCAAGGAAACCCTAATTCATTTGTGTTTCAACTATGCCTTGCTCATGAAGCAACCTCAACCTTTGGTCAAATGAAATCAAGGGAAGTTATTTAATTCATCATTTAATGCATATTTGAACTTATTTTAGTGTCCTCAATCATCAATTCATCAAGATATGAGGCATGGACTTGAAAAGTGGATCAGTCAATTCATCTGACTATTTTGAAATACACTGAGACCTAACGTTTGATGTGTTTGCCAAATGGAGATGACCCCAAGATGAAAAATGTTTTTAAGAACCATATGAACAACTTTCATGTTCATAAAAAATTTATTTGAAGCTTGGAAGGTCATTATACATTCCAAGACATTATAGGTCATTTTGACTAAAACCCTAATTTTGGGTCAACTTCCCAAGAACATAAATCATCCATTTTTCATGATTTTGAGGTGGTATAAAATGCATAGGAAAGCTTAAGATGTCTACTTCAAATGTTATGTTGATCAAAAGTTCAAAATCCTAAAATAAACACATGTGATAATGCAAAAGATTATAGGTCACTTTGGACCAAAAGCATTGAAATGTGAAAAAGTCCAACTTCAAGTGCCCATAACTTCTTCATAAAAAATCCAAATGATGCCAAATTTAAGTCCAAATTTATTGCCTTGAAACGATTTACAACTTTGATGTTGAAGATTTTTTCATTTGGAGCTTGCATCATTGAAACATAAGGGCTTGAACTTTAGCCATTTTTAAAATTCTCACATGTACATGTTTTGCACCCTACACTTCATGACCACTTTTCATAAATTTCCAAGTTTAAAATGGAGTTTTTATCAACATAACAAATGATCCTCATGCAAAAATATTTCCAACCATTACTCATGACGTGGTGTTTCAAGTTTGGACATGGCATTTTCGAAGACATGAACACATTGGTGCAATTTTGGAAAATCAATTAATTTGCATTGCATGAGCTAAGCCTGTACCATTTGCACGTCCAATTTGCATCTATTATTGTTCAACTACCAAATCCAAGTGGAATTGGGCCCTCCATGCGCCTGTACAGGCCCATGCATGGAGGCCCTTTCCATTCATGCAATGTAATGTTCATGCATATCAGATGCTTTCTTATATAAATACAATGCTCATGCCTCTCATTTCAGCAACCTAAAGGCGCCCCAAATGCTGCACAACTGATCCCTCAACCTCACTCAAAAGGAACTCACAATTTTCATTCTCAATTTTTAGATCGCTGCACAACTGATCCCTCAACCTCACTCAAAAGGAACTCACCATTTTCATTCTCAATTTTTAGATCTGAATTTTAATTTCCTCAGTTGATTTTCAGATCTAAAAGTTCCTAAACCTTACTACCTCATTCCATAGAAAAAACTGCAAGCATTAACACCAGGAATTGTGTGTCCAAGCTCTGCAAATCAGAGGTTTACTCCAGTTTTTATTTTCTTCGAATTAGCTCACATTGTGCTTGTTTCTTGTTGTTGTTGTGTGATCTGAAGTCCTCTGCATAGAGGCAACATTTTAGAGATTTGAATTTTCAAAATCCATTTAGTTCAGTTGAACACCATAGAAATTCCATCTCTGATTTCTCTCAATGTAGAAACCTAGAGTGGATTTGGTTGGTACAGGGGTGATGTACATCATCCCAGCTTTCGATTGGTACCAGGATTGTGGCTTTTCATGCACATTTGTTTCTCTGTAAATTTGAGCCTTGCCGAAAGTTGGTCGGAGAAGACGGTGGCGCTGGTCACCGTCCAATCTCCAGATTTAATCATGGTAGTGCGTTTGTGTTTCTAGATTAAATCTCGTCTGTTCCATGTTATGACTTATTTAAATGCTACATGTGATGCATTGACCAAGGAACATGGTAGGCGTGCGTGTGTGTGCCTCATGATTTTCCAACTCAATTAATGAGCTCAGATCAGACGGTCCACGCTTTTTCATATTTTTTAAATTTTGATTTTATTTTCTTTTATTTCTTTTAATTCCATTTCACTTTAAAAATTCATATCTCCTTCGTTATTGGTCCAAAAAATATGAGACCAATTTCAATTTTATTCTTTTAATTTCTAGTTTCTAAAAATGATTTATACTATTTTTTATTTTATAATTTGATACTTTTTAGGAATTTTCTCTTTTCTAGTTGTTTTTAATTCATTTTAAATAGTTTTTGATATTCAAAAAATACAAAAATATTTTTCCAACCACTTTGAATGATGATAGATCTATGAAAAATATTCTCATTAATTTATTAATTGATTTGAGATTTATTTGAGATTTTAATTCAATTAGGTTATTTTTATGCATTTTTAATTGATTAAAAATTGTTTCTGACTTCTAAAAATGCTGAAATTTTTTGTCAAACTTTGTTTGACCTTGTTGAACTTGGGATAATTCACTTGGACTTTTCAAAGTTGATTTTTGAAGTGAATTTGAAGTTTGACATTTCTTTATTATTTTAATTCAAGTTTTATTTTAATATTGAAAAATATCAAAAATATTTTATTTGTTTCTTGACTTTTAATCTTCATTTTGCTTTTGTTTACTATTGTTTGACCTCGATCTTCTCTATCTTTGGTCAATGCTTGTTGATTATTTCATTCCCTTTCCATTAATGCACTTTAATATTCTTCTTCTTCTTCTTCTTCTTTTTCTTTTTTGATCAATGAGTTAAAGGTTGGTGGTTAGCCTTGATACATGGGAGGTTTAACCTTCCTTGATTCAAATCTAATTCATCTTGATCATGGATCAATTGAATGACTTTGCATTAAGGATAGGTTGCTTCCTAATCAAGCAAAGAACCTAAATCAATACAAGATCATTAACATTTAATTCTTGCTCTTTACATTTATGCAATTCACTATTCTTGTACATATTATTCATTTGCTTTTGCCCTTTGCTCATTTGAGCACATGTTTATGTTAATGTAATTTGCCTTTTGCTCACTTGAGCACATAATTGTGTATATATTATTGTGCTTGTGTTTTGTTTTGATTATTGTGGACCAAATGCAAAAAATGGACAAATGGACTTAGATTCTAGGATATTCCCTATGCAAAATTGGAGTAAAAAGGCCTTAATGTTGAAGATGGATTAGAAGGACCAAATCTCTAAACTCACTCTTGTCCATTCTTGATTTACTTCATGGAACTATTTGATGTGTGTGCTTTTGTGCTAGGGAATCCTATTTGAGCCAAATTGAAGAATCATTATCATACGCTTCTAAAGTGAGAGATACAAGAGCCATTGGGGATCTTCTAAGAGCTTGCTTGATTAATTTGATTGCTTGAGCTTACACTTATTTTGCTTGCATATTCCAAAGGATGGGAGCTACTTGGATCATCAATATGATCTCAAGAGAGGAACTCCATTTGTGGTCTTGTTTCTTATCCTTCATCTCTTGTATGATTAGTACTTTAGCCTTTCTTCTTCTTCCCTCCACTCTAACCCAAGCCCAAACTTTTGTGCAAACATTTAACACTTCTTTTCAAACATTAGAAACCTAAGCATTATGCTTTTTATTTTCAAACTTTCTTTTCATAACACTTATTTTGAATTGAATCTTTAAGTCAACTTTGACCATATTTTGTAAATACTTTTCATTGGTAAATATAACTCATTCAAATACTTTTGTGGTTTCAATGGCCACTTTCTTTATCAAAAACTTTTCATAACCTTTAGTTATTAGGTTTGAGTTATCCTTGAGGTAGATATAATACTCACCTATATCCTTAGTGATGGACAATGAGTCTTCCATGCTTATTATAGGGTTAACCCCTCCCTAGCATGTTGAAGCTATCCTCACGATTTATGGTTTTAGGTTGATTTTTCTCCCTTGGATAACAAAAGACCTTAAGGCTTTTGGACCAATCAATTCACCAACTTATTTTGAGATTTTTACCCCGAACTACGAGGTTTTGATCCTAATCTTTTTTAAGATGGTACGTAGGCAATGGGTTTATCCATCCAAACACAAAATTGTAATAACTTGTATATTCTCTTCTCATCTCTTCAATCATGTTCGCACAAATAATTTTTCACAAAATACCAACCTTACAACAAGTGTGAAAAGGGCTCCCTAGGAGTACCTAGGATGTTTTAGGTGCTTAAAACCTTCCCATTGCATAACCAACCCCCTTACCACAAGCATGAATGCATGGATGAAACAATCACACTCAAGGATCAAGCAAAGCACACCACACAAAGGTCATGGGATGGATCAAGTCATCCTTAATATCAATCATCCATTTTAGTGAATTAGGGTTTACACCTTATCAACACCCAAGTTCCATTGATATTAAGGATACTCAAGAACGGATCAACCATGAATCAAGGGTTTGTTGCAAGTCACGAGCATGAAGTCTCGGTTAAGAACCACCCAAAGGGAGTGTACTAGGGTTTAAACCTACCAAACATGTTCTACAAGAGGTTCCCATATTCATCATCCCGTCTTTCGAATATAATCGGATAAACAACTACTCGTATTCCAAAAATATTCTCAAGAGAGACTCATATGAGTGTAGTATCGCGTAACAATCGTATCAAATCTTACACTTGAATGACTTTTGCACTCTGTCCTACGAAGGTTTTAAGCACCTAAAACATCCTAGGTACTCCTAGGGAGCCCTTTTCATACTTGGTAAGGTTGTTATTTTGTGAAAATTTATTTGTGCAAACATGATTGAAGAGATGAGAAGAGAATGTACAAGTTATTTACATTTTGTGTTTGGATGGATAAACCCATTGCCTACGTACCAACTTAAAAAAAGATTAGGATCAAAACCTCGTAGTTCGGGGTAAAAAATTCAAAAAATGAGTTGGTGACTTGATTGGTCCAAAAGCCTTAAGGTCTTTTGTTATCAAAGGGAGAAAACTCAACCAAACCACAAATCCACCATGTGAGGATAACTTCAACATGCTAGTGAGGGGTTAACCCTATAATAAGCATGGAAGACTCATTGTCCATCACTAAGGATATAGGTGAGTATTACATCTACCACAAAGATAACTCAAACCTAATAGCTAAAGGTTATGGAAAATTTGATTAAGGAAGTGGCCATTGGAACCACAAAAAGATATTTGAATGGGTTATATTTACCAATTAGAAGTATGTACAAAATAGTCAAAGTTGACTTAAAGATTCAAATGTTTGCACAACCGTCGGAACGTAGATAATATACTCGCATGGACGACTATCCACAACCGGTTACTGGGTTAATAAAGGATAAATCGACCGAAAAGAAAAGGCATCGGGATACCGAAACTAGGTATATAATGATGACCAATTCAGGAGAAACAATCGTCATCAACAACAAAGGGTAGACGAGAGATGACTCGCTGGGGATAAATTGCGTAAACAGGGCAATTATCCAGGCAAAAGAGGGAATGTCAACATCGAATATTGGATGAAGATAACCACCAAGGTGGGGATTACACCTACCGACTACTGGGTAGGAAACCGCGGAAAAGTAACCGTCATCGATTATGATGAACCAAAGGTTAACTCTGCAAAGGGGAGAAAATAGGGTTTATAACTACCGGTATCAGGGTAGAAAACCACAGACTCCGCCGGGGATAAGATGAATGATTACTAATTACTGAGCAATTATTCATTTATACCGCGGGGAAACAAAGGAAACAGCTTCGAGGGGCCAATTTAGGATCAAACCAAAAGGCAAACTGAATCAAGATTTGTCCTAATGAGGATAACTCAATAGGGAAACCCATCCCAATATATGTGTTGGGGGGAAACAGAAACAACCACCATCCACGAGGATATAGCTCGGTGGGGAATATGGATGAAAGGATAGACGCTTTCTGCCTATGGAGCTGACTCTATATGGGGAGATCAGACACACACCTCTGCTAGGGGAGATATATATATATATATATATATATATATATATATATATATATATATATATATATATATATATATATATATATATATATATATATATATATATATCACCAAATAGTAGGAGACAACAAACAACGATATATGGCAAAGAATGCAACATGAATATCTGGATGTTATGATTATGCATGTTTATGTGTGGTTTATGTTTGATGAATGCTGACAAACAGACATATCTAACACAAACGTATCCAGGAATCAACCACCCGGTACTACATCTCAAGGAGGAAAGCCAGGATCGCCGGAGAATATCCAATCTGCCGGGGATCAGAGATATCAGAGGACAACAAAATCTCTGCAGGGGATGAATCATCAGTCTCGGCTGGGGGAAAAGAGTTTAATGCACAAGTAGAATTTGCCACATAAACCACTCTACTGGGGAATCTATCCGAGGGATAAAGGGATTCTGGGGGCCCAACACCAAAAATCGAGTCTTCCAGAGAGAACACATTTGCTGAGGAGGAAAGAAGCAACTGCTTTACTGATGGGAAGAGAGGTAAATAACCTCCACAAGCACTCCACTCGGTGGGATGAACCACAACAATATTATGGAGGAAAAGGATACAGTTATGCCAAGAATATGAACGAATGTCTTACCCTGTTGGAGATCATACCACTCTTGGGAGAGCACTGGGGATCTCTTAAATATCCTTTCGTCTTTGTGAATGTTCACTTTGTTTAAAAACAAGTTATAAAAATTCATTTTTTTCAAAACAATGATATTTTCTCAGTTAAAAGCATATGAAACATTTGTTGAAATAGAAACAAATAAGAGTGCAACTAATTGGATAAAGGCTCAAATTTATTTGATGGAATGATAGTCTGCAAATGGCAAGACTCCATAGATCTTTACAAAAATTTGAAATTGGTGATATATATTGGAAAAGGGCTACATTGAACATAATGACCATTTCTCCACCAATTATGAATTCGATGTATTCGAAGCTTCAGTTGAGGACGAATGAACGAGAATATCCGACGGATGATAATTGTAGAACAAAGTCTTGTCAGGATGCAGTTACTTGCCAAATCCCCAATTTTTGCCTAGATTGCCCCAGGATGAGGTACTCAATCTAGCGGGATACAAATATTTATTTTTTTCATGTCTCTAACTTTTGCCTGGACCGCCCTTTCGGGTTTTCAATCCACCGAGACGCTCATTTTTTGCCCAAGCCGCCCTTTCGGGTTTTCAACTTAGCGAGCTATTTTGTTTTTAATTTTTAGGCGAAGTATTTCTTGACTGCATCTGAATTCACAGGACGAGTGAAATCCTCCCCATCCATAGTTTGGAGTCCACTTGCCCCTGGAATCGAGCGCGAAAGACAAGACTTTCTTGAGCACAAGGTCACCTTCTCGGAACACACGAGGCTTGACCTTCTTATCAAAAGCTTTCTTCATTCTTTGTTGATATAACTGATCATGGCACATGGCAGTCAATCTCTTCTCTTCAATCAGATTCAACTGGTCCTAACGACTCTGAACCCATTCAGCATCAGTCAACTTGGGCTCCATCAAGATTCTCATTGATGGGATCTCCACCTCTACTGGGAGTACAACTTCCATGCCATAAGCAAGAGAGAAAGGGGTTGCCCCTGTTGAAGTACGGACATATGTACGATATCCATGTAAAGCGAATGACAACATCTCATGCCAATGTTTATACGTGACAACCATCTTCTGTATAATCTTCTTGATATTCTTATTAGCTACTTCAACAGCCCCATTCATCTTGGGTCTGTAAGGAGAGGAATTATGATGCGCGGTCTTGAACTCACTACACAGTTCCTTCATCATCTTGTTGTTCAGATTAGATCCATTATCAGTAATGATCTTATCTGGCACTCCATAGCGGCATATGAGTTGATTCTTGATAAACTTTACGACCACCTGCCTGGTCACATTTGCGTATGACGCCGCTTCAACCCACTTGGTGAAGTAATCAATTGCCACGAGAATAAATATATGTCCATTGGACGCTTTTGGCTCTATCATGCCAATCATGTCAATTCCCCACATGGAGAAAGGCCATGGTGATGAAATCACATTCAGAAGTGTCGGGGGAATATGAATCTTATCTGCATAAATCTGACACTTATGGCATTTCTTCACATATTTTCAGCAATCAGACTCCATTGTCAGCCAATAGTAGCATGCTCTCAACATCTTTCTAGCCATGGCATGTCCATTGGAATGAGTACCAAATGAACCCTCATAAACTTCAGTCATCAACAGGTCTGCTTCGTGTCTATCCACGCATCTGAGAAGAACGATATCAAAATTTCTCTTGTAAAGCACTTCGCCATTGAGGTAGAAACTGCCTGACAATCTCCTCAAAGTCTTCCTATCTTTCACAGATGCCCCAGGTGGGTAAATCTGGCTCTGAAGGAAACACTTGATATCATAATACCACGGCTTATCATCTTTCACTTCTTCTACTGCAAATACGTGAGCTGGTCTATCCAAGCGCATCATAGTGATATTGGGAACTTCATTCCACAATTTAACCACAATCATGGAAGCAAGTGTAGCAAGAGCATCAGCCATCCGATTCTCATCTCGAGGAATGTGATGGAAGTCAACCTTAGTAAAGAACGTTGAAATCCTCCTCGCATAATCCCTATATGGAATGAGACCAGGCTGATTCGTTTCCCACTCACCCTTAATCTGGTTAACAACAAGGGCCGAATCACCATATACATCAAGGTGCTTGATCCTGAGATCAATGCATTCCTCCAATCCCATAATGCAGGCCTCATACTCAGCCATGTTATTCGTGCATTTGAAAGTTAGCCTTGCTGTAAAAGGAATATGTGTGCCCTGAGGAGTAATGATTACTGCCTCAATACCATTTCTGTACTGATTTACAACACCATCAAACACTATACTCCATCGGGAACCAGGTTCTGGCCCTTCATCGAGTGTAGGTTCATCACAATCTTTCATTTTCAAATATAGAATTTCCTCATCCGGGAAGTCATATTGAACTGACTGATAATCCTCGATCGGCTGGTGTGCCAAGTGGTCAGCCAAGATACTACCTTTAATGGCCTTCTGAGCTCGATACTCAATATCTTACTCAGATAACAACATCTGCCAACGGGCAATCCTCCCTATTAAAGCAGGCTTCTCAAAAATATACTTGATTGGATCCATTCTGGATATTAACCAAGTCGTATGATTTATCATATACTGGCGTAAGCGCTTAGCAGCCCAAGCCAAAGCACAGCATGTCTTCTCAAGCATCGAGTATCGAGACTCACAATCAGTGAACTTCTTGCTTAAGTAGTAAATAGCATACTCCTTCTTCCCTGATTCGTCTTGCTGACCAAGAACACAACCCATCGAATCTTCAAGAACAGTCAGATACATGATCAACGGTCTCCCTTCCACAGGCGGAGACAGGATCGGAGGTTCAGACAGATACTCTTTAATACTGTCGAAAGCTTTCTGGCAATCCTTGGTCCAATCATGGGACTGATCTTTCTGGAGGAGCTTGAATATCGGCGCACATGTGGCAGTCATGTGGGATATGAATCTGGAAATGTAATTCAAGCGACCAAGAAAACCTCAAACTTGCTTCTCAATTTTGGGCGCAGGCATCTCTTGTATTGCTTTGACCTTTGCAGGCATCTCTTGTATTTCTTTGACCTTTGCAGGTATCTCCAGAACGGACTCCAAATGTACACTTGTTGGGATTCAGACGAAGCTTATACTTTCTCAAACATTGAAAAAGCTTCAACAGGTGCTCTACATGTTCAACTTCCGTTCTTGACTTAGCAATCATATCATCGACATATACCTCAATCTCCTTGTGCATCATATCATGAAACAAGGTATTCATAGCTCGTTGATACGTGGCTTCGGCGTTCTTCAAACCGAAGGGCATCACTCGATAACATAATGTTCCCCAAGGTGTGATGAATGTTGTCATCTCCATATCCTTGGGTGCCATCTTAATCTGATTATATCCGGAAAATCCATCCATAAATTAGAAGACATTGAATTTAGCTGTATTGTCTACCAACATATCAATATGTGGTAGAGGGAAATCATCTTTTCGGACTAGCTTTATTCAAATCACTATAGTCCACACACATTCGGACTTTTCCGTCTTTCTTAGGCACGGGCACAATATTGGCCACCCATTGAGGATATGTAGAAGTCACCAGAAACCCCGCATCAATTTGCTTCTGATCTTCACTGCCATATCAGGATGAGTTCTTCCGAGCTTCTACTTCACAGGCACGCACTCAGGTTTTAGAGGCAGGAAATGTTGCACAATATCAGTATCTAGACCGGGCATGTCTTCATATGACCAGGCGAAGACCTCGACGTATTCTCGTAGCAATTTAATTAACCCCTTCTTAACAGATTCTTCCAAGAGTGCCCCAATCTTTACCTCTCGCACACAATCTCCAGACCCCAAGTTGACTGTTTCCAGATTCTCGAGATGCGGCTGAATGATCTTCTCTTCATGCTCAAGTAGACGGGTAATCTCATCAGGAATCTCTTCAACATCATCTTCCTCTGCCTCAAATACAGGGAATTCAAAATTGGGAGATGGCGTTGGGTTATTATGTTCAATGGGTCTAGAAATCAACCTGCAGAATGATTTTGGATATGAAAAGCTTCAGAATTCAAACAAGGAAAATCATTATGCAGATGAAAAGATTGATTTTATTCTTTTTTAGAGTTTTATGTGATCACCGATTTCATGCAAAAAGCAAAAAATGAAAATAATTTGGAAAAACAAACATTTAACATGAATTTATTGAATGAAAATATCATTGTATTTATGTTGCCAACAATGTCATCACTCCTTCTTTTGGCATGGGAGAAGGGTTTTTAAACAAAGTGATCATTACGTTGACTTGTGGACAACTGTAGGAATATCCACAGTGACCCAATTGTTTCAGATCCCTCCAAGGATAATGAAATTGTCGGAATCCTCTGCATCCTCTTCCAAGACAGCAACAGCTTCCTCATCCTGACCGGTGTGGATAAAACCTCCACTCTTGAATAGCCCTTGCGCGTTGAAACCCCCAGAAGAAAAACCAATGCCAGCCCGGGACTTGTTGCCTTCCAACTCAATCATTTTCCCTAATCCAGCAGTTCCACCACACTCAACGGCCAACTTCGCATCTCTATAGGAAATAAATGAAGGAGTTCTCTTCTCAACAGGTTCAGCTATAGATAAAGCTTGGAAAGGAGTTCCAACTTCATCCTCAGCATCTATGTATGAGAAGGAAGACAAGTGGCTAACCAGGAGAGCCTTTTCTCCCCCTACCACCACCAGTTTCTTATTCTTCACAAATTTCAGCTTCTGGTGTAGGGTGGATGTCACGGCGCCCGCCTCGTGAATCCATGGTCTGCCTAAGAGACAGCTGTACGATGGGTGAATATCCATAACCTGGAAGGTAATATGGAAATCACTGGGTCCAATCTTGATTGGGAGATCAACTTCCCCAATCACAGTTTTACGCGACCCATCGAAAGCTTTCACAACAACTCCACTCTGCCTCAGGGGAGGCCCTTGATATGCTAGTTTCGAGAGAGTGGACTTTGGCAATACGTTCAGGGATGACCCAGTGTCCACCAGCACATTGGACGTGGCGTCATCTTTACAGTTCATAGATATGTGTAATGCCAAGTTGTGGTCTCTTCCCTCCTCAGGGAGATCAGAGTCACAAAATCTCAAATTGTTACAAGCGGTAATGTTTGCAACAATGCTATCGAATTGCTCTATTGTGACATCATGATCTACATATGCCACATCCAGAACTTTCTACAGAGCCTCTCTATGTGGTTCTGAATTCAGAAGTAATGATAACACGGATATCTTGGATGGCATTTGTAGAAGCTGCTCTACAACGTTGTACTCGCTCTTCTTGATGAGCCTCAGCATCTCATCACAACCTTCTTTCTCATTGCCACTAGGGCCAACAGAAGTAAGAGTTTTCAGTATAGAGGAAGGTTTAACAGCAAGTGCCGGATTCGGAGGATTCACCGCATTCCCAATCGGGCGTTCAGCAAAATCAGCATTAGCTTGAGGCTTCGGTGGTGCTGAAAGCACACGACCGCTATGTGTCAAACCGCTTACATCAACAATCTTCACTACAGATGAGGAAGGCAAAGGCACCTCTTTCCCATCTTCTACAGCAACAGCGTTGTAACGAAAGGGAATTGCTTTTTTAGATGAGTACGGTACTGGACCGGCAGGTTTGATGACCAGAGAAGGAGAAGCCTTCTGCTTGCTACCATTATAGTTGATGATAACAGGTTCGGGCATCCGGAATACTGGGGAGATCACGTTGACCTCTGGCTCGTCTTCGTCAACATTCCTATTCTGAAGAATCTCAATGACTCCTTCATCCAGCATTTCCTAAAGATCTTTACGCACCTGGCGACAACCCAATCGGTTAATAGGGCATATTCGGCATCTATCATGATCGTGCTCATAGTGACTGTAATCACACAACAAACGGTGCAACTCGACCAGGGACTGTCGAATATGACTAACATATTTGACCTTGTATTTGCCAGGGCAGCCCTGGACCATGTTGACAAATTTCTCATGCACGGGCAATGGGTTCTTCTTCACATTAGGAACTACGTCCTTAAAACACAGAATGCCACACCTTACAAGGTCTTGAACCTTGGTCTTCAAAGGATAGCAATTCTCCATGTCGTGGCCAGGAGCACCAGAATGGTAGACACAATGCAATTCGGGTTTATACCACCACTGAGGGTTAGCAGGTATAGCCGGTGGGTCTCTTAGAGTAATCGGCTTCCTCTCTATCAAAGAGGGATATAGTTCTGCATACGTCATTGGAATAGGCTCAAAGGTGACCCTTTTCCTCTCGTAACTCGTGCTGGTTTGATTACTATTTCGAGGCTGGTAGGCCTGCTGTTGCGGTCGGTGCTGTTGTTGTTGATATTGCTGTGGTGGTTGCTGATTGTTGCTATGTTGATGATACTGCTGATTGTCTCTGAACACAGGTGTTATATGAGACACCTGGTGCTGGTTACCGGTGGGACACACAGTCTTCCTCCTCACAGAGGGTCTTCTTGGCTTCACATGAGAGGTCACATCATGTGCCTCTCCATCTTTCTTCTTTGCAAACGCCCCATAACGTTTGGCAGAAGAGCTTTCTTCCTTGGTCAGACGCCCTTCTCTGACTCCTTCTTCTAAACGCATCCCCATATTCACCATCTCGGTGAAGTCAGAAGGAGCGCTAGCAATCATCTGCTCATAATAGAATGAACTCAAGGTCTTCAGAAAGATCTTGGTTTTTCCTTCTCTTCTAGCGGAGGCACGATCTGTGCTGCCACCTCTCGCCACCTCTGGGCATACTCTTTAAATGTTTCCTTGTCCTTCTGGGACATGGCCCTCAACTGATCCCTATCGGGAGCCATATCCACGTTATATTTGTATTGCTTGACGAAGGCCTCGCCAAGGTCGTGGAAGGATCAGATGTTCGCACTGTCTAACCCCATGTACCATCTCAGGGCGGCACCGGACAAACTGTCCTGAAAGTAGTGGATGAGCAACTGGTCGTTATCAATTTGAGTAGACATCTTCCTGGCATACATGACCAGGTGGCTGAGAGGACATGTATTCCTTTTGTATTTTTCAAAGTCAGGGACCTTGAATTTCACAGGAATCTTCACATTGGGAACCAAGCAGAGATCGGCAACAGACTTGCCAAAAAGATCCTTTCCTCTAAGAGTCTTCAATTCCTTACGAAGCTCAAGAAATTGATCGTTCATAGCGTCCATCTTCTCATAGACATTTGGGCCCTCAGATGGCTCAGAATGAGAGATGGTGTCGTCTACCCTATGCATGGTATGCACGACAGGAGGAGGAACAACAAGGACTGGGCTAGATGCCGGCATAGAAGCCAAAGTTGGAGCAGAACCCTCAGGCATGAAATTAGGAGGCATCCCCCACGGGAACCCCGTTGGCATGGCCGTCGGAACAAAGTGTGCACTGGCTGCAGGCACAGTTGAGGAGACAATCTCTGAGATAACTGTCCTCTGGGGAGGAGTTGAAGGCGTCGGAGAAGACTGGCTCTGGGCAGCCATGAATGATTCCATCAAAGCACTCAGTCTGGCCACTTCCTCTTTGAGTTCACGGTTTTCTTGTTCTAGTTGATCCATCAGTCTTGCAGAGTTGGCTCTAGTGTAGTACCGGTGAGTCAGCTTGTCTTCAAAATAAATGAAGAGCACAGAGTTAGACCACAGGACAAGAGACCGGAAACCAAGACCTGCTTATGCACATGATGCATGCAATGCTTGTGCATATGGTTTGTTTTTATATTTCAAAGGAACTCTAGGGTTTTATTTGCAAATTTTGGAAACATTTAACACTGATCACATATGGAAATATGTCAACAAATAACATCATGGGAAAGAAGTACAGCATTGTCAATCATATACAAGAGGAAAGGAAAATAATCATCCTATGGATCCCTAGAAACAATCATCTAATGCTCGGGACCCAGGAAGATAAGATGCGCGAAGCCTCTTTACTTCCTCCTCATAGGCTGCCTCCATATCCTCCTTCTCTTTGGCGAGTCGATCGTACTTCCTCTTCCAAAACCGGGAAGACTGAGGAAGTAGAGAAGTTCATGCATCATTAGGGTCATCAATAACCTGATGCTCGAGGAACTCAATCAAAGCGTCTTTCTCCTTAATCTGTTGAAGGAACTCTTCTCTTTCACGGATCCAGGCACGTGATAGGTCTTCGTCTCTCAACTCCTGTACTCCTGGATTAGGGAGGGTTGAAGGCCCATCCATAATCATAGAGGTAGGTCTCGGATACTTGTAAGGCATGAGATACTCAGAAGCTCTCCTCCTTACCCAAGCAGTATAAGGCTCCAAAGCGATGCAATTCTTAGGACCTAACTCCTTCCTTCCTTTCTTATGAATCTTGCGCCAAGCGCGGACCATCCTAGCTTTCAAGCCTTGGGGATCTTTACCCTCCGGAAAGAACACACCCTCTAACAGAATGCTATTAGGTTTATCCTTTAGGGGGAACCCAAGCTGACGACGTGCCAAAACAGGGTTGTAGTTAATACCACCACATGTAACAAGGAGAGGCACATTGGAGAATTCACCACAAGAGTCGATAATCTGCACACCATCATACACACGGTTATACCAAGAGATATCATCATTAGTGAGAGACATAGTCTCGTGGACCACCGTAGACATCCCTTGTTCTCCTTGAAAGCGACCGTCTGAGGTAAGTGAGAAATAAACCACTTATACAACAGAGGCAAACACACACAATGGCGCCACCACCCTTTGCATTCCTCATATGCAAAGAGAAATAAGTATCACCCAACAAAGTAGGAACAGGATTAAGAGTAGAAAAGATCCTAATAGCGTTCACATCCACAAACTTGTCGATGTTGGGGAACAATACCAATCCATAGATGAGAAGTACAAATATGGCCTCAAAGGCATCCTCACTCATGGCCTTCCCATATGAGCACCAACCAGAGATTCAACTATGTGCAACATGTCAGCTATCTCTTGAGAAGTAGGAATACTCTCCAAGCCACTGATCGACAACTGATCCAGGATAGGTATACCCACAAGATAAGCATACTCCTCAAGGGTAGGCAAACGCTGAAAGTCCGGAAACGTGAAGCAACGGTACAAGAGATCATAAAACTGCACCAATACACTCATCAATCCTTCGTCCACCTCAGTAGTCAGAATAGATAGAAGCTTCCCAAAACGAGTCTTGAAACCCAAGGGATCTAATACATAGGATGTCAGATTCCTTAACTCTTTCAAATCTGGTTGTCTGAAGCTGTACTTCTTTGTATTCCTTCTTTGTCTTTCCATGTCTGAAATTTTTTGCAAATAAACCCCTTAAGTTCCTTGAAAATTTCCTTTATTATTGATGATATGGATGCAAATGAGTGCATGAATGCATGAATGTAACAAACACACTCAAGGATCAAGCATAGCACACCAAACAAAGATCATGGGATGGATCATATTATCCTTAATATCAATCATCCATTTTGGTGGATTATGGTTTACACCTTATCAACATCCAAGTTTCATTGATAGTAAGGATATATGAATGGATCAACCATGAATCAAGGGTTTGTTGCAAGTCACGAGCATGGGGTTTAGGTTAAGAACCACCCAAAGGGAATGTACTACGGTTTAAACCTGCCAAACATGTTCTACAAGAGGTGCCCATAGTCATCATCCCATCTTTCGGATATTATCGGAGAAACGACTACTCGTATTCCAAAAATATTCTCAAGAGAGACTCTTATGAGTGTAGTATCGCGTAACAATTGTATCAAATCTTACACTTGAATGATTTTCGCACTACATCCTATAAATAGGCCAAGATGGGCTTGGTAAACTAAGGTCCTTGGCTTCTAAGGTCTATATTGGAAAGAGTAATGTCTAACTACAACTTACTTGTGTGACATTATTGATCCCAACATGACCTCCACCAAGTGAATGGACTTGCAAGTCAACTTGCTAAGGAATAACTCCACACAAGTCAACAAGACTACGCCATTCTCCTATCCTAAGTGCACTCGAGTCCGGGTATAGAACTCATCTCACAAAGATCACCAAGCATACAAGGAATTAATATCAAGCAAATCAATCATTACATACAATACAGTGATCCCAAATTGCACAAAAATATGTCACAAAACAATACAATACAACAAGCATGAAAAGTTGGCAAAACCCACTAGGCAAATGTATCCCCAGCAGAGTCGCCACTTTTCTGTAGAGGGGTATTCGTTACCATTAAAGATATTGACTAAATCCAAGGTAAATCATACAAGTCGAGTCGCCACCGCATTTCTATTTATCCAAAGGAATGGTTAGAAAGCGAACAAAAACCTAATAGTTTTAACAAAAACTAGTAAAAGAAACAGAGATCTGGGAAAGGGGGTTGGTTATGCAATGGGAAGGTGTTAGGCACCCAAAACATCCTAGGTACTCCTAGGGAGCCCTTTTCATACTTGGTAAGGTTGTTATTTTGTGAAAATTTATTTGTGCAAACATGATTGAAGAGATGAGAAGAGAATGTACAAGTTATTTACATTTTGTGTTTGGATGGATAAACCCATTGCCTACGTACCATCTTAAAAAAAGATTAGGATCAAAACCTCGTAGTTCGGGATAAAAATTTCAAAAAATGAGTTGGTGACTTGATTGGTCCAAAAGCCTTAAGGTGTTTTGTTATCAAAAGGAGAAAACTCAACCAAACCACAAATCCCCCATGTGAGGATAGCTTCAACATGCTAGTGAGGGGTTAAACCTATAATAAGCATGGAAGACTCATTGTCCATCACTAAGGATATAGGTGAGTATTACATCTACCACAAAGATAGCTCAAACCTAATAGCTAAAGATTATGGAAAATTTGATTAAGGAAGTGGCCATTGGAACCACAAAAAGATATTTGAATGGGTTATATTTACCAATTAGAAGTATGTACAAAATAGTCAAAGTTGACTTAAAGATTCAAATTTAAAATAAGTATTGTGAAAAGAAAGTTAGAAAATCAAAAGCATAAGGCTTAGGTTTCTAATGTTGAAAACAAAGGTTAAATGTTTGCACAAAGAGTTTTGGCTTGGGTTAGTGATCACACTAAAATTTACGTATTTTCGAATCCGATTTCACATGCATTCTAGCTGTTTTATTATCATTTTGTTGTGTTATTGGTATGTTTTCCTTTGTTTTCAGGTTTTCACTTTAATCGGAGCCCCGATCGAGAAAAGGAGCGAAAAAGAGCCAAAAACCCTAAAATTCAGCATTTTGCTCTTATGGCCTACCCAATGGCGGGCGCCACAAACCAAGCCATGACGTGTCAAATTCAACTTCCACCAACCCCCACGTTTTCCCACTATTTCCACTAAGGCGCCCCATATTGTGCTTGTGGTGGGCGCCATGGCCTTGTGGCGGGCGCCACAAGAGGAAAAACGGTTCCCTCCTATTTTCAAGTTGAAGGGCATCCAAGTCATTTCCATCTTTTTACTTGCCTATAAATAGAAACGCGAATTCACTTTTACAATCATCCCAACTTAGAGCAGAGGCAAACTCAGAAGCAACTTTGTTTCACTTAGGCATATATTCAGTATTTTATAGTGGTAATCGCTTCGCATTAGAGTGTTACCACAATCGTGTAATCGAGTCTGTGATAGAGTCTGCAATCGAGTTTGGAGCACTTTGGAAGGAAGTTAATCCTGCCGCCATTTTCTTTTCCGCATTCCAATTTACGCAGCCCTCCGATTGGAGCAGGTTTTTATTACTCGCCTTTACTTTATTTATTTCCCGCACTCGCTTTTACTTTATTTATTTCCCGCACTCGCTTTTACTTTATTTATTTCCCGCACTCGCTTTTACTTTATTTATTTCCCGGACTCGCTTTAAATTATTTATTTCCTCGCACTCGCTTTACTTTTATTTATTTCCTCGCACTCGCTTTAAATTATTTACTTTTCGCACTCGCACTACTTTTATTTACTTTCCTCACTCGCACTACTTTTATTTATTTTAATGCACTTTTACTTTACCATGTCTAGCTAAATTTATAAGGTTAGAATGTAAGGATCATAATTGAACCGATAATCCATACAATTGTTCGTAGAAACACTTAAGAGCTATTTTAACTTTCAAATTAAGTTTTCCCGCACTTCAATTCCGTTGGGTAAGATCGAAAGCCGTCCAACGTTTTTTTTAACTTTAATTATTTTTTAACTATTTCAAAAACAGCGAAAGCGCTTTGTTTAGTTCATTAGGAGATTTTAACATTAAGAAGAAAAGAGATTTTAAAACTATTTTCGGACGCGTTTATAAGTTTAGAGTCTGGTTTGTAAGAACCTCTTTTGGTTAAGAAATCCAGGTTATAATACTTTTCAACTTAGTCAAGATACTATATTTCTTAAAAATAGGTTTACTACTCTAATGCAATGCGCGCCTTTTTATAAGTGACAATAAGAGGGTTTGATTAGGGAGTACAACTCGGTTCTGAATATGCGAAAGCGATATTTCCTGTTAAATTAGTTCTTTTCGAAGTAGGAAACACTGCGCATAAGTAGCTCTACTAGCAAGTACTTGGATTATCAATTAATTACGTGAATTACATTCGACCCTGTCTTTATTAATTAATCTTTATTCAACACTTTACTTTTGATTGCACACTACAAAAACACCTATTTTGATTGCCTTTGATAAACACCATAACAATAGATTATGATAGATTGACACTTGGTCTCTGTGGATTCGACAATATTTTATATTACTCTGACGCGTTCGTACAATTGCGAAAAGCACGCATCAAGTTTTTGGCGCCGTTGTCGGGGAGCAATTTTGTCAAATTTCATTTTCCTGTTGTTATATCGTTTAGACTTAGGCTATTTCCCGCCGGTCAATGCGAAGAACTCGCAGCACCGGAAGTTTAGCTTAGTAAACCCTCTGGCGGAACCTGAACGTTACGCTCGCGCACGTTTATTCTTTCATAGAATTAAGAGAGCTATGGCCGAAGATCAAAACCAAAGACCTCTTAAAGATTTCGCTCAACCATCTAACGAAGAACCTAGTTCTAGTATAGTAAACCCAACCATACCAACTAATAATTTTGAACTTAAACCATCCCTGTTGCAACTAGTGCAACATAGACAATTCGCGGGTCTCGCTATCGAGAACCCTAACCAGCATTTAAAAATATTTCTTCAATTGGCAGACACTTTTAAAACCAATGGAGCTTCTCCTGAGGCAATACGTTTAAGATTATTCCCTTTTTCCCTCAGAGATAAAGCCCTATCATGGTTAGATTCCCTTCCACCCAATTCCATTACGACTTGGGATAACCTTAGAAGAGTTTTTATTGCTAGATATTTTCCCCCGAGTAAGACCGCCATTCTACGAAACCATATAACTAGATTTACCCAAAACCAAGGAGAATCGCTGTTCGAAGCTTGGGAGAGATATAAAGAATTGTTACGAGCATGCCCACATCATGGCTTAGAAAATTGGTTAATCATTCAAACCTTCTATAATGGACTTCATTACAACACAAAGATGACCATCGATGCTGCCGCAGGCGGTGCTCTGATGAACAAACATTACCCTGAAGCTAGTGCCCCCATCGAAGATATGGCTCAAAACCATCAATCATGGGGAGTCGAACGAGCGACAGTTGAGAAGAAGGAAGCCCAAGGAGGAGTGCATGAACTAAGCTCTATAGACATGATGCAAGCTAAAATGGATGCATTAGCCCTCAAGGTCGAGCATATGTGCATAAACCCGAATACTGTAGCCGCAGTTTCGTCGGATTGTGAGATATGTGGAACCAAAGGACACCAATCTGCAGAATGCAGTCTATTAAATGAAACCCAATCTGAGCAAGTGAACTACACCCAAGGGAACCCATACTCGAATACCTATAACCCTGGATGGAGGGATCACCCAAACTTCTCCTATAAAAATAATAACCCTATTCAAAATAATGCACCTCCGAGACCTAGTTATCAAGCCTCTAGATCGAATCAACCTATGCAACCTGTGCCACCAAAGGCGAGCCTTGAGAAAATTATGGAAAATTTTATCACCGTTCAAACCCAACAAAACAAGGAGTTCAAGAACCAAAACATTCATGTTAACAAATTGATTACTCAGTTAGGAACCAAGGTTGACCAAATAGTTACTCATACCAAAATGCTTGAAACCTAGATCTCGAAGGTAGCTTTAAACCAAGCCCCTCAGACTACACCTGGAGGACAATTCCCTGGACAACCTCAACAAAATCCAAGAGGACAAGCCAATGCAATTACCCTACGAAGTGGGAACGCTTATGATGAGCCACCAAACCCTAGATTAAGTGAACCCGAAACTTCTAAGGAATGTACCAAACCCACGGACGAACTAAAGGAATCAGAGGAATCAGAAAACCAGGAAGGTCGAGAAAAAAGAGAAGAACCTAAAGATAAAACTTACGTACCACCCCCGCCATATAAACCACCTATACCATATCCGCAAAGACTTAAACAAACCCAGATCAATAAACAGTATAAAAAATTTATTAAAGTTATAGAAAAACTTCATTTAGAAATCTCTTTCATAGAAGCCATCACCCAAATACCTTCTTATGCAAAGTTTCTTAAAGACATCCTTACCAACAAACGTAGACTTGACGATCCGAAGCCTTTGGAATGTAATGCTATTTCCGAGGACAAATTAGCAAAGAAAGACAAAGATCCTGGTAATTTCTCCATTCCTTGCCTTTTGGGTAGTCATGTCATCGAAAAAGCTTTTCTAGACTTAGGAGCTAGTGTGAGCCTAATGCCTTTAGCGGTTTGTGAGAGGTTAAACTTAGGAGAATTACAACCCACTAAGATGTCACTTCAGTTAGCCGATAGATCTGTTAAATATCCGATAAGCATTTTAGAAGATGTCCCTGTTAGGATAGGTCAGTTATTTATCCCTACTGATTTTGTTGTCATGGACATCAAAGAGGACAACGATATACCAATCCTTCTAGGTAGACCATTCTTATCGACTGCAGGAGCCATAATAGATGTCAAGAAAGGAAAGTTGACATTTGAGGTAGGCAACGAGAAAATAGAATTTATACTTTCGAAATTTCTTATGGCACCTGTGATGGGAGACTCGTGTTATGCCTTAGATATCATTGATGAATGTGTTAGAGAATTAGAACAAGAAGAAATTATAAAAACAATTAAGTTACCATCAACCCCCATAAAGGAAGATGATGACTTTAAAGAACTTTACATCGATGATAACCTTTACGAATGTTTATCCCTTACCCCAGATCCTATGCCATGCCCTAAGAAACCAACCTTAGAACTTAAGGAACTGCCTAAGAACCTGAGATATGAGTTCCTCGATGAAAAGATGAACCGTTCAGTTATAGTTAGTGCTACCTTGAGCCAAGAGGAAACAAACCAACTTTTAGACGTTTTACAAAGATATCCCTCAGCCTTAGGATATAATATCTCTGACCTGAAAGGTATAAGCCCATCTGTATGCATGCATCGGATTTTGCTCGAAGAAGATTCAAAACCCTCTAGGGAACATCAAAGAAGAATAAACCCTATAATGAGTGATGTTGTTAAAAAGGAAGTTCTTAAGTTACTTGAGGCAGGTATAATCTACCAGATCTCGGATAGTAAGTGGGTGAGCCCTATGCATGTAGTACCTAAAAAGGGAGGCATCACAGTCGTGCAAAACGATAAAGGCGAACATGTAGCAAAACATTTAGAAGGAGGATGACGGATGTGTATAGATTATAGAAAATTAAATAAAGCAACTAGGAAGGACCATTTCCCTTTACCATTTATAGACCAGATGTTGGAGCGTCTAGCCAGACACTCTTACTTGTGTTATCTAGATGGATACTCTGGATTCTTCTAAATACCTATTCACCCCGAAGATCAAGAAAAAACTACCTTTACATGCCCTTATGGAACTTTTGCCTACAGACGAATGTCGTTCGGCCTCTGTAATGCCCCAGCTACTTTCCAACACTGCATGATGTCAATCTTCCTAGATTACCTAGATGGGATCATGGAAGTGTTTATGGACGATTTCTCGGTTTGCGGATTTGATTTCCACGATTGCCTTGCTAACCTTGAGAAAATCCTGGAGAGATGCGTGGAGGTGAACCTCGTGCTAAATTGGGAAAAATGTCATTTCATGGTAACCGAAGGAATAGTTTTAGGACATATAGTTTCCGAAAAAGGTATAGAGGTAGATAAAGCTAAAATAGAAGTTATAGAAAACCTAAAACCACCAAAAACCATCAGAGAAGTCCGAAGCTTTCTTGGACACGCTGGATTCTACCGACTTTTCATTAAGGATTTCTCCAAAATAACTAAACCTTTAAACGAACTTTTAATGAAAGATGCTGAATTCATTTTCGACGAAAAATGTAATGACACATTTAATCTTTTAAAGAAAGCATTAGTATCTGCACCCATTATGAAACCACCTGATTGGTCGGAACCTTTCGAGATAATGTGCGATGCAAGTGATTACGCAGTTGGAGCCGTTCTAGGACAAAAGAAAGATAAAAAATTATATGCCATTTATTATTCCAGTAGAACCCTAGATGCTGCCCAACTTAACTATGCAACAAATGAAAAAGAATTACTCGCTGTAGTTTTCGCTATAGACAAATTTAGATCTTATCTAGTAGGAGCAAAAATTATTGTTTACACCGATCATGCTGCCATTCGTTACCTATTAAGTAAAAAAGATGCCAAGCCCAGGTTACTCCGATGGATTCTATTACTACAAGAGTTTGATTTAGACATAAGAGATAAAAAAGGCACTGAAAATGTAGTGGTCGATCACCTTTCTAGGCTAGAACATCTAAAACCAGAACTAGTACCCATAAATGATGATTTCGCCTATGATAGACTGATCGCTAGAGTAGAAACTATTGAAGATAATAACCTAGATCCTTATGAGCACCCCCAAAATTCCTTAGCAATAAGTAACGTACCCTGGTATGCAGATTTTGTTAATTACCTAGCCGCTGATATAGTACCCCCTGATCTTGACTACCACCGCAAGAAGAAATTCTTCCATGATGTGAGAAACTTCAAAAGGGGTAAAGATGGCATTTTTCAACGTTGCGTTCCAGAAGAAGAGGTAAATAGTATTATCGAGCATTATCATTCTGCACCCTATGGTGGACATGGGAGCACCTCTAAGACATACGCCAAGATTCTTCAAGCTGGCCTATTCTGGCCTACCATGTGGCGTGATGTCTATGCTTGCATTGTCAAATGTGATAGATGCCAACACACTGGAAACATTTCAAGACGAGATGAAATGCCCTTAAGAAACATTCAGGAAGTAGAACTCTTTGACGTATGGGGTATAGATTTCATGGGACCTTTTCCACCATCCTTAGGAAACAGGTATATCTCAGTAGTCGTAGACTATGTGTCTAAGTGGATTGAGGCTATAGCTGCACCTACAAACGACACTAGGATAGTAATCAAATTATTTAAAAACTATATATTCCCTAGATTTGGAACACCATGTTTAGTCATAAGCGATGGAGGATCAAACTTTATATCGAGAATATTTGACAAACTTTTAAGAAAAAATGGAGTTAAACACAGAGTAGCAACACCATACCATCCACAAACTAGTGGCCAAGTAGAAGTATCTAATAGGGAGATAAAACAAATCCTAGAGAAAACTGTTTCTATTTCTAGGAGAGACTGGTCTCAGAAGCTTCAAGAAGGATTATGGGCCTATAGAACCGCTTTCAAAACCCCTATAGGAACTACTCCTTATCAACTAGTTTATGGAAAATCTTGTCACTTACCATTCTAATTAAAGCATAAAGCCTATTGGGCCATTAAAACTTTGAATTTAGACTACCTAGCCGTTGGAGAAAAGCGTACCCTAGACATTCATAAATTAGAAGAGCTTAGGCAATCTGCCTACGAGAATGCAAAAATATATAAAGAGAGGACAAAAGCCTATCACGACAAAAGAATAGTAAAGAAAAATTTCAATATAGGCGATTTTGTTCTCCTTTTCAACACTAGGTTGCGACTCTTCCCTGGAAAGCTACGTTCAAGATGGACTGGTCCTTTCGAAGTATCCAAGATTCTGAGATCCGGAGCCGTAGAAATCAAGAACGATACTTGTAGTCCATTCATTGTAAATGGACAAAGACTGAAGCTCTACGAAGGAGGAGACATTCCAGCATACTACTCGAGCCACACCCTGATTGATCCACCAATTCCTACTACTACAGGTGTATAAATTCCAATCGTCAAGCTATTGACGTTAAACAAGCGCTGCGTGGGAGGCAACCCATGGTTTTTCTTTCATTTTACTTTTTCGCATTTATTTAATTTTATTTTTATTTTTATTTTATTTTATCATATTTTGCATTAAGACTAAGATTTGAATGGTTTGTATTTTCAGGATCACTTTCTTAACTTTTACCAGGATGCAGGATTTTGATGACATGCATGTGGCCTATAGAGATAATGCTCAGAGGGAGCGTTACATTGCTTTGTATCAGCGCCCTATGGCACCCACACGTTATCCTGACCAGCACTGTATGGAGGCACTGGGTATCGAGCCTAGTATCCAATTCCTTAGCCACCAGCTTCACTGGGACGAGTTTGTTGATGATTTGAGTAACACATATAAGAACCTGACTTTGGAGTTCCTGAGTTCATTCGACTATGACCCATATTCTGGACCAGATGGGTATGCTGCTTTCAGGCTTTTCGGGGTTGAGTACTCCTTCAGCCAGAAAGAGTTCGGCGACTTATTGGGTTTCCAGACTACTCCTGATGCTATCCCGGAGACACCTATGGGATATTTCTTGGGTAAGGAAGTGGATAAGTTTTGGAGTGATATATCAGGTGGCGGAAGCCAGGATCCATCTATGCATCTGTCTCATGTCATACATAACCCCTCCTTCAGATACTTTCAAATGATATTAGCACATTCCTTCCTGGGAAGACCGGATGCAGAGGCACTACTGAGTGAAGAGGAGATCTTCCTATTATTTTGTGCATCCCAATCTCGCCCAGTAGCATGTGGGAACTTTTTATTAGAAAATCTCAGTAGTATCTCCAGATCCACCGAAGGAATCATCCATGTTGGTGGAATCATCACACAGATTGTTGTCGTTTTAGGTCTGTCTCGCAAGCTGTTGCATCTTCGGACCTATTGTGGATACACTACGATGGACATCGATTTCTGTTTGACCAGAGGATTGATGAGGAGAGCCTCTTTCCACCCATGTCAGTTCCGATTGCTAGTCGACAGTGAGGCTATCCATTATTTCACACTCCCAGACCCTATGATGACCAGTGAGCATGATCCAGCGAATTGGAGTTATGCTCTAGAGGGCCAGGGAGAGACTGTCGAGGCATCGAGATCGCCACCCGTTGCTGAATACACGCCTACACCACCATCTCCTAGAATCATTGTTTTTTCTAATAATCATTCATTGTAGACACCCGACATACGCACCCAGATTGCTGAGTGTCGTAAAGAGATCGCAGCGCTTAGGCAGGAGGTGGCTGACCTAACTTTACAGATGGGAGTGTCTGATCTCACCCATGCTACTGAAGCCGATTGTCTATACCAGGAGATCGCAGAGCTCAGGCAGGAGATAGCCGTGCTCCGTGGATCCACTCAGGCAGACGACACCCCTACTACCTGATCTCACCATTTCGTTTCATTTTATTTCTCTTTTATATATTTCTCGTATTTGCATTACTGATTTTATATTATATAAACTACTACTATACATTAGTATTTCTATTTTTATCCATATATGTTTTATATTTATATTTATTTGCATTTTAACTTTTCAGTTATTTATTTATTTATATTTAATTTCTATTTTTGTTTTTGTTTCAGTTTCACTTTTTTATTTTTCGTTTTTATTCTTATAAAATTATGCAAGTCAAAGAAACTAGGAGAATCACAAGACAAATGCTATCCAGACCCCTCAAAGCCAAAAGGCAAGAGAAGCCCAAACCAAAGGACCAAAATCTGGCCCAGCCAGATTTTGCCTTGTGGCGCCCGCCATAGGACATGTGGCGCCCGCCACAGCGTCTGTAAATGGTCGGGGCAGACCCCTTTTCTTCACCATTTTTGCAACTTACAACCTCCCAAACCCATTTTTTCACCTTGGAAAAAAGTCCTTGAACCCACAAAAAGCTCATACTTTCCTAACCACCATACCACATAAATCATTATTCCACTTTCCATTTTCAATTTCATCCGTCGGATTTTGTAAAAATTCAACCTTTTCACCAACCACTTCATCTTCTTCAAGAGCATTCAAATGGAATTTAACGGATTCATTCTTCGCGGAGGGAAACCGGGGGAGAGACAAAGAAAAATTATTGAACGGTTGCAAAATCGGGAAATCCTCCCGACAAGGTATGTTGACGAAAACTGTCTCTACACTTTAGGTATCTACCATAGCATTTTCCATTTATTAGACAACTTAGGTTTGCATAATTTCTTTATCAACAAAGAACCCACCTATGAGCGGTTGACAATCAAATTTTTAAGTTCCTTAATTTATATTGTCAACCCTAACACTGCTAGCACAGTTGGTACTGTCAAATTTAGAATGTTTGCTGTTGAATACCAATTCAGTACCGACGAACTAGCCAGCTTGTTAGGGATCCCTCATGGGGAAGGTGCTATTTGTGAGGCCCCTTTGGATTCGGAATGGTCTGTTGAGGTATTTTCTTTCTGGGAGCGTTTATCAAACACTTCCATAAACTCTTTTGAAGGAGTTCTTGCCTCAACTATCCATAACCCGGCCATCTGAGTTTTTAGATATCTGTTGGCATGCACTATTTTTGTCCGGGAGAATCTAAATAAGGTTAATGCTAGAGAGCTTTTATATTTGCAAGGAAGCCTCACAAATAGGCGAATTAATTCGGTTCCGTTCATGCTCGCCCATATGATTTTAACTCTGAATAAAGCGGGACCGATTTCTTTTGGTGGATTGATTACGTCTATTGCTCGGGCACTTAACCTGAACAATGAGATGGCTACCCTAGACCCCTTGCCTCTTCGCACAATTAACTTAAAATTTCTGAGAGACATGAAATTGTGCCGCTCAAGGAGAAAAGGAGGTTATACACATATGGTTCATGGTGTAGCCATCCCATCTATTATTCTACCTTGCACTAGATGTACAGATATACTTGATGAGAGGAATTGGACCTACGATTTAGATGCTCCACCTGTTTTGGGTCCTCTTCCTCCTAACATTCCTGATGAGGCGGGACATGACACCGATGATGAATATGATCGGAGAGAGAGATCTCCCGTACCGCATGTGTCCCCCCATCATCCTTCACCATCACACACCACACCATCTTCTTCTTCTGCAGGTACCACTCCTGGCTTCTATATTACAGAGGAGATGTGGCGTGACCACCTGGCTAGAGAGAAAAGGCGTGACGACCTACTCTCTACCCTCCAGCAACAAATGACGGATAATATGAACTTCATACAAGAATCGCAGCGGAGGAGAGACAGGTCCTACGACACTATTCTACAGTCCCTGCAAGTGATCACAGCTACACAAGCCCATCAACAACACTACCACCAGCAACACATTGCTCTCGTAGAAAACACTCAGGGTACCATTTTAGGTCACCTTCGAGACGTGAGGACCGCTCAGGATGCCCTGCGGGCGAGGATGGATCAGAGAGACTGCCGTCGTACCCGATCACGTCGTCCACCTCAGGATGGCGAGGGCACTAGTGGTCAGCAATAGGTTTCCAGGTAACTCTTCCTTATCTTATTTCGAAACATTGAGGACAATGTTCGATTTAAGTGTGGGAGGAGACTCTATCGTCTTCTCTTTATTTTGCTTTTCTCGTTATTCCTTTATCGCCTTTTTCTTTACTGTTTTTAGATAGTTTATTTATTGTTATTTCCTTTTAGTTGTTTATTTTGCTTTCTTAGTATAATGCATGAGTCTGACGAGTCACCAAATACAGTAGATCTTTAGTACAATCCTACCTCCCCATACCTTTAGCCCCACCAAATTTTTTTTCAAAAGAAAATAGTGTTATTTCGAAAGTTTTCAGGTTTTAAGGATATCTTTTGAGTAAGGATGCGGTGACTTGGGAGAACTTTGCGAAACATCAGTATCTGTTTTAGCACCATAAGCTTCGTAAATATAGGAATCATTCCCGAAACCCCATATACCATGGCCTTAATCATCATTTCCGTATAAGTCCTTAGTAGTTTATCTCAGCAGTCAGCTCCGGCCTACACATCCTCTACGTAGGGGACCGATGCAAATAAGTGAATGATCCAGAAAAACATACCCACTATTAGTTGGTTCAGAGGTATCTGGCACTGAACTCGGTAGGACGGATTACGATCCGATCCCCCACAAATACAATTGGGTCCAATAAAAGGGTTTACACATAATTATGTGCCAGAAATCCCATGCTCAAATCATAATCACTAACAGGCCACTCTACTACGAAGCATGTACGGATAACGGGCTTAATGTGACTGCGCCTGAATGAAAAGGACACAAAAAGAGATGCAGAGGCAAGCCTAGGTATTGTGGGATAATATGGGTTGGTTAATATAGGAATGAAGTTTATGTCTGTATTTGCGGATTAGTGTCATCATGATACCCTTAGTTCACTCAGTTAGTACCTATCACTGCATCCCGACATGAACTTAGAATTTTTACCTGAAGCACTCGTTTACACAAATTTTCTTTTATGAGCTTTTCAATGTTTTGCTTGAGGACAAGCAAAGGTTTAAGTGTGGGAGAGTTTGATCAAACTAAAATTTACGTATTTTCGACTCCGATTTCACATGCATTCTAGCTGTTTTATTATCATTTTGTTGTGTTATTGGTATGTTTTCCTTTGTTTTCAGGTTTTCACTTTAATCGGAGCCCCGATCGAGAAAAGGAGCGAAAAAGAGCCAAAAACCCTAAAATTCAGCATTTTGCTCTTATGGCCTACCCAATGGCGGGCGCCACAGACCAAGCCATGACGTGTCAAATTTAACTTCCATCAACTCCCACGTTTTCCCACTACTTCCACTAAGGCGGCCCATATTGTGCTTGTGGCGGGCGCCACAAGAGGAAAAACGGTTCCCTCTTATTTTCAAGTTGAAGGGCATCCAAGTCATTTCCATCTTTTTACTTGCCTATAAATAGAAACGCGAATTCACTTTTACAATCATCCAAACTTAGAGCAGAGGCAAACTCAAAAGCAACTCTATTTCACTTAGGCAGATATTCATTATTTTATAGTGGTAATCGCTTCGCATTGGAGTGTTACCACAATCGTGTAATCGAGTCTGTGATAGAGTCTGTAATCGAGTTTGGAGCACTTTGGAAGGAAGTTAATCCTGCCGCCATTTTCTTTTCCGCATTCCAATTTACGCAGCCCTCCGATTGGAGCAGGTTTTTATTACTCGCCTTTACTTTATTTATTTCTCGCACTCGCTTTTACTTTATTTATTTCCCGCACTCGCTTTTACTTTATTTATTTCCCGCACTCGCTTTTACTTTATTTATTTCTCGCACTCGCTTTAAATTATTTATTTCCTCGCACTCGCTTTACTTTTATTTATTTCCTCGCACTCGCTTTAAATTATTTACTTTCCGCACTCGCACTACTTTTATTTACTTTCCGCACTCGCACTACTTTTATTTATTTTAATGCACTTTTACTTTACCATGTCTAGCTAAATTTATAAGGTTAGAATGTAAGGATCATAATTGAACCGATAATCCGTACAATTGTTCGTAGAAACACTTAAGAGCTATTTTAACTTTCAAATTAAGATCGAAAGCCGTCCAACGTCTTTTTAAACTTAATTGTTTTGTAACTATTTCAAAAACAGCGAAAGCGCTTTGTTTAGTTCATTAGGAGATTTTAACATTAAGAAGAGAAGAGATTTTAAAACTATTTTCGGACGCGTTTATATGTTTAGAGTCTGGTTCGTAAGAACCTCTTTTGGTTAAGAAATCCAGGTTATAATACTTTTCGACTTAGTTAAGATACTATATTTCTTAAAAATAGGTTTACTACTCTAACGCAATGCGCACCTTTTTATAAGTGACAATAAGAGGGTTTGATTAGGGAGTACAACTCGGTTCTGAATACGCGAAAGCGACAGTTCCTGTTAAATTAGTTCTTTTCGAAGTAGGAAACACTGCGCATAAGTAGCTCTACTAGCAAGTACATGGATTATCAGTTAATTACGTGAATTACATTCGACCCTGTCTTTATTAATTAATCTTTATTCAACACTTTACTTTTCATTGCACACTACAAAAACACCTATTTTGATTGCCTTTGATAAACACCATAATAATAGATTACGATAGATTGACACTTGGTCTCTGTGGATTCGACAATCTTTTATATTACTCTGACGCGTTCTTACACTTGCGAAAAGCACGCATCAGTTAGAGTGGAGGGATGAAGAAGAAGGGCTAAAGTCCTAAGCAAAACAAGAGGGTAAAGGAAAAGAAATCAACCACACAAGGAGTTCCTCTCTTGAGATCATATTGATGATCCAAGTAGCTCCCATCCTTTGGAATAAGCAACCACTAAGTATAAGCAACCAATCAAGTCTCACAAGAGATCCTCAATGTATCTTGTATCTTCCACTTAGATGAACATGGCAATGGTCCTCCAATTAAGCTCAAATGGGAACTCCTAGCACAAAAGCACACACATCAAAAGTTCCATAAAGTAAAACAAGAATGGACAAGAGTGAGTTTAGAGCTTTGGTTCCTCTAATCCATCTTCATCATTAAGATCCTTTTACTCCAATTTTGCATAAGGAAGGTCCTAGAATCTAAGTCCAATTCTCCATTTCTTTGCATAGGGAAAGTCCTAGTAACTAAGTCCATTTCTTTGCATTGGTCCATAACAATCAAAACAAAAACACAAGCACAATAATATATATACACAATTATGTACTCAAGTGAGCAAAAGGCAAATGGCATTAACATAAACATGTGCTCAAGTGAGCAAAGAGAAAAGCAAATGAATAATATGTGCAAGAATAGTAAATTGCATTAAAGTAAATTGCATGAAGTAAATTGCATAAAGTAAATGTTAATTGTCAATAGTTAGTGTTAGTAGTTAGTGTGCCATAAGGAAAATTTAGCGCTATGTTAAGCAATCGTAATTGGACTTATACAGAAGTCACAACTATCTGAGGCCGGTCAATAATAATGTGGGCAACAAACACAAGTTAGGAGTCTTGATTAGTGAACCAAGTCCCAACAACTTGTTATGCCAAAAAGGAGAAGAGAATTGATCTTGTATTGGTTTAAGCCTTTTACATGATTTAAAAGACAACCTATCCTTAATGCAAAGTCATTCACTTGATCAATTGATCAAGATGAATTAGATTTGAATCAAGGAAGGTTAAATCCCTCTAATCAATGCTAACTTATCAACCTTCAACTCATTGATCAAAAAAGAAAAAGAAGAAGAAGAAGAAGGAGATGAATAAGAGAAAAGGAAATAAAATGGCAAAAAGAAATATAAATGCATTAAAGTAAATATCATGTACCAATCATCATATGTTGATCAATGACATTGAAAGTCAAGGTCAAACAATCAAAAACAGAAGTGAGATGAAGATTGGAAGTCAAGAAATGAATAAACTATTTTTGGCATTTTTTAATATTAAAAATAAACTTGAATTAAAATAAATGGAAAGGTCAAACTTCAAAATCACTTCAAATTAACCTTGAAAGGTCCAAGTGATTTATCCTAAGTCCAACAAGGTCAAACAAAGTTTGACAATTTTTTTTAGCATTTTTAAAAGTCAGAAACTATTTTTAATCAATTAAAAACAAATAAAAATAACTTAATTGAACTAAAATCTCAAATAAATCTCAAATCATATCAAAAATTGATGAGAATATTTTTCATAGATCCATCATCATTCAAATAGGTTAGGAAAATATTTTTGCATTTTTTGAATATCAAAAATTAGTTAAAATGAATTAAAAATAACTAGAAAAGAGAAAATTCACAAAAAATATCAAATGACAAAATAAAAAAAAATAAAAATCAGAAATAGAAACTAGAATTTATTTGGGAACTAATGCAATTGGTCCCATAATTTTTGGATAAAAAATGAAAGAGATATTGATTTTTGAAATAATTGGAATTAAAGAAAATAAAAGGAAAATAAAACAGAAAATAGAAATTGTAAAAAACGTGGACCGTCTGATCTAAGCTCATTAATTGAGCTGGCAAATCAAGAGGCCACGAAGCGCGCGCCTACCATGGATCCAAGTCAATGCGTGCACATGTGAAACAATAGGAAGTCATAACAAGCAAGGGACAGGATTCAATCTGGGAAATAGATCCAATGGCCAGGGTTTGATCTTGAGATGATGAAGCCACCGGAGCCACCGTCTTCTCCGGTGAGCTTCAGGATTCCGGCCAAATTGCAGAAATTAAAGAGGCAACCAAAACGTGCGATCTATACATCAATAGAAAGCTGGGATGATGTACATCATCCCTATACCATCCATTTTCCTTCTAGATCTCTATAATGTGAGAAATCAGAGCTGGAAAAATCTGGTGTTCATCATGAACTTAATGAATTGCAAAAATCAAAAGCATAAACATGATGCCTCTATTGAGAGGACTTCAGCCAACACAAAACCACAGTCAATAGGTCAAAGGATTAGGAGAATCGAAGAAAATACCAGTTGGACAACTTTCATGCCGGAGAAGTGAGGGTTAAAATCTTCGTCTTGACGAGGTAGAATGGGCTTAAATAATAACGAAGAGACAAATTTTGGTCCCTAAGAGACCTCATGATGCAAATGTATGTATGCAAAATAGTAACACTCTGTGGGGATATGTGTCCACAAAGGAGTAAATAAAATCAGGAGACACCAACAATCCTCATTCAATGGGACAAAATCTTGGGGGCTCTTACGGGGATAAGAAGGAAATGCGTGAGCAGGGCATGACTCAAAGTTGGGGAGCAGAATTCCAAAGGGAATAAATCAATGGAAAGACTCGAACTGACTCAAAGGTGCTCGTATAGGGGAATATGCCAATACAGCAAAACAATCCACAACGGACTTCACCGGGGATGCCTGAAAATACTCTCCTGGGGAAGTAGTGAGATGAGGTGTTACCGGTTACTGGGCAACAAGCTCGATGAGACATGTGATCTGATCACCGACATAAGGGTTAGAGATATAACATGCTCGGGAAGACTGAATATCTAAGACCGGTACAAGGGTGAGAGATATCAATCAAACAAATCATCTGAGGAAGACCTAGAAGGTATATTTCAACTCAGGGAAATCTGACTCCACAGCGGAGGAAAGTCATAATAGGGAGCAGAAAGGGAGGATAACCAAGGATGTCGGTTACTGGGCATATAATAGGTGACCAACCGAGGCGTGAATTGGGGAATACTCCCAAGACACTCATCATCCAAAAGAGGGATAAAAGCAAACTCGATTATAGGATGGACACTCGACTCCGCAAAGGGGAAACGAATCTTACTCTACTGGGGAGAACAAAAGGTTTCGACCAAAGAGTGCATGAGATATACTATCTATTACCGTCGGAACATAGATAATATACTCGCATGGACGACTATCCACAACCGGTTACTGGGTTAATAAAGGATAAATCGACCGAAAAGAAAAGGCATCGGGATAAAATTTTGATGAACATGAAAGTTGTCCATATTGTCCTTAAGAACATTTTTTCTTTTGGAACCATCTCCATTTGACCAACACATAAAAAGTTACGTCTCAGTGTATTTCAAAATAGTCAGATGAATTGACTGATCAACTTCTCAAGTCCACAACTAATACCTTGCTGAATTGATGATTGAGGACACTCAAATAAGTTCAAATATGCATGAAATGATGAATTAAAGAACATCCCTTGATTGTATTTGACCATGGGCTGAGGTTGCTTCCTGAGCAAGGCATTGTGGTGCACAAATGGATTAGGGTTTCCTTGAAGAACAAGACCTCAAACCCTTTGACTTGCTTTGATCAAAATGATGAATTGAGATGCTAGGGAGGCATATTTGATGGATGAGAGCTTTGGGAACCATTACCATGCTGGCTATCATCTCTTCTTGACCATGTCTTTGTACCAATGATCTCCTAGAAGCTTTGGACTTTGTGATTGCTCAAGCTACAAATAAAAGATGTTAGTGACATATTTTTGTGCTTTTGGTTAGTAAACAAAAATGAGAAAAGCAATGATATACAATTCAAGCATGTTTGGTGATCTCAAACCACTCACAAGGAGTCCCACCCAAAGGCAAGGGAACCAAGATGCTTATGATCCTTGAGGCAATGCAAATGCAATGTTATGATGCCATGAGGGATCTTAGGGACAAAATTGGGGTCTTACAGCGGCCAGCGCCCACTTTGCACCAACAGCTATGCCAGCCGGGTTTCCTTGGGGGATGCCTCCCAACTTTGTTCCTAAGGGTCCTGCCCCCACATTCGCTTCTCTGCCGGCATCTAGCCCGGTCCTCGCCGTTCCACCTCCTGTCGTGCATACTATGCCCAGAGTAGACAACACCATCTACCACTCTGAGCCGTTTGAGGGCCCAAATGTCTATGAAAAGATGGATGCTATGAATGATCAGTTTCTTGAGCTCCACAAGGAACTCAAAACTCTAAGAGGAAAGGACCTTTTCAGCAAGTCTGCTGCTGAACTCTGCTTAGTCCCAAACGTCAATATCCCTGTAAAATTCAAAGTACCTGACTTTGAAAAGTACAAGGGAAATACTTGGCCTCTCAGCCAACTGGTTATGTATGCAAGAAAGATTTCGACTCAGACCGACAATGATCAACTTCTTATTCACTACTTCCAAGACAGTTTGTCCGGTGCTGCCCTGAGATGGTATATGGGCTTGGACAGCGCAAACATCTGATCCTTCAATGACCTTGGTGAAGCTTTCGTCAAGCAATACAAGTATAATATGGATATGGCTCCTGATAGGGATCAATTGAGAGCCATGTCCCAGAAGGACAAGGAAACTTTTAAAGAGTACGCCTAGAGGTGGCGAGAGTTAGCAGCACAGATTGTGCCCCCGCTGGAGGAGAAAGAAATGACCAAGATCTTTCTGAAGACCTTGAGCTCATTCTATTATGAGCGGATGATTGCCAGTGCTCCTTCTGATTTCACCTAGATGGTGAACATGGGGATGCGTCTGGAGGAAGGAGTTAGGGAAGGGCGCCTGACCAGAGAAGAAGGCTCTTCTGCCAAACGATATGGGGCGTTTGGAAATAAGAAATATGGTGAGGAACATGCTGTGACCTCCCATGTTAAACCTAGAAGACCCTTAGTAAGGAGGAAGACCGTGCGTCATGCCGGTAATCAGCATCAGGTGGCTCACATAGCACCTGTTTTCAAAGAAAACCAGCACTATCAGCACAACAATAACCAGCAACAGCAACATCAATAATATCAACAACAACAACACCGTCCTCAACAGCAGGCCTACCAGCCTCGAAACAACAATCAAACTAGTACAAGCTATGAGAGGAAGAGGGTCACCTTCGACCCTATTCCTATAACCTATGCAGAATTGTATCCCTCTTTGATAGAGAGGAAGTTGATTACTCCTCGAGACCCACCGGCTATACCTACCAACCCTCAGTGGTGATATAAGCCCAAGCTACACTGTGTTTATCATTCCGGTGCCCCCGAACACGACGTGGAAAACTGTTACCCGCTAAAGACCAAGGTTCAAGACCTTGTGAGATGTGGTATTTTATGTTTCGAGAACGTAGGTCCCAATGTGAAGAAGAACACATTGCCCGAGCATGGGAAATCCTCTGTCAACATGGTCCAGGGCTGCCCTGGTAAATATAAGGTCAAATATGTTAGCCATATTCGACAATCTTTGGTCGAGATGCACAGACTGTTGTATGAATACAGTCATTACGAGCACGACCATGACAGATGCCGAGTTTGCACTGTCAATCAGAGGGGATGTCGCCAAGTCCGTAAAGACATCCAAGAAATGCGGGATGAAGGTGTAATTGAGATACTTCAGAATCGCAATGTCGATGATGATGAATTCAATGTGAAATCTCCGGTATTTCGGATCCTCGAGCCTGTTGTCATCAGGTATGATGGTAGCAAGCAGAAGGCTTCTCCCTCTTTGATTATCAAACCAGCTGGCCCTGTGCCATACTCTTCTGATAGAGTTGTCCCCTATCACTACAATGTTGTAGCATTGGAGGATGGGAAGGAGGTACCCCTGCCCTCTACTTCTGTTGTTAATATTAGTCAATGTCAGAAGGGCCGATGTTGCTGATTGTGTTGTACGCCCGGTTGGGAATGTTGTTATTGCTCCGAATCCGACACTTGTCGCCAATAAACCTGCCTCTGTTGTAAGAACTCCTGTCTCTGCTAGTCAGAGTGGCACCATGAAGGAAGACTGTGATGAGATGCTGAGGCTCATCAAGAGGAGTGAGTACAATGTTGTAGATCAGCTTCTACAAACGCCATCAAAGATCTCTGTGTTATCTTTGTTGATGAATTCAGAACCACACCGTGAAGCTCTGCAGAAGGTGTTGGATGTGGCGCATGTCGATCATGACGTCACAATAGAAAAATTTGATAGTATTGTTGCAAACATTACCGCTTGTAACAATTTGAGTTTTTGTGATGCTAATCTCCCCGAGGAGGGAAGAGACCATAATTTGGCACTACACATCTCATGGATACTGGTGTAAGGATGATGCCATGTCCAATGTGCTGGTGGACACTGGATCGTCACTGAATGTGTTGCTGAAATCCACTCTTGCTAGATTGTCATATCAGGGGCCTCCCAAGAGGCAGAGTGGAGTAGTGGTTAAAGCTTTTTATGGATCCCGCAAAACTGTCATTGGAGAGGTCGAACTCCCAGTCAAGATCAGACCAAGTGATTTCCAGATCATTTTTCAGGTCATGGATATCCACCCATCATATAGCTGTCTATTGGGCAGACCATGGATTCACGAGGAAAGCGCCGTGACATCCACCCTACACCAGAAACTGAAATTTGTTAAGAACCAAAAACTGGTGGTGGTAGGGGGAGAGAAGGCTCTCCTAGTTAGCCATTTGTCTTCCTTTTCTTACATAGATGCTGAGGATGAAGTTGGAACGTTGTTCCAAGCTTTATCTATTGTTGAGCCTACTAAGAAAGGAACTTCTTCATTTGTGTCCTACAATGATGATAAGTTGGCCATCGAGCATGGCACAACTACCGGTTTAGGACAAATGATCAAGCTGGAAGACAATAAATCTCGGGCTGGCAGAGCATATTCTTCTGGCGCTTTCAATAAGCATGGGCTGTTTCAGAGTGGTGGGTTCATCCATACTGTCCAAGAAGAGGAAGTTGCTGCTGTTCTGGAAGAGGATGCAGAGGAAGATTCTGGCAACTTTATCATCCCTGGAGGGGTCTGCAATAATTGGGTCGCTGTTGATGTACCAATAGTTATCCATAAGTCAAAGTAATGTTCATTTTGTTTAAAAACCCTTCTCCCATGCCAAAAGGAGGAGTGATGACATTGTTGGCTCATAAATACAATGATATTTTCATTCAATAAATTCATGTTAAATGTTTGTTTTTCCAATTATTTTTACTTTTTGCTTTTTGGATGAAATTGGTGATCACATAAAACCCTAAAAAATAGAATAAAATCAATCTTTTCATCTGCATAATGATTTGCCTTGTTTGATTTCTAAAATCTCTTTTATATCCAAAATCATTATGCAGGTTGATCAAACCCATTGAACATAATGATCCAACACCAACTCCCAACTTTGAGTTCCCTGTATTTGAGGCCGAAGAGGATGATGTTGAAGAGATTCCTGATGAGATTACTTGTCATACCCCGATTTTGGTCCTGAATTTTTCCATTTTTTATTTTTTTCATTTGGCACTTGGCCTAAAGTTCATTTGCATACATTCATGACCAAAGGCAACCGTCCATTCCCAAATCCATATTTTTTGATAAACATTGGTCATTATCTAGGCTTTTTGATCATGGTGTTTTTTTTATTATAAAATGGGATCTAATTATTTGACTTTTTATTTTAAACTTGATTTTAATTTCAAATTAAGCCTAAATTCCAAATTTTAATTTAATCTTAATTGTGTTTTTACTAGTGATCCAAATTCTAATTGATTTTTAATTTCCAAATAAATATTAGAATTTGACATCAAGGTAGTTTTAACAAATTATAGATTAATTTTATTTTAATTGGTTTTTATTGTTTTTTTTAATTTTTAATTGACATTTAGATTAGTCTTGGATTATTTCTAAAAAATATCCAAATCCATTTTATAACCAAAACACCCATTTCATAAACCAAGGTCTCACCATTCTTATTCTTTACAATCACTTCAATCAAGTTCAAACTATAACCATAACCTTACCATTCATTCAAACTTTCAAACTTTCATTCAATATATCCAATTCCATTCAATACAATTCAATGAACATTCATTACATAATCCCAAGCCACAACGCAGTCAACACACTATTGCAAGCAATCTACACTAACTTGCATCAGCCTGCACAACAGAGTTGCAACAATAACCAGCACACCACAGGATCTACACTGCTATCCTACCAGAAGTTAGCCCCCTGCAGTTCAAAAAACCAACTCAGTTCAGCTCATGTCAAGATGAAATTTGTAACATGCTACAAAGCCATATAAATTCACACTGCATGGCCAATCCAAGTCCAAGAATCCCTTGCAATAAGGACCTGCATCATTACCAAACATAGAAAAAGACCATCACAAAAGCAGTACATTCACTTGTGTTTCTGTCCAAACTAAACCCCTCGAGCCTAAGTTCAAAAACATTACACTGACTTTCACCAACCCTGCAACTGCTAAATCCTATCAACAGCAGTTCAGTGAAGATTTTTTTGCAGAGAATATCTTCTCGTTTGACCTTACACAGTTGCGATCAGATCTGAACTTAGGTTCTTGGGATTGTTTTGATCGGAGAACATCTAAGGAAATTGCAAAAACCATGTCGCGTTTCCTGTAGGATGCAAACACGGTTATGTTGATTTCAAGTTCAAAGCTTTCTGTATTAAAAGAATTAATGGTTGTGTTGGTTGTCTATCATGATGATTCAAAAGGGAAGGCTACTACAGGAGAGAAAATTCAAAATGAACTCATATTCACCTGCATAGATAATATGCCAATCTTTCCTTGTTGCCGTTGAGATGTTATCACCACTTCTAGATGCTTGTGAGGATATGCTCAATATTCTTGCTTGTCAAGTAGAATTACTCCTCCCGTTGATTAGAACTATTTGCAAAGGCTTATCCACAAACATATCACTACTTGTTATGAAATGCGTAAGTTCAGTCCAACTCCCTCAATTTGAATTTTGATGCGGCAGCAGACGAAGGTTTTGGAAAGGATTTCTCAATGTTTTCAAATGCAACCCTTGGCCTATTACACATTCTTTGCAACTGCATCACAACTTCTGAGCATTGCATGCTCTACCTGTATGTCATGGGCCTGATATGGGAAGCTTCTTGATGCCAAGGTATCTGCCTCTCCAACCTGAACCAATCTGCAATCCGGTCATTTAACAGACCTCAAACCTGCAGTGGAAACGTGTTACAAAAGTATAACCAACCATCAACCAAAAGCCAAAAATTGACAACCATTCAACCTAGCTAACATAGTACCTGTACCCAAAAAGGATGGAAAGGTCAGGATGTGTGTTGATTACAGGGATCTAAACAAAGCTAGTCCAAAGGACGACTTCCCCCTGCCACATATTGACACTCTGGTAGACAACACTGCTAAGTTCGCAGTCTTCTCCTTTATGGACGGATTCTCGGGTTATAATCAAATCAAGATGGATCCAGAAGACATGGAAAAGACCATATTCATCACCCCTTGGGGAACATTTTGCTACAAGGTAATGCCATTCGGTCTCAAAAATGCTGGGGCAACTTACCAAAGAGCAATGGTCACCCTTTTCCATGATATGATGCATAAGGAAATTGAGGTTTATGTGGATGATATGATTGCAAAATCTCAAAGTGAAGAGGATCATATAGACCACTTGCAAAAGCTATTCGAGCGTCTTCGGAAATTCCGACTACGACTGAATCCTGCTAAATGCACTTTCGGTGTTCGGTCTGGAAAGTTGCTTGGTTTCATTGTTAGTCAACGAGGAATTGAGGTAGATCCAGACAAGGTTAGGGCAATACAAGAAATGCCTGCTCCACGTACAGAGAAAGAAGTTAGAGGATTCCTGGGACGTTTGAACTACATCTCTAGGTTTATATCTCATATGACTGCTACGTTTGAACTACATCGAAAGGAACATCCCATCTATTATCTGAGTAAGAGATTTACCGATTATGAATCCCGATATTCACTCTTGGAGAAAACTTGTTGTGCTTTAGCATGGGCCGCTCGTCGTCTAAGACAATACATGATTTGCCACACTACTTTGTTGATATCAAAAATGGATCCAATAAAGTACATCTTTGAAAAGCCTACTTTAACTGGAAGACTCGCCCGTTGGCAGATGTTACTATCCGAGTATGACATCCAATATGTATCTCAGAAAGCCATTAAAGGAAGTGTGTTGTCTGATTACCTGGCAAGCCAGCCCGTTGAAGAGTACCAGTCGTTGATGTTTGACTTCCCTGATGAAGACATTATGGTAGTAAAAGATTGTGAAATCCCAGGACTTGATGAAGGACCTGAACCCGGATCTCGGTGGAAGCTCATATTCGATGGTTCCTCCAATTACATGGGGCATGGCGTAGGAGCTATCCTGTTGAATCCAAATGGTGGATACATTCCTTTCACAGCAAGGTTGTGTTTTGATTGCACAAATAATATAGCAGAATATGAGGCGTGCATCCTAGGCATTGAAGCAGCAATTGATCTCCGAATCAAAATCCTCGAAGTATGTGGAGACTCAGCCTTGGTGATATACCAAGTCAAGGGTAAATGGGAAACCCGTGATACCAAGTTGATCCCATATCGTGCCTATGTCATGGAATTAATAAAATACTTTAACGAAATCACTTTCCGTCATATCCCGAGAACTGAGAATCAAATTGCTGATGCTTTGGCTATGTTGGCTTCAATGTACCAAGTTAGATTCCATAATGAAGCACCTCTCATTCGGATCGAGCGGAAAGTTGAGCCTGCCTACTGTCAGTCAGTTGAAGAGGAAGCCGATGGTAAACCCTGGTTTCACGACATCAAATGCTTTTTTCAAAATCAAGAATATCCAACAGATGCAACAGCCCTTGACAAGAAAACATTGAGGAAATTAGCATCCAAACTCTTCTTAAGCAATGGTGTGTTATACAAGAGGAACCACGATATGATTCTGCTCAGATGCGTGGATGGACGTGAAGTGGACCTGTTGATCAAGGAGATTCATGAAGGATCCTTTGGGACTCATGCCAATGGGCATGCCATGGACAAGAAGATTTTGAGAGCTGGTTATTATTGGTGTACCATGGAATCTGACTGCTTCAATTATGCTAGAAAATGTCATAAATGTCAAATCTATGCCGACAAGGTACATGTGCCTCCGACCCTACTAAACGTTTTGACGTCACCTTGGCCTTTCTCAATGTGGGGCATTGACATGATTGGTGCCATCGAGCCTAAAGCTTTCAATGGTCACCGCTTCATCCTGGTCGCCATTGATTATTTTACCAAATGGGTAGAAGCCGCCTCTTACGCTAATGTGACAAAACAAGTGGTTGCACGATTCCTCATGAAAGAGATCATTTGTCGTTATGGAATTCCAAGTCGGATCATCACAGATAATGGGACGAATCTGAACAATAAGACCATGAAAGAATTATGCGAGAGATTCAAGATTGAGCACCATAACTCTTCACCCTATCGTCCAAAGTTGAATGGCGCTGTTGAAGCCGCTAATAAAAACATCAAGAAGATCCTGCAGAAAATGGTAAAAACCTATAAGGATTGGCACGAAATGCTACCCTTTGCACTGCATGGATACCGGACTTCCGTCCGCACTTCAACAGGGGCAACCCCGTTCTCTTTGGTATATGGGATGGAAGCAGTTCTCCCAATTGAAGTGGAGATACCTTTAATGAGAATCTTGATGGAGACCAAGCTAGAAGAGGCTGAGTGGATTCAAAATAGATTTGATCAGTTAAACCTCATAGATGAGAAGCGAATGACTTCTTTCTGCCATGGACAGTTATACCAGAAATGGCTCAAAAGGGCTTTTGACAAGAAAGTACGTGTTCGGGAATTCAGAGAAGGAAACCTCGTGCTTAAGAAGATCTTGCCAATACACAAGGACTCGCGTGGGAAGTGGACTCCCAATTATGAAGGCCCATATGTTGTGAAGAAAGCTTTCTCCGGAGGCGCCTTGATTCTCACAACTATGGATGATGAAGAGCTCTCACACCCCGTGAACTTTGATGCAGTTAAAAAGTACTATGCCTAATAAAAACCCACTAAATCGAAAACCTGAAAAGGCGATTTAGGCAAAAAAAAGGGTATCCCGGTGGACGGAAAACCCGAAAGGGCGGTCCAGGCAAAAGTTAGGGATGAATAAAAAAAATGGTAGCTCGCTAAGTTGAAAACCTGAAAAGGCGACTTAGGCAAAAAGGAGCGTCCCGGTGGATTGAAAACCCGAAAGGGCGATCCAGGAAAAAGTTAGGGGCAAAAGGCATAAACTGCATCAGTTGTTACTGATTAACACCGAAGAATTTGAGGCGGAAGATCAATCCAGTTACTCCCCTTAGAAGCAAGGTTTTGGGAAATCATATCTAGTAGGGATGTTAGTGGTCATTGAATTCAACGTAAACCTTTCCTTATTGCCATTTTCCAAAAATTGTAACACTCCATGGAGCTACGCCATTTGTGTGCTACCATTCTTGAATAAAATACAAGTTTTCCCAATCATTGTTAGTTTGTGTTCATCTACGCTTTTCTTTGTTATGCAAAATGTCATTTATTTGTTAATAATGAAGTTTTGAAACTTGAAAAAGAATTAGAAATTTAGTATAAAAAAAACGAAATTACTTTGATATATGTGAAAATCAAAGGAAAATCATTTGTTTCCCCGAAAGCCTCTAGGTTGCATAAATATTCCTGGATCACCAACAAAAGTCCCCATGAAGTACAACTTATTAATCCTCTAGAAGCACGGACCTTTGGTTATTTATAACTGACAATCATGACAGATTCTCCTCTGGGTGCGCTTGTTAATTGTACGGGTTTGAGTTATCAGTGTTGAGGAATCAGAATCTCTGTAATTAGTCTTTACAAACTCCCAGTCCGCTCAAGTGTCAGCATTCTCATAATCATGATCATTCATATATCATGCAAAAAAATTCAAATCATGCATAGCCGAGAAGTACTTCGTGCTCATTTTGCATTGACCCAGGTCTTGTTGATTGATCCTATGTCCATTGACCTCTAATTCCAGTTTTTCTTTGGTGCCCTTGAACCAACATCCGGTTTTTGCAGTCATTTTCAAGTCCTTTTGTTGATTGGCACCAATCTGTTAAAAGCTGGTTGTAGTCCATTGCTTACGGTCAGAGTCCAATTGTTGTTATTCCATTATCAGGTTATATATGAACCTGTTGTTCAGTGCTATTCAGGTCATATATGAACTTGTTGTTGAACTTGATTCCATTATCAGGTCATATATGAACCTGTTGTTCAAATGCATTCAGGTCATATGTGAACCTGGTGTTGATTTTTATTCCATTGTCAGGTCATATATGAACCTGTTGTTCATACTATTCAGGTCATATATGAATCTGTTGTTGAACCTTATTCCATTATCAGGTCATATATAAACCTGTCGTTCAAGCTACTCAGGTCATATATGAACCTGTTGTCAAACTTTATTCCATTATCAGGTCACATATGAACGTGTTATTCAAGTGCTTTTCAGGTCATATATGAACCTGTTATTGAACTTTAATCCATTGTCAGGTCATATATGAACCTTTTTTTCGGCATTGTCAGGTCATATATGAACTTGTTGTTGAGCTTTATTCCAGCGTCAGGTCAGATATGAACCTGTCCTGAAGAGTCTTTCTCTATAAGTGTTTCAATGTTGTCAGGTCATATATGAACTTGTTGTTGAACTTTATTCCAGTGTCAGGTCAGATATGAACCTGTTCTGAAGAGTCTTTCTCTATGATTGTTTCAGCATTGTCAGGTCATGTATGAACTTGTTGTTGAGCTTCATTCCAGTATTACCAGGTCATATATGAACCTGTTGATACACTCTTCTTGTATTTTGCTGAGTTTGTTAGGTCATATCTGAACCTGCTGTCAGAACTTCTTGATATTCCCCAGCATTGTTAGGTCATATATGAACTTGTTGTTGTGTTTTATTCCAGTATTGCCAGGTCATATATGAACTTGTTGTAGCATTTTCATCTTATTCGGGTTTTAGTAAGTCATATATGAACTTACTACCGAAATCTCTTGTGTTCTAAGTATCGTTTATCAAATTTCACTTTGAGTACTCCCCAGTGTGTGTCTGAATCTCCAGCAGGATTTGTCTTCCCCAGCAAATTTGTTTTTTACCATTTGTCTGTCTCCCTGTGGATCATCAACATTCCCCACAGATTGGTTTGTCTAGTAGCATCTCCTATTAAGGGTTCACTATACCCCTAGCAGATAAAAATTACAAAAAAAAAGAATCATGCATCCATGCATATCATACATATCATATCATATCACATCATGTCATAGGGATTCAGGATCAAAATCAGGGTCTTCTTAGCATTTAACCATCTCCCACTACGATCATATGAAGAGTGTCCTGCTTCATATTCCCTAGTTGAAGATACTTAAATAGGGGCAACTGTCATACCCCGATTTTGGTCCTGAATTTTTCAATTTTTTATTTTTTTTCATTTGGCACTTGGCCTAAAGTTCATTTGCATACATTCATGACCAAAGGCAACCGTCCATTCCCAAATCCATATTTTTTGATAAACATTGGTCATTATCTAGGCTTTTTGATCATGGTGTTTTTTTTATTATAAAATGGGTTCTAATTATTTGACTTTTTATTTTTCAACTTGATTTTATTTAACAAATTATAGATTAATTTGATTTTAATTGGTTTTTATTGTTTTTTTTAATTTTTAATTGACATTTAGATTAGTCTTGGATTATTTCTAAAAAATATCCAAATCCATTTTATAACCAAAACACCCATTTCATAAACCAAGGTCTCACCATTCTTATTCTTTACAATCATTTCAATCAAGTTCAAACTATAACCATAACCTTACCATTCATTCAAACTTTCAAACTTTCATTCAATATATTCAATTCCATTCAATACAATTCAATGAACATTCATTACATAATCCCAAGCCACAGTGCAGTCAACACACCATTGCAAGCAATCTACACTAACTTGCATCAGCCTGCACAACAGAGTTGCAACAATAACCAGCACACCATAGGATCTACACTGCTATCCTACCAGAAGTTAGCCCCCTGCAGTTCAAAAAACCAACTCAGTTCAGCTCATGTCAAGATGAAATTTGTAACATGCTACAAAGCCATATAAATTCACACTGCATGGCCAATCCAAGTCCAAGAATCCCTTGCAATAAGGACCTGCATCATTTCCAAACATAGAAAAAGACCATAACAAATGCAGTACATTCACCTGTGTTTCTGTCCAAACTAAACACCTCGAGCCTAAGTTCAAAAACATTACACTGACATTCACCAACCCTGCAACTGCTGAATCCTATCAACAGCAGTTCAGTGAAGATTTTTTTGCAGAGAATATCTTCTCGTTTGACCTTACACAGTTGCGATCAGATCTGAACTTAGGTGCTTGGGATTGTTTTGATCGGAGAACATCTAAGGAAATTGCAAAAACCATGTCGCGTTTCCTGTAGGATCAAACATGGTTATGTTGATTTCAAGTTCAAAGCTTCATGTATTAAAAGAATTGATGGCTGTGTTGGTTGTCTATCATGATGATTCAAAAGGGAAGGCTACTACAGGAGAGAAAATTCAAAATGAACTCATATTCACCTGCATAGATAATATGCCAATCTTTCCTTGTTGCCGTTGAGATGTTATCACCACTTCTGGACGTTTGTGAGGATATGCTCAATATTCTCGCTTGTCAAGTAGAATTACTCCTCGCGTTGATTAGAACTATTTGCAAAGGCTTATCCACAAACATATCACTACTTGTTATGAAATGCGTAAGTTCAGTCCAACTCCCTCAATTTGAATTTTGATGCGGCAGCAGACGAAGGTTTTGGAAAGGATTTCTCAATGTTTTCAAATGCAACCCTTGGCCTATTACACATTCTTTGCAACTGCATCACAACTTCTGAGCATTGCATGCTCTACCTGTCTGTCATGGGCCTGATATGGGAAGCTTCTTGATGCTAAGGTATCTGCCTCTCCAACCTGACCCAATCTGCAATTCGGTCATTTAACAGACCTCAAACCTGCAGTGGAAACGTGTTACAAAAGTATAACCAACCATCAACCAAAAGCCAAAAATTGACAACCATTCAACCTAGCTAACATAATCCAACCTGTAACAAACTGATAAATGATAGAATAAAACCTGTAACTTTCAAAAAGAGGATAACATAATTCAGTTTCCTATTTCAATCTCCAATAATCCCAATCGAATTGCCAACTGTCCAACGGATTTCAATCCAAATGATATCCATCAAACCTCCCTAATAGCCATCCAAAGCTGTGATCAAAACCAACGCCACGTGAAAACCAAAGCTCCTAATGTTTTCATCGTTTTCACTGCAGTAAAAAACATAGCATCAGCAAAGCGTTAAAATTCAAGAAATAATCCCAAAATGGAATGGAGACAAAAGTTCAAAGGAAAAGCACAGGCTCAGATTACTGTTTCCAAATCTAGCATCAAACAAGACGACCCGATTCTGAGCACCGAAAGGACTTCGCAGAGTTACTTCTTGGATCACCAAAGGCCAAATTGAAACCCTAATTTGTTGGAGATAAAAGGAGAGGGAAGAGAATCAGAGAGGGACAGAAAAAAAATTCTGAGGCGGAGGAAAAAGGAGAGGAAGAACCCTAATCCCAAAAATCTAATAAAACCTGGATTGAAGAGGCGACGAAGGGAGATTTAAGCTTCACCAGAGCCGTTGTCACCGCCGAAGGTGAGATTGTTACTCGATTCCCTTTGGAAACCATAAATTTGTGCATTTCTTGGAGAGATGATGAGCGTTTGAGAGAGAGCGATTGAGGGAGAGAAGCGAGTTGGAGAGCGGTCGAGAGTGGTCAAGAATGGTGAGAAAGAGAGAGCGATTGAGTGAGATGGAGAGAGCTCGAGGACGATGAATAGGTTTTGCTCCTATTTTTTTCTTTTTATTTTTTTTTCTTTATATTTATTAATAAAATAAACATTGAAACCATTAAAACTTTTACGTTTAATCTTCCCATGTTTATTTAATGGTGTTTTTAGTTAATACTATACATTAACATATCATTTTTGGTATTTCCAATCCATTAACCTCTAAAACCCAACAGCCAGGCGGCTGGGTTTTTTTTGGTAATCCAATAGACCTTTTTTATTATTATTTTAGTTTTTATTTTTTTAATTTTTTTATCCCAATCTTTTCTGGCTTATATACCCAAGTTGTTATTGTAAATAATAATTAATCAGAAGTGGTCTAGTGGAGAGAGGGCAGTTTCATGGTCTTTAGTGGAGCGGATTCGATACTTGGAGATAGCCAATTTTTGTGTTTATATTTGTTATGTTTATTATTTTATTTTATTTCTTTTTCTATATAATACCTTACTATTTATTTTAATTTTAGGTTATTAATACCCATTTCTATACCTTTGTAAGTCGATTGCTTTTAAGCATCGCCATCAACCTCACATAGCTTACCCTTGGGTTTTCTTACAATGAGCCAGTTCTCTTGCACTTACACTCATACATTGCATTATTTGTTGTTTGGGCCCGATTTGATTATTTCATGATTTTGAATCCCCATTTGACAAAATGTACCCCACTCCCCCGATGTGTAATAATTTTGTACTGTTTTATTTCTTTATTTGTTTGACTGTTTAGTTAGATACTAACACAAGAATAAAATCAACTATTTCCAAAAGATCAAAAATAATGACTCGATCCAACGTCTAGTATTTTCTCAATAAACAAATCAATTCATTTCTCCCTCCTATTCTATTCCATTTCTTTCAAACTTTCATCAAACGCTAGATTCAACGTCAAGGCATTTTTTCTAATAAAAACTCAAAAAATATTAATTTATAGTTAAGACCTTTTCAATAAAGATGGAAGTGGAACGTGGTGTATATCGCGCACTATTGAGACTAGGATTCGAGACGGATGTCTCGCCAATCCTAGCTCTCGCCATCATCCAAATTTATCCACTTTGTTCTCTCTCAAACACTCATTCAAATTTCTCTTAAACGTCCATCAATACTTGATCTAGGGTCAAGTCATTTTCACAACAAAACTCAAAATACTTAATTCTTATTTAACACTTTTTCAATAAAGGTGGAAATGGAACATGGTGTATACCGTGCACTCCTGAGATTAAGATTCGAGACGTATGCCTCGCCTATCTTGGCTCTCGCCATCGTCTAAAATTGTCAATGCGGTTTCTTCAAACCCTTTCTCAATCAAATTCAAAACACTTAATTCTTATTAAACATTTTTTGCAAATAAGATGGAAATGGAACGTGGTGTATACCACGCACTCCTGAGACTAGGATTCGAGATGTATATCTCGCTCATCCAAGTTCTCGCCATCACTCAAAATACATCCAACCAATCAAACTCTTTTCTCGCTGCCGTGCGATTAAGCAAAAACCCTTTTTCATAAACGAAAGATATATTGTCTTAAGGTGATGCAAAACAATGTTTCGGCCACGATTGTTGAGTCGAGATAAGTGACGCTTTTCCGAATGTAGATTTATAAATCCGTTCGATGTGTGGTATGCATCCACTCCTCATCTGTTTTGGGTAAAACAATGTTTTCGTCGATTAATACAATATAGCTTTCGCTAAAATCGACCAACAAACAAACATTTTTCTACCCAGAACTACGGAAGCCTTGATTTCTTTGTTGAGATACGTAGGAGCAGGATTTGTCAATCTTGTCAGGCCCCCTAATAAAAAACTTAGGTTTAGTCCTTCGTCAAAAATCCAAAAATATTTTCCTCTCTTTTACTCTTTCTTTCCTACTTAATAATTCGAAAAGCCTAATATTTCAAACTAACATTAACATACACAACTAACCTAATGGTTCCCGTTGAGTACAACGGACGTGAGGGGTGCTAATACCTCCCCCTTGCGTAATCGACTCCCGAACCCTGATATTGGTTGCGACGACCATATCTTATCCTTTCTTTTAGGGGTTTCATCGATATTTTCCCTTTCCCATTTTTGGGAATAAATAAAGTTCGGTGGCGACTCTGATCAGTCCATCATTGCGAGCGTGCGATCACGCTTCGCTTTAAAGTCGTATCCCCATTTTTCGAGGTGCGACATTACCCGTCTACTTGAGCAAGAAGAGAAGATCATTCAGCCGCATCTTGTGAATCTGGAAACAGTCAACTTAGGGTCTGAGGATTGTGTGCGAGAAGTGAAGATTGGGGCACTCTTGGATGAATCTGTTAAGAAGGGGTTGATTGAGTTGCTACGAGAATACGTCGACGTCTTTTCCTGGTCATATGAAGACATGCCTGGTCTAGATATTGATATCGTGCAACATTTCCTGCCTTTGAAGCCTGAGTGTGTTCCTGTGAAGCAGAAGCTCAGAAGAACTCATCCTGATATGGCAGTGAAGATTAAAGAAGAAGTTCAGAAGCAAATTGATGCGGGGTTTCTGGTGACTTCTACATATCGTCAATGGGTGGCCAATATTGTGCCCGTGCCTAAGAAGGACGGAAAAGTCCGAATATGTGTGGACTATAGAGACTTGAATAAAGCTAGTCCGAAAGATGATTTCCCTCTACCACATATTGATATGTTGGTAGATAATACAGCTAAGTTCAGCGTCTTCTCATTTATGGACGGATTTTCCGGATATAATCAGATTAAAATGGCACCCGAGGATATGGAGAAGATAACATTCATCACACCTTGGGGAACATTCTGTTATCGAGTGATGCCCTTCGGTTTGAAGAACGCCGGAGCCACGTATCAACGAGCTATGACTACCTTGTTTCATGATATGATGCACAAGGAGATCGAGGTGTATGTTGATGATATGATTGCAAAGTCGAGAACGGAAGTTGAACATGTAGAACACTTGTTGAAGATTTTTCAGCGTTTGAGGAAGTATAAGCTTCGTCTAAATCCTAACAAGTGTACATTTGGAGTCCGTTCCGGAAAGTTATTGGGCTTTATTGTCAGTGAGAGAGGTATTGAGGTTGATCCTGCCAAGGTCAAAGCAATACAAGAGATGCTTGCGCCCAAAACTAAGAAGCAAGTCCGAGGTTTTCTTGGCCGCTTGAATTATATTTCCAGATTTATATCTCACATGACTGCCACATGTGCGCCGATATTCAAGCTCCTCCAGAAAGATCAGTCTCACGATTGGACCGAGGATTGCCAAAAAGCCTTCGATAGTATTAAAGAGTATATGTCCGAGCCGTCGATTTTGTCTCCACCTGTGGAAGGGAGACCCTTGATTATGTATCTGAAAGTTCTCGAAGACTCAATGGGTTGTGTCCTTGGTCAGCAAGACGAATCAGGAAAGAAAGAATATGCTATTTACTACTTGAGTAAGAAGTTCACCGATTGTGAGTCTCGATACTCGATGTTTGAGAAAACATGTTGTGCTTTGGCTTGGGCTGCTAAGCGCTTACGCCAGGATATGTTGAATCATATGACTTGGTTGATATCCAAAATGGATCCAATCAAGTATATCTTTGAGAAGCCTGCTTTAACTGGGAGGATTTCCCGTTTGCAGATGTTGTTATCTGAGTATGATATTGAGTATCGAGCTCAGAAAGCTATAAAAGGTAGTATCTTGGCTGACCATTTGGCACATCAACCAATTCAGGATTACCAGTCAGTTCAGTATGACTGCGATGAGCCTACGCTCGATGAAGGGCCAGAACCTGGTTCCCGATGGAGCATGGTGTTTGATGGCGGTGTAAATCAGTATGGGAATGGTATTGGGGCAGTGATTATTACTCCTCAGGGCACGCATATTCCTTTTACAGCAAGGCTAACTTTCAAATGCGCGAATAATATGGCTGAGTATGAGGCTTGTATTATGGGATTGGAAGAGTGTATTGATCTTCGGATCAAGCATCTTGATGTTTATGGTGATTCGACCCTTGTTGATAATCAGATTAAGGGTGAATGGGAAACGAATCAGCCTGGCCTCATCCCATATAGAGATTATGCAAAGAGGATTTCAACATTCTTTATTGAGGTTGACTTCCATCATATTCCTCGAGATGAGAATCAGATGGTAGATGTGCTTGCTACACTTGCTTCGATGATTGTGGTTAGACTCTGGCATGAGGTTCCCAATATCACTGTGATGCGCTTGGATAGACCGACTCATTTATTTGCAGTTGAAGAAGTAAACGATGATAAGCCATAGTATTATGATATCAAATGTTTTCTACAGAGTCAGATTTACCCGCCTGGGGCATCTGTGAAAGATAGGAAAACTTTGAGGAGGTTATCAGGCAGTTTCTACCTCAATAGCGATGTGCTTTATAAAAGGAATTTTGACATGGTTCTGCTCAGATGCGTGGATAGACACAAAGCAGACCTTTTAATGACTGAAGTCCATGAGGGTTCATTTGGCACTCATTCCAATGGACATGCCATGGCTAGAAAGATGTTGAGAGCAGGCTACTATTGGCTGACAATGGAGTCTGATTGCTGCAAATATGTGAAGAAATGCCACAAGTGTCAGATCTATGAGGACAAGATTCATATTCCTCTGACACTTCTGAATGTGATTTCATCACCATGGCCTTTCTCTATGTGGGGAATTGACATGATTGGCATGATAGAGCCGAAAGCGTCCAACGGTCACAGATTTATTCTCGTAGCAATTGATTACTTCACCAAGTGGGTTGAAGCGGCATCATATGCAAATGTGACCAGATAGGATCATTACTGATAATGGATCTAACTTGAACAAGAAGATAATGAAAGAGCTATGTAGCAAGTTCAAGATTGCACATCATAATTCTTCTCCTTACAGACCCAAGATGAATGGGGTTGTTGAAGCTGCTAATAAGAATATCAAGAAGATTGTCTAGAAGATGGTTGTTACGTACAAAGATTGGCATGAGATGCTGCCATTTGGTTTGCATGGATACCGTACATCTGTCTGCACTTCAACAGGGGCAACCCCTTTCTCTCTTGTTTATGGCATGGAGGCTGTGCTCCCAGTAGAGGTGGAGATCCCATCAATGAGAGTCTTGATGGAAGCCAAGTTGACTGATGTTGAATGGGTTCAGAGTCGTTATGACCAGTTGAATGGGTTCAGAGTCGTTATGACCAGTTGAACTTAATTGAAGAGAAGATATTAACTTCCATGTGCCATGGTCAGTTATATCAGCAAAGGATGAAGAAAGCCTTTGATAATAAGGTCAACCCTCGTGTGTTCCGGGAAGGTGACCTCTTGCTCAAGAAAGTTCTGTTTTTCGCGCCCGATTCCAGAGGCAATTGGACTCCAAACTATGAAGGTCGATATTTTGTTAAGAGAGCCTTTTCAGGCGGTGCTTTGATACTTACAACTATGGATGGGGAGGATTTCACTCGTCCTGTGAATTCAGATGCAGTCAAGAAATACTTCGCCTAAAATAAAAACAGAATAGCTCGCTAAGCTGAAAACCTGAAAGGGCGGCTTAGGCAAAAATGAGCGTCTCGGTGGATTGAAAACCCGAAAAGGCCATCCAGGCAAAAATTAGAGACATAAAAAAATGAATATATATCCCGCTAGATTGAGTACCTCACCTTGGGGCAATCTAGGCAAAAATTAGGGATTTGGCAAGTAATTGCATCCTGACAAGACTTTGTTCTACAAGCTGTCATCTGTCAGAGATTCTCGCTCAGTCATCGTCAACGGAAGCTTCAAATACATCGGATTCAGAGTTGGTGGAGAAATGATCATTATGTTCAATGTATCCCTTTTCCAATATATATTACCAATATCAAATTTTGTAAAAATCCATGGAGTCTTGCCATTTGCAGACTACCATTCCATCAAATAAATTTGAGCCTTTATCCAATTCTTTGCACTCTTATTTGTTTCTATTCAACAAATGTTTTGCATATTTTATTTGATAAATATCATTGTTTTAAATAATTAAAATTTTCATAAATTGTTTTTAAAGAAAGTGAACATTCACAATGACAAAAAGGATACTTGGGACGTCTTCAGTGCTCTCCCAAGGATGGTATGATTTTCGAACGGGTAAGATATTTGTTTATGTTCCCAGCGTACTTGTATCCTCTTCATTATTTTTCAGGATTGTCTCCCCCGCGAGCACCGAAGAAAGTTGTACATCCCACCAAATCCTCAGAGAGTTTGGAGTTCTGGATGCGGTCTAAATTTTTTTAGATGCCCCAGTGAGTTTGGATTTGGCATTTGTGTTATCAATTATATGGTTGTCATCCCTTGTGTGGATTGACCTAAAATCCCTTATAAATTTAATATGCTAATCTTTCCGAAGGAGTTGGTTTTCCCCCACTTCAATTTAGGAATTTCTCCGCCAAAATGAGCAGGAAATCCCCAGCATAAGCGGAGTCATCATCAAGTTTGATTTGTAGCTTTTCCCCTGTGGACTTATCTACTTTTGATCTCTAGTAAATTTGCTCCTCGACCATCCTCAATAGGGTTGATCCCATTTTTCACTCCCCAGTATGGTCATCAGCAGGGTATCCCCGATAGTTACCTACGGGTAATCCCCGATTCGGTCATTAGCAGTGCTTCCCTAGTGGAGTTGTCTGATCATAGCCCGTTTTTGGTTTCCTCCCGAGCATAGTGTTTGATGAAGATGTTTATCTGACTTCCCCAGCGGAGTGGTACCCTTTCTCCTCGGCAGATATGATTTCTTCAGCAATGCAAGGGATTTGTAGGTTTTGGAACCTTCTGATTGGTGGTTGTTCCCTATAGAGTTTCATTTCCATCTTCGATAATTTCCCCAATAGAGTTGATTCTACGGAAGATGTTATTCGTATGTAGATCCCCCAGCCAAGAATTTGCCCGATTGCAGAGTGGCATGAGAGCTTCTAAGGAAGATGTGTTGATCCCTTCCCCTAGCTGGAGTGACTGGTTCTCCTTTCCTTGCAAAGATCTTTATTTCTTGGTATCTGTTTCCCCCATCAGATTGAACGTTCTCTAGTGGGCCTGGCTTTCTCTTTTGAGATGTAGTACCGGATGTTTGTCCATTGATTCTTTGACCTGTTTGTGTTAGATATGTCTGTTTGTCAGCATTCATCATCATAAACCACGCATATATGCATAATCTTAACATTCAGATATTCATGTTGCATTTTTTTCCATATATCTTTGTTTGTTGTCTCCTGCCGTTTGGTGATACATATTTCCCCAAGCAGATGTTTGTTTCTGATCTCTCCATAATAGAGTCAGCCTCATAGGCAGAAAGTGTCTATCCTTTCTTCCATATTCCCCACTGAGTTATGTCCTCGTGGATGATTGTCGTTTCTGTTTCCTTCCAAAACATGTATTGGGATGGAATTCTCCCCTGAGATATATCCTCATTGGGTTGAGTCATGTTTCATTGTGTCTCTCTAGTTCATTCCTAGACTGACTGCTCTTGTTATTTCCCCTGCATTTCCTCACAGTTTAGATGAATGATTGCTCAGTAACCAGTAATTGTCCATCTCTTCCCCGACGGAGTCTGTGGCCTTCTATCCAGTAACCGATAGTTGTAAGTCCTATTTCTGTGGTTTTCTACCCTCATACAGGTAATTGTAAACCCTATTTTATCCCCTTGCAGAGTTAACCTTATTTTGTTCATCCTAACCGATGGCGGTTACTCTTCTGTGGTTTTCTACCTAGTATCATGGTAGATGTAATTCCCTCTTTGTTGGCTATCTTTATCCAATATTCGATATCGATATTACTTCATTTTTGAGTATATCTCCCAGTAACCGGTGATATATCTCTCGGATCATTGCCTTTGTCAATGTATCCCCCAACGAGTCATCTTTCATTTACCCTAGGTTGGTAATGATCGTTTCTCCCTTTGATTGGTCATCATTTTTATACCTAGTAGTCGGTATCCCGTTGACCTTTTCCTTCGGTCGATTTATCCTTTATTAACCCAGTAACCGGTTGTGGATAATCTCCCATGCGAGTATGTTATCTACGTTCTGACGGTAATAGATAACATATCTCATGCGCTCTTCAGTCAAAGTCTTTTGTTCTTCCCCAGTCGAGTAAGATTCGTAGCCCCTTTGCGGAGTCGAATATCCATCTTGTAATCGAGTTTCCTTCTCAGCCCTCCTTTCGGATGATGAGTGTCTTGGAAATATTCCCCAATTCACGCTTGGTTGGTCACCTATTATATGCCCAGTAACCGGTATCCCTGGTGTTCCTTCCCTTTCTGCTCCCAATTATGACTTTTTGTCCCTTGTGGAGTCAAATTTTCCTGAGTTGAAACATACCTTTTTTAGGGTTTCCTCAGATGATTTTGGATGTTTGATATCTCTCACCCTCATACCGGTCTTAGATATTCATTCTCCCTGAGCGTGTTGTTCTCTCACCCTCATACCGGTGTTTCGATCACATGTCTCCTTGAGCTTATTACCTAGTAACCGGTAGTACCTCATCCCGTTGTTTCCTCATATGAGTCCTCTTTGGACGTTCCCCAGTGAACTCCCTTAGTGGATTTTCCCCATCTGAGTCCGGATTTTATCCGAAGTATCCTTTGGGGATAGTTTTGTTGTATTGGCATATTCCCCAATACATGCATCTCTAAGTCAGCTCGAGTTTTTCCATTGATTTATTTTCATGGAATTCCTCTCGTGTCCCTCGGCAAGTCTTAAGTCGTGACCTGCTCACTGTAAGACCCCAATTTTGTCCCTAAGATCCCTCATGGCATCATAACATTGCATTGCATAGCCTCAAGGATCATTGAGCATCTTGGCTCCCTTTCCCTTTGGATAGGGATCTCTTGTGAGTGGTTTGAGATCACCAAGCATGCTTGAATTGTATATCATTGCTTTTCTTGTTTTATTTACTAACCAAAAGCACAAAAATATGTCATTAACATCTTTTATTTGTAGCTTAAGCAATCACCGGGTCAAGAGCTTCAAGAAGATCCTCTGTGCAAGAGATGAGGTATTTTCTTGGGATGAGGATCGCATGATTATTATAAGGAGCTTACATGAGCTAGGGTTTCATTTTGTAGCAATTTCACCAAGTGGTAGAGGCTCAAGTTAATCAAGACATTTCAAGGTCATTTGAGGACCAAAAGTCAATTGTGCAGTCAACTGAGGGCTATGAGGTGGGGAAATGAGTTGAGACACCTCAATCATGTTCAAATGGGGTCTATTCATCATTCTAAACATCCATCTTGAAGATTCAAAGGTCATGGCAAAAGTTACTAAAAATGGAAAATGACCTATAATTCAAAGTTTCCAAATTTGGCAAGTTTTGGTCCACTTTCAACTTGACTTGTCAATGTCAAAGAAGTCTCAAATGGATTTTTGGTGAACATGAAAGTTGTAGATTTTTGTCTCCCTTTTCCAAAAAGTCCTAACTCATGTCCATATGATGAATGGTTGAGAAGTTATGGTCATTTTTTCACAAAGCGTGCATGGAAATTCAAAATGGCATAACTTTTGATGTAATGCTTCAAATTGGTTCATTCTTTTTGCAAAGTGCTTATCATGTTCAAGGCATCTCAAAGTAACATCATTTGGCTCAATTGTACAAAGGAATCATGGTCAGATGTTCATTATTTCACACATGTTCATTTTGAAGTAAATCTTCCCCATTTATTTTTGGCTTGAGATGTAAGCAAAATAATCTTCAAATCATGACCCTTGGTTAGTCTTGAGTGAATTAAAGCCCTAGCATGGGAGATCACACGTGCATTATGGCCATGGGAGCTTAATTTTCATTTTTTGCAATTGGCTTCATAACTCACTAATCATGATTAGTACAAGGCTAATGTGATTATCAGTGTCATTAACAAGGAATATAAATAGGAAAACCCTAATCATAACTGCCATAACAACCATTTCAGATCTAGAACTCAAGAACTCTCTCAAAATTCTCTCTCTTTGAATTTGGATTTTCTCCACACAAACCTCAAAGATCATTGCATATTCTTGAACCTCATGCTTCACTGATCAAGAATCATCCATTGTTTGGTTCAATTCATCAAGAAATCGTGCAGTTATCATGTGGATCGGATTTGGAAATTGAGGAGCATCCATGTGGTTTCAACCATTTCTTTTTGCACAAAGCTTCAAAGGAAGTTCAAGGAGGTTGACCTGGAGCAGTAGAGCTTGAGAGATCGCGGTTTCAGAGGTCTTCACTTCAAGGTGACTCAATTTTCGAACTCTCCTTTTGCTGTTTTAAGGTCATAGACTTGTAGATCGTGCTGTGTAGATCATGAACATATGTTTAGAATTGAAAATGAGTGAGTATTAAGGATGTAGTGTTGAATGGAAGTTTGGATCTAGAAACTTTCTCTCTTCGATTTAAAAACCTAGGAGGAATTAGGAGAAACTAAGTGGAGATTTGGAACTAGCGTGGAAACCGAGTGGAATGATGTAAGCCTGGGGAAATTCTGGAAAATTTTGTGGAGGCGCCACCGTAGGGCTCGCTGGGGAAGACGACCGGAGTAGAGCTCCGGCGTCTGCGTGTGTTAGGGCTTTGGATGATGTGTCTGCCATGTAGATGCATGCGTGGACGAGTAATTGGAGGAGAATGCTTTGACTGAAGCCACGCGTGCGTGGAATGCTGATTGTGCGTGTGAATGTGTTTAATGAAACACATCGTTTCACCATTTTGAATGAGAGTCGTTGATTGCGTGAGCGCGCCATATCGTGTGGTCTCTGTTTTTTCTGGATTTAATTCAAATGTTTTATTTCCCTCCATTTTTCTATTTGTTATTTCAATTATATTAGTCACTTTGTAAAATTCATAAAAAATGCAAAAATGATCCAAATGGGTCCCAATTTTTTTTCATAGTTTTGTATTGGTGTCTACTTTTTTATGGTTCTAAATTCATGAATTGTTGATGTCTGGATTTTTAGATGGGAATTTTTGAATTGATGTTGTGCCAAATTTACCTAGTGCATTCAATGTATTGTGAAATCCTCAATTTTGAGCTTTTTGATCCAATCTTTGCATACATGACATTCATACATGACTTGAATTATTGGTCACTGGTTTGGATTTTTTTTCACATGTTATCATCATTTTTGACACATAGAGAAAAGTGTGACAATTTGTGTCACATTTTTGACATTGAATTGGTGCATTTTTGTTCACATAGCATTTGCATCATTCTGGACTTGATCTTTTGCATGTTGAACATTCATGGCCTGAGAAACTTATACAAAAAATCTCAAAGTCATTGCATGCATTTCTGATTTGGTATGAATTTTCTAAGTTGGAAGCTCATTTTGTGCATATTTTTGAGGCTTTTTGAAGCATTTGAATGATATTTGGAGTATGGTGGATCTTTGGCCATGGTGATTGGTGTTTAGGGGTTCATATGGTCCAGTTTAGGGCTTGTGATTTGATTCATCTCATGCCATTGGTTGTTTATGCTTTGTTGTGTTGATTGGATGTACATAAGCTAACTTTGTTGTTTTGTTTAAGGATTGGATACTTAGCATTGGTAATTGGGTTTGTTCTCACTTTGTGAGATGCAAATACATTGAGTACTGACCTATTGTTGTTTTGTAGGGTTTTAATCGATGTGGTAAGCTCATGAGCTCATTTAAGTGCAAGGGCACTTATGCACTGAATTGTGTAACTGTTAGAGGGTTTCACTGCTTATTTTCTGGTTTTATGACTGAAGTACTGACTGTTTAGTCTTTGTACAGGTACCTTAGTTGCTTGCTTGCTTTAGCTCTTGCTTAAGCTTTGGATTATGGTTGACGCACCACTCAAGTAGTTAGCTTCTTACTTCATGTAGTCTGAAGTCCTGTCACCTTTTTGGCAGGCATTTTGCTGGCAAGTCCTCCTTCAGAGGCTCTGTTTGTGTTTGTTTAAAATTGTGCTCAAAAACCTCCAAGAAGAGGCATGTGTTATATTTGATAAGACCTCCAAGAGAAGAGGCAATTGACGGATAAAAGGGAATAGTAGCCAATCCCCCGTTATTCAGTGTGTCGTTCATTATGCTCGCACTACGTGCTGATGCTTCTGAACATGTGCCCCAGATCTTTGTCCAGAGTCTGTCAAGTAGAAAAGGATCCCACTTTCTGGATCCCCACGCTTTCTTTGTCATGAATTCACCCTGGCCAGGGTTAAGAGCATGAGGTCTCATCCTCATTACCGATTTGATCAGCTTCACCCTAACGTTCAATGTTAGTGGTTAAGAGCTACAGATTACCCTTTACAGTTTGGCTTGTTTGTTGAGGTTGACATGACCCCTCTTGACTAAAGCCCACCCATTGTTTGAGCCTCTTGTATGGATATAGTGTGTGATGTTTTGTTTACTTGTGAGTAAAGTTTTTGTTAGAGACCTCAATTTAGGGATGTTGATTGCATGACAACTATTAGGCTCGAGTATTAATCTCCCTATTAGTTTGTTGTTTCCGTGGTCTCTGGTTAGGAGAGTGTTTTACCCCATGGAACTTTTGATGTGTGTGCTCTTGAACTAGGAGTTTCCATTTGAGCTTAATTCGAGGATCATTACCATGTTCATCAAAGTGGAAGATACAAGATACATTGAGGATCTCTTATGAGACTTGTTTGATTGCTTATACTTTGTGCTTGCTTATTCCAAAGGATGGGAGCTACTTGGATCATCAATATGATCTCAAGAGAGGAACTCCTAGTGTGGTTTCATTTCTTATCCCTCATCTTTTTGTTTTCCTTAGGACTTAGCTCTTCTTCTTCATCTCTCTACTCTAACCCAAGCCAAAACCCTTTTTGTGCAAACATTTAACCTTTGTTTTCAACATTAGAAACCTAAGCCTTATGCTTTTGATTTTCAAACTTTCTTTTCATAACACTCATTTTGAATTGAATCTTTAAGTCAACTTTGACTACTTTTGTATATACTTCTAATTGGTAAATATAACCCATTCAAATTTCCCTTTTGTGGTTCCAATGGCCACTTTCTTAATCAAAATTTTCCATAACCTTTAGCTATTAGGTTTGAGTTATCCTTGTGGTAGATATAATACTCACATATATCCTTAGTGATGGACAGTGAGTCTTCCATGCTTATTATAGGGTTAACCCCTCACTAGCATGTTGAAGCTATCCTCACATGGTGGATTTGTGGTTTGGTTGAGTTTTCTCCCTTTGATAACAAAAGACCTTAAGGCTTTTGGACCAATCAATTCACCAATTTGTTTTGAGATTTTTACCCCGAACTACGTGGTTTTGATCCTAATCTTTTTATAAGATGGTACGTAGGCAATGGGTTTATCCATCCAAACACAAAATGTAAATAAATTGTACATTCTCTTCTCATCTCTTCAATCATGTTTTCACAAATAAAATTTTCACAAGACAAGCTACCTTACAACAAGTATGAAAAGGATTCCCTAGGAGTACCTAGGATGTTTTGGGTGCCTAACACCTTCCCATTGCATAACCAACCCCCTTACCCAGATCTCTGTTTCTTTTATTAGTTTTTGTTGAAACTATTAGGTTTTTGTTTGCTTTCTAACCATTCCTTTGGATAAATAGAAGTGCGGTGGCGACTCGACTTGTATGGTTTACCTTGGATTTAGTCAATATCTCCAATGGTAACGAATACCCCGCTACACTCACGCATTTTATTCCCTTTCTTATCCCCATTAGAATCCCCAGAGTCTCTGTTCCATTGAGTGTATTATTCATATAGATGGTCAGTTTCTCCTGATTTATTTTATTCTTTGTGGACACATATCTCCACAGAGAATTACCTTTTTCCATACATACATTTGCATCATGAGGTCTATTAGGGACCAAAATTCGTCTCTTTATTATTATTTAAGCCCATTCTACCTCGTCGAGATGAAGATTTTACCCTTCACTTCTCCGACTAGAATGACCATAAATAGGGGCATCTGTAAGACCCTAATTTTGACCCTAAGATCCCTCATGGCATCATAACATTGCATTTGCATCTTGCCTCAAGGATCATAGCATCTTGGCTCCTTCCCTTTGGGTGGAATCCCTTGAGAGTTGGTTTGAGATCACCAAGCATGCTTGAATTGTATATTATTTCTTTTCTCATTTTTATCTACTAACCAAAAGCACAAAAATATGTCACTAACATCTCTTGTTTGTAGCTTGAGTAGTCACAATATCCAAAGCTTCTAGGAGATCCTATGCACATTGATATGGCCAAGAGAAGATGAAAGCAAGCATGACAATGGTTCAAAAGGCTCTCATCCTTCAAATATTCCTCCCAAGTATCTCAATTCATCATTTTGATCAAAGCAAATCAAGGGGCTTGAGTTTTGTTTCCCAAGGAAACCCTAATTCATCTGTGTTTCAACTGTGCCTTGCTCATGAAGCAACCTCAACCTTTGGTTAAATGAAATCAAGGGAAGTTCTTTAATTCATCATTTCATGCATATTTGAACTTATTTGAGTGTCCTCAATCATCAATTCATCAAGATATGAGGCATGGACTTGAGAAGTTGATCAGTCAATTCATCTAACTATTTTGAAATACACTGAGACCTAACTTTTAATGTGTTTTCCAAATGGAGATGACCCCAAGATAAAAAATGTTCTTAAGAACCATATGCACAACTTTAATTTTCATCAAAAATTGATTTGAAGCTTGGAAGGTCATTAACCATTCCAAGACATTATAGGTCATTTTGACTGAAACCCTAATTCTGGGTCAACTTCCCAAGAACATAATTCATTCATTTTTTATGATTTTGGGATGAGACTTAATGAATTGGAAAGCTTATTGTGTCTACTTCAAATGTTATGTTGAGAAAAATTGCAAAATCTCAAAAGAAATACATGTGATAATGCAAAACATTATAGGTCACTTTGGACGAAATGCATTGAAATGTGAAAAAGTCCAACTTCAAGTGCCCATAACTTCTTCATCAAAAATCCAAATGATTCAAAATGTAAGTCCAAATTGATTGACTTTAAACGATATACAACTTTGATGTTGAAGATTTTATCATTTGGAGCTTGCATCTTCGAAACAAAAGGGCTTGAACTTTAGCCATTTTTAAAATTCTCACATGTACATGTTTTGCACCCTACACTTCATGACCACTTTTCATCAATTTCCAAGTTTCAAATGGAGTTTTGATTAATATAACAAATGATCCTCATGCAAAAAGCTTTCCAACCATTACTCATGAGGTGGTGTTTCAAGTTTGGACATGGCATTTTCGAAGACATGAACACATTGGTGCAATTTTGGAAAATCAATTAATTTGCATTGCATGAGCTAAGCCTATACCATTTGCACGTCCAATTTGCATCTATTATTGTTCAGCTGCCAAATCCAAGTGGAATTGGGCCCTCCATGCGCCTGTACAGGCCCATGCATGGAGGCCCTTTCCATTCATGCAATGGAATGTTCATACATATCAGATGCTTTCTTCTATAAATACAATGCTCATGCCTCTCATTTCAACAACCTAATGGCGCCCCAAATGCTGCACAACTGATCCCTCAACCTCACTCAAAAGGAACTCACCATTTTCATTGTCAATTTTCAGATCTGAATTTTAATTTCCTCAGTTGATTTTCAGATCTAAAAGTTCCTAAGCCTTGCTACCTCATTCCATAGAACAAACTGCAAGCATTAACACCCAGGAATTGTGTCTCTAAGCTCTGCAAATCAGAGGTTTACTCCAGTTTTTATTTTCTTCGAATTAACTCACATTGTGCTTGTTTCTTACTGTTGTTGTGTGATCTGAAGTCATCTGCATAGAGGAAACATTTTAGAGCTTTGAATTTTCAAAATCCATTAAGTTCAGTTGAACACCATAGAAATTCCATCTCTGATTTCTCTCAATGTAGAAACCTAGAGTGGATTTGGTTGGTACAGGGGTGATGTACATCACCCCAACTTTCGATTGGTACCTGGATCGTGGCTTTTCATGCACATTTGTTTCTCTGTAAATTTGAGCCTTGTCGGAAGTTGGTCGGAGAAGACGGTGGCGCCTGTCATCGTCCAATCTCCAGATTTAATCATGGTCGTGCGTTTGTGTTTCCAGATCAAATCTCGTCCGTTCCATGTTATGACTTATTTAAATGCTACATGTGATGCAATGACCAAGGAACATGGTAGGCGCGCGTGTGTGAGCCTCATGATTTGCCAGCTAAACTAATGAGATCAGACGGTCCACGCTTTTTCATATTTTTTAAATTCTGATTTTATTTTCTTTTATTTCTTTTAATTCCATTTCATTTTAAAAATTCATATCTCCTTCGTTATTGGTCCAAAAAATATGAGACCAATTGCATTTTTCTTCTTTTAATTTCTAGTTTCTAAAAATGATTTATAATATTTTCTATTTTATCATTTGATATTTTTTAGGAATTTTCTCTTTTCTGGTTGTTTTTAATTCATTTTAAATAGTTTTTATATTAAAAAATTACAAAAATATTTTTCCAACCTCTTTGAATGACGATAGATCTATGAAAAATTTTCTCATCAATTTATTAATTGATTTGATATTTATTAGAGATTTTAACTCAATTAGGTTATTTTTATGCATTTTTAATTGATTAAAAATAGTTTCTGACTTCTAAAAATGCTGAAATTTTTTGTCAAACTTTGTTTGACCTTGTTGAACTTGGGATAATTCACTTGGACTTTTCAAAGTTGATTTGAAGTGAATTTGAAGTTTGACCTTTCTTTATTATTTTAATTCAAGTTTTATTTTAATATTGAAAAATACCAAAAATATTTTATTTGTTTCTTGACTTCTAATCTTCATTTTGCTTCTGTTTACTATTGTTTGACCTTGATCTTCTCTATCTTTGGTCAATTCTTGTTGATTTTTTCATTCCCTTTCCATTAATGCACTTTAATATTCTTCTTCTTCTTTTCTTTTTCTTTTTTGATCAATAAGTTAAAGATTGGTGGTTGGCCTTGATACATGGGAGGTTTAACCTTCCTTGATTCAAATCTAATTCATCTTGATCACGGATCAAGTGAATGGCTTTGCATTAAGGATAGGTTGCTTCCTAATCAAGCAAAGAACCTAAGTCAATACAAGATCATTTCTCATCTTCTTTTTGGCATGTCAAGTTGTAGGAGTTTGATTCACTAATCAAAATCTCTAACTTGTGTTGTTGCCTACATTATTATTGACCGGCCTCAGATAGTTGTGACTTCTACATAAGTCTAATTACGATTGCTTAACATAGCGCTAAATTGCCTTATGGCACACTAATTCTAACACTAACCATTAACCATTAGAATTTAATTCTTGCTCTTTACATTTATGCAATTCACTATTCTTGTACATATTATTCATTTGCTTTTTCCCTTTGCTCATTTGAGCACATGTTTATGTTAATGCAATTTTCCTTTTGCTCACTTGAGCATATAATTGTGTATATATTATTGTGCTTGTGTTTTGTTTTGATTATTGTGGACCAAATGCAAAAAATGGACAAATGGACTTAGATTCTAGGATATTCCCTATGCAAAATTGGAGTAAAATGGCCTTAATATTGAAGGTGGATTAGAAGGACCAAATCTCTAAACTCACTCTTGTCCATTCTTGATTTACTTCATGGAACTATTTGATGTGTGTGCTTTTGTGCTAGGGAATCCTATTTGATCCAAATTGAAGAATCATTGTCATACGCTTCTAAAGTGAGAGATACAAGAGCCATTGGGGATCTTCTAAGAGCTTGCTTGATTAATTTGATTGCTTGAGCTTACACTTATTTTGCTTGCATATTCCAAAGGATGGGAGCTACTTGGATCCTCAATATGATCTCAAGAGAGGAACTCCATTTGTGGTCTTGTTTCTTATCCTTCATCTCTTGTATGATTAGGACTTTAGTCTTTCTTCTTCTTCCCTCCACTCTAAGCCAAGCCAAAACTTTTGTGCAAACATTTAACACTTATTTTCAAACATTAGAAACCTAAGCATTATGCTTTTGATTTTCAAACTTTCTTTTCATACCACTTATTTTGAATTGAATCTTTAAGTCAACTTTGACCATATTTTGTAAATACTTTTCATTGGTAAATATAACTCATTCAAATACTTTTGTGGTTTCAATGACCACTTTCTTTATCAAAAACTTTTCATAACCTTTAGTTATTAGGTTTGAGTTATCCTTGAGGTAGATATAATACTCACCTATATCCTTAGTGATGGACAATGAGTCTTCCATGCTTATTATAGGGTTAACCCCTCAATAGCATGTTGAAGTTATCCTCACATGGTGGATTTGTGGTTTTAGGTTGAGTTTTCTCCCTTGGATAACAAAAGACCTTAAGGCTTTTGGACCAATCAATTCACCAACTTGCTTTGAGATTTTTACCCCGAACTACGAGGTTTTGATCCTAATCTTTTTTAAAATGGTACGTAGGCAATGAGTTTATCCATCCAAACACAAAATTGTAATAACTTGTATATTCTCCTCTCATCTCTTCAATCATGTTTGCACAAATAAATTTTCACAAAATACCAACCTTACAACAAGTGTGAAAAGGGCTCCCTAGGATTACCTAGGATGTTTTGGGTTCTTAAAACCTTCCCATTGCATAACCAACCCCTTTACCCCGATCTCTGACATTTTTACTAGTTTTTGATTCGATAAAACTCTTAGGTTTTTCTTCGCTTTCTAATCATTCCATTGGATAAATAGAAGTGCGGTGGCGACTCGAATTGTATGGTTTACCTTGGATTTAGTCAATATCTATAATGGTAACGAATACCCCGCTACAGAGCCCTAGTTTGGAGGTCAGCTTCCCAAGACCATAACTTTCTCAATTTTAATGAGATGAAATCCATTAAAATTACATGATCCAATTGAAGATGTATTATTAAACTTTTATGTTTGGAGGAAGTGCAAATTCAACTTTCAAATGCATGTGCCAAGAGGAAACATTATAGGTCGTTTTGGACCAATAAAACTGAACAAGTGATTTTCCTAAACTTATAAAATGCATAACTCCTTCATGCCAAAACCAAACGAGGTCATATTTGTGAAAATATTTAATAGGTTTTAAAGAGCTACAACTTTGATGAAGGAACTTTTCTCATTTAAAGTCCATAGAGAAAGTTATTCAAGGTCGAAGAAGTGAACATTTGATCTAAGCTTCAAATTAAAAGGAGTTAAACATGAAAGGTTTTCCCCTTGATCTCACCTTTCCAAAAAGTCAAAGATCATTTCATTTGGATCAAAATTGAGGGACTTGCTCATGGCTCCATTGTGGGAAGTATTTTGGCAAGATTTGAATTGAAATGATCAAACTCTTTTGCATGCTTCCACATGATGGATTCAGTACACTTTGCACATGAATCGAAAGAGGATTGCATCATTCCTAAGGCCCAAATAATTGCCCAGGCACCCATGCAAAGAAGTTTCTAAAATTGGCCAAATTTCAAGTGGTGCAAATATTAAATGCATTGCCTATTTAAATAAGCTCAAGGCTTCAGAATCAGGATCAACACCTTGCCCAAGCTTTGCTAGACCAATTCAAACCTCCACTTCCGTAGAATTTCTGAAGATTTCTCTTGAAATTGAGCTTGAACTTCATCTTCTGTTTGGAAGTTCAAACTCTAGAAATTCACTTCCCTTTTCATCTGAATTAGTTTCTGCAAGCAAGAGGAAGAGAAAGCAATCAAATCCTGATCAAGATCAAGTGGAATTGGAACAACTCGAAGGTGATTTTTCATAAACTTCATCTCTTTGATTCACTCTCAATTCTTCACCATTCTTTGTGATTTTTGGTTGTATGAAGTCCTATCAATGTAGGCAAGAAGATTGAGTTGCTTTAAGGTCAAATCGAAGCAACTCGGTTCATGATCCTAAAAATTCAAATCCCTGTATCTTTTTATATACTTGGAATTGGACAACATTGATGCCAGATTCGAGCTTCTGAGCATTTTTTCTTTAAATTCATGTCTTGCTTTTTCATTTTGGTGATGGTTGATGGTGGACCAGTCCGGTGAGGTCCACCGGAGAAGAAGACCGTAGCCCTAGCTCCGGTGATGTAATGTCATGCATCTTAGCCATAGGATCCAACTTAATTGTTCTAATCTCTTGTGTTGGTTTTGATTACCACGTGTGTGGGATAGTTGACTGAAGCGCATGTCGAACGCACGTTTCCATCCATCAGATCTGCCACCTCAATTCATGATGGAGATCAGATGGCTCTCCTTTTTTTTGAATTTCTGAATATTTCATTTAATTGCTTATTTTTAATTAATTCATATTAATTTCACTTTTAATCCAAAAAATATGGGACTTTCACCAAAAAAATTCAAATATTTTCCTCTTTCATTTTTTGAATTAAAATTATTTTTTGGATTAATTTTGATATTTTCCATGAATTAATTGTTTTTGTGCATATTTTTAATTGCTTAGAAATAGTTCTGACTTTAAAAAAATTGTGAACTTTTTTGTCCAAGGTCCTTTGACCTTATTTGGCATATGATAAATCTATTGGCTATTTATTTGGTGTTTGAAGAGGTTTTAGGTTTTTGATCAAACATAATTTAATTTAAATGCATTTTAATTTGATTTTTAATAAGTTAATTGTGTAGAAATTATGTTGAGCCATTTTTATTGACTTGTGAAGTTTGAATATGTGTTTGGGCCTTGGTCATGGTTGATTTTACTTTTGTTGGATTAAAATCATTGGGTTTAGGGGATTGATGAAATGTACATTTCATCTCCCAAAATGAATGAATGGTTTTAATTTGGTAAAATCTCTCCCATGACCAATTTATGTTTGTCTCATCTCCCCTCCCTCTTCATCTTTAATCCCATTCAATCCATTGACCAATGACATCTCAATATCCTAAGGATAATTGGTTCATCAATAACTTCATGTTAGATGAACCAATATAAGTATGGATGAGATTAGGTCCATCGTTTGGTCATTTTATTTTTGTGTGTGGTATATTTTAGGAGTATGGTTCATTATACCATATCTCTAACATGCATTAACACCAAAATTTCTATTGCCCAGCTTTAGATAGTTGTGACTTCTACATAAGTCCAATTACGATTGCTTAACATAGCGCTAAATTCTAACCCAAAAGGAATAGCATTCTAGTAAGTAAGATTGTAAGTCTCTCCCCTTTCATGGTATTATGTGGAAACTGGTCTTTTTTCCTTCCTTTGGAAGATGTCTTGGTTCAAAGATCCATGATTGTGAATAGAGGGTTGAGTGTTCTCCAAAGAATGACTTAAACAATTGAAAAGGAAAACTTCACTAACATCTAACCAACTAACAATTTGACTAACTTTTATTATTATTGCTCTTAATTTCAAGTCATTTCCTTTATGTACTTTAAATTCAAGTGATTTATCATTTCATTTGCCATTTTACATATCATTTAACATGTTTACGTTTATGCCATTTTTACTTTGCTCACTTGAGTCATATATTGTGATTGTATATATTTATTTGTGTACCTTGTTTGTGTTTGTGGTCTTAGGACCTTAAAATAAATAAGAAATAACAAAAACCCCTAAAAAATGTTTGTGTGGACTGTTGGATTTGATCAACGCTTTAGACTTAGAATTAGGCAACAGTCCCTGTGCAAAAGGACTTGGCCAATGCCAACATTTCTAAAACCAAGTTATTGTGAATTGAGCTTTCATCTGATGCAAATATTAAGATCCACTATAGTTCATCTGATACATGGGAAGATTAAAAAGAAGACTATAAAGTTTCTAGCTTGGAAGTGGATATCTTTATTTGATGTCTTGCTCTTCATCTTGCTACTTCTTTATTGGTATTGCTTGATTCTAAAGTCCAAAGGAAAAATGGGTTTCTATATGACATTCTTGTCTATTGGATTGCATCCCATTGTTTATTTTATGCCATTGCATTTTTACACTCTTTTCTTAATCAAACTTGTAAATGAACTTAACCATATTGACTTAAAATTTCAAAAGACAAAAAGAAATGACACTCATGAAAACTCTTTTAGGCTCTTTGTGCCTCTTTAAAACTTAAATTTTTGTTAAAAGCAATCAACTCACTTTGAAATGGATACCACGAACTACGAGGTTTTGATCCCTCATTTTGATGTTTGTAAGTAGGCACAAGTTCAAAGGTCTTGTAAAACCCAAATATATAATTAATGAATTCTTTTCTCATCCCCACACTCTATTTATTGCAAACATAATTTTATACCAAAAACACATACACACATAAAAAAGGGCTCCCTAGGAGTACCTATGATACTTTGGGTGCTAACACCTTCCCTTTGTGTAACCAACCCGCTTACCTGCAATCTCTGGCATTTTATTAGTTTTGATTTGAAAACTCCTTTGGGTTTTGTTCGTACTTTTCCCTTTCCTTTGGAAACAATAAAATCACGGTGGAGACTCTGGTTTTATTGACGTTAAATTTAACCATAGCTTAATGTTCATGAATTTACCGTTACATAGAGCACCTAATGTGAAAGCTAATCCATTGCCTGCTCATGGTAATGCTATTGTCAACATGGTGGACGGATGTCTAGAGAATTTCCGAGTATTCGATGTAAGACGTATCCGTAGGTCCTTGGTAGAAATGCATAGGACATTGTGTTTGATCAATGACTGTGAACACGACCATGATGGTTGTGCAATCTGTAGTGTCAACCCCCGTGGGTGCATCATTGTCAAGAGAGATATCCAGAAGTTGATGGATGAGAATGTAATCTAGATTCAACAGTCGAGGGATATAGATGATATAAATGTAATTGTGCAAGTGTTCAAGACCCCTGAGCAGGTAGTTATTCAGTTTGATAGCATCAACAACAACAATGTTAATAGATCGGTATCGCTGTTGGTTATACGGTTAGCGGGGCTTGTCCCATATGCATCCGATAAAGCTGTGTCATATCAATAGAATGCCACAATGGTAGAAAATAGTCAAGATGTTCCTTTACCAGTTACACACTATATGGTGAATATTGTTGATATTGCGAAGGTGACCCATAATGGTCGTGTGTTTGGTCTGGTTTTTCCAAAGGAGGTAGAAGATACTATTGTAACCAGCAAGAAGGCAGCAATTCCAGTAGAGAATTCGGTTAGTACTTCAGTGTTTCAGTCAGGCGAATCCATCAAACTGAAGGCTAGTCATGATGATAATGTTTTGAAGTTAATAAACAGAACTAAGTTTAATGTGGTGGAGCACGCTCCAAACCCCGTCAAATATCTACATGTTGTCATTATTGATGAACTCTGAGGCACATAGGGAGGCATTGCAGAAAGTGCTTGAGAAAGCTTAAGTTGAGCATGATGTGACCGTGGATCAGTTTGACCACATTGTTGCCAATATTACTTCTTGCAATAATTTGAGATTTTGTGATGAAGAGCTTCCTGAGGAAGGCAGAAATCACAATTTGGCACTACACATTTCAATTAACTGCAAGGAGGACTATATGTCCAATATGTTGGTTGATGTAACACCCTTCTAAAATACCCCAAATATTTAATTAAAATAACAATATATCAATCAGAGTAAATATGCAATTAAGGGTGTCAGACAATCATTACACGCCATTCACCATAATAACTGTCATGCTCTTTTATTAATTCAAAACATAAAGCATTTGCACAATACGCAGCGGATAGAAATCAAATCAATCATGCAAAACATGTAACACATTACATGTAAAATTATTCAACACGGTAAAACATCCCGTCCCGATGTTACATCTATCAGAGCATGACCCACTAAGGAGACTACACTAGACTCCAAGCACTAGCTTCTACTCAATCACTGCTCGTTACCTGAAACATAGTTGTAAGGGTGAGTTCCTCAATCGATATAATAAGCATTATAAAATATCATGTAATGCTAAGTAAATAACACATTAATCACCCTAATCATATCACACATTCGGTAACGGCAACCTCCACTCAAACATCATAATCATGCTCAACATAAACATCAAGACACACGTAAAATATTGGAACACATCCATTCATATTATACACAATACATACATTATGCAATGAGACTCCATGCATGCGATACCATTCGGAGTAAAACTCCCAACTTAAAATTTGCCGATTTAACGAGGCATCAAGGCTTAAGCCTTCAACTTTCAACTTTTGCCAATCCAGGCCAACGTGGTGTGAGCAAAGCTCCGACTTAATGCATATGAATTTACATGACATACACGACTTTAAAATTCCGACAACATAATAATAATAGCAACACAACAATGTTTTCAACATAATCAACTTATAATTAACTTTGGCTCACCAAGCTTACAACTCAGTATCTTTAACAACTTTCCGTACACGGAATAACTTATTAACTCAGTCATACTTGTATCGACACTCCATAACATAAACCCAACAAAATTACTCATCAAAATTTACTATAATATTACCCGACTCACCCCGACGAATTTCATTAAATTCTGAGCAATTCGATTTTTCACTTTTCCAACAGTGTTAACCGGTTAACGCCCTGGGTTAACCGGTTAACACAACACAGAACACGCTTTCTGGCAAAACTCAACAGTGTTAACCGGTTAACGCCCTGGGTTAACCGGTTAACGCAGACAGAACAACAATATTTTCACAAATCACAACAGTGTTAACCGGTTAACACCCTGGGTTAACCGGTTAACGCAAGACAGAAAGCTGTTCCTGCGCTAACACGAAGCAGAATGCAGAATTATCCGCATTTTCCGCCGTTGGAGGACTTCCGGACCTCCGATTCCGATTCCGTAAAAAGCTATACGTTCGGGAAATCACAACTCACACAAATACAGATTCAATTACAGCTTTAACACAACTTATCCAACACAATTTTTCAGCATTCAACATCCCAATTAGGGTCAATTCAACGGTTTATCACTACCCATTACATGTTAACCCATAATACCCATTAAACGACGATAAACCCCCCTTACCTGAGTTAATCCGGCGAATCTTTAAGCTTCAAGCTTTTCTCTTCTCCAACCTTCTTCCTCTTGCTCTGTCTCTTTGCCCTTTTCCTCTTTTCAGCCGCTTCTCTGCTTTTCACGCGAAACCCTTTCTTTACCAAATGGACTCTTTTTCTTATTTCCAACTTATATATATTTCAATAATTATTATTCCAATAATAATAATAATAATCCAATAATTCCAATTATTTAATTAAATTAATAAATATAATATTAACTTAAATTAAATAATTGTCTTTTTTTTTTTTTCGGGGTGTTACAACTCTCCCCCACTAAAAGAGTTTTCGTCCTCGAAAACATACCTCAAGCGAATAACTCAGGATAAGACTCCTTCATCTGACTCTCAAGTTCCCAAGTCACATTGCCACCTGCTGGTCCTCCCCAAGCTACCTTTACCAAAGCAATCTCTTTACCCCGCAACTGCTTCAACTCTCGATCCTCGATTCTCATAGGTGATGTTTCAACAGTCAGGTTATCTCTCACCTGTACATCATCTACTTGGACTACATGCGACGGATCAGGAATGTACCTCCTCAACTGAGACACATGAAAAACCTCATGCAAATTCGCAAGTGACGGCGGTAAAGCGATACGATAGGCTACCTCCCCTATCCTCTCCAAAATCTGATAAGGACCAATAAATCGAGGTGTCAACTTCTTCGACTTCAAAGCTCGACCAACCCCAGTTATCGGAGTAACACGAAGAAACACATGATCCCCCTCTTTAAACTCAAGTGACTTCCTCCTCTTGTCGTGATAACTCTTCTAACGACTCTGAGCAATCCTCATCTTCTCCTGAATCATCTTAATCTTTTCCGTAGTTTGTTGAATAATCTCCGGTCCAACCACCGCACTCTCACCGGACTCATACCAACATAAAGGCGTCCGACATCTCCTACCATACAAAGCTTCAAACGGTGCCATACCAATGCTCGAATGAAAACTATTGTTGTAGGTAAACTCAATCAAAGGTAAATAACAATCCCAAGTACCTCCCTTTTCCAAAACACAAGCTCTCAAAAGATCCTCCAGTGACTGAATCGTCCTCTCAGTCTGACCATCAGTCTGCGGATGATATGCAGAACTCAATCTCAGCTTAGTTCCCAAAGCCTTCTGCAAACCTTCCCAAAACTTCGATGTAAATCTAGGATCTCTGTCCAAAACAATACTCGACGGAATACCATGCAAACTTACAATCTTCTCAATATACAACTCGGCTAATCTCTCTAACGGATAATCCATTCTGATCGGAATGAAATGAGTCGATTTCGTCAATCTATCTACAATCACCCAAATAGCTTCAAAATTCTTACTTGTCCTCGGTAAACCAGAAACAAAATCCATACTGATACTATCCCACTTCCACTCTGGAATAGCCAACGGTTGCATTAGCCCAGACGGCTTCTGATGCTCAATCTTCGACTTCTGACAAGTCAAACAAGAATAAACAAAACTCGCAATTTCTCTTTTCATTCCCGGCCACCAAAATAACTTTTTCAAATCATGATACATCTTCGTAGCCCCAGGAAGAATACTCAAGCCACTACGATGTCCTTCCTCAAGAATACTCTTCTTAAGTTCGGTAACATCCGGAATACACACCCGATTACCAAATTTCAAAACACCCTTCTTATCAACTCTGAATTCACCACCTTGACCTTGATTCACTAGAGTCAACTTATCAACCAAAAGCACATCGGATTTCTGACCCTCTCTAATCTCATCCAGAATACCACTCGTTAACTTCAACATTCCCAATTTAAAACTAACCTCTTCTAACCAAAATTCACACTTAGACAGCTTAGCAAATAACTTCTTTTCTCGTAGAACTCCTAAAACCACTCTCAAATGCTCAGCATGCTCTTCTTCAGATTTCGAATACACCAAAATATCGTCAATAAACACCACAACAAACTGATCTAGGTACGGATGGAAAATCCTATTCATATACTCCATAAACACTCCAGGCGCATTAGTCACACCAAAAGGCATTACAGAATACTCATAATGTCCATACCTCGTTCTGAAAGCAGTCTTCTGAATATCCTCAGTTTTCACACGTATATGATGATAACCCGATCTCAAATCTATTTTGCTGAACACACTCGCACCAACCAACTGACCCATCAAATCATCAATCCTCGGCAAAGGATACCGATTCTTGATCGTCACTTTATTCAGTTGCCTGTAGTCCACACACAACCTCATAGTACCTTCTTTCTTCTTAACCAATAACACTGGTGCACCCCACGGTGACACACTCGGACGAATAAATTTCTTATCCAACAGATCTTCCAACTGACTCTTCAATTCAGTTAACTCAACAGCAGACATACGGTACGGAGCCATTGACACCGGCCTAGTACCAGGTACCAAATCAATCGAGAACTCAACTTCACGCTCTGGCGGTAATTCATTCACTTCTTCCGGAAACACATCAGGAAAATCACACACCACAGCTAGATCGCAAATCACCAGTTTATCTTTAGCCTCCAAAGTCGCTAACAGCATAAACAACTCTTCCCCATCTGCTACTGCCTCATTCACCTGCCCCGCTGATAGAAACAAACTCTTTCCTTCCTCAATCTCAGGAAAGATCACAGTCTTATCAAAACAGTTGATATAAACTCGGTTACACACCAACCAGTTCATACCCAGAATAACATCAATCTGCACTCTATCTCTTTCTTTCCTCTGACATCCTCTGGAAAGTACTTCCTCAGGAATCTCTCTCTGAACACAACCCAAGTGATCTCAGCATTCCCAGCAGATTCCAACTCAGTGCGGGTAGCAACCCACCAATCATCTGCTTCTTCTGGCAGCATATGCGTACCGAACCTGACCTTCTGGTTATCGGCACACTCAGTCACTCGGAAAATCCTCTCGATCTCCTTTAACCACTTCTGAGCGCCATCTGGATCGTATGCTCCCTTGAACATTGGAGGATTGTTCTTCTGGAACTCACTCAGTTGACGAGCAGCTCCCATTCCCACAACATTCGGATTTCCCCCACGTACTCCAGCTAGCATACCCAGAGCCTCAGCAATTGCAGCATCGTCTCTACCTCTTCCAGCCATCTCTATTCTGAAAACCCAATCAAGCTAAAACAATAAGTACTGATAGGGTTACACAACACCTATCCCGTACAGGGGAAACAGAATAATTACGACTCGACTCGACCGACTATGCTCTGATACCACTAATGTAACACCCTTCTAAAATACCCCAAATATTTAATTAAAATAACAATATATCAATCAGAGTAAATATGCAATTAAGGGTGTCACACAATCATTACACACCATTCACCATAATAACTGTCATGCTCTTTTATTAATTCAAAACATAAAGCATTTGCACAATACGCAGCGGATAGAAATCAAATCAATCATGCAAAACATGTAACACATTACATGTAAAATTATTCAACACGGTAAAACATCCCGTCCCGATGTTACATCTATCAGAGCATGACCCACTAAGGAGACTACACTAGACTCCAAGCACTAGCTTCTACTCAATCACTGCTCGTTACCTGAAACATAGTTGTAAGGGTGAGTTCCTCAATCGATATAATAAGCATTATAAAATATCATGTAATGCTAAGTAAATAACACATTAATCACCCTAATCATATCACACATTCGGTAACGGCAACCTCCACTCAAACATCATAATCATGCTCAACATAAACATCAAGACACACGTAAAATATTGGAACACATCCATTCATATTATACACAATACATACATTATGCAATGAGACTCCATGCATGCGGTACCATTCGGAGTAAAACTCCCAACTTAAAATTTGCCGATTTAACGAGGCATCAAGGCTTAAGCCTTCAACTTTCAACTTTTGCCAATCCAGGCCAACGTGGTGTGAGCAAAGCTCCGACTTAATGCATATGAATTTACATGACATACACGACTTTAAAATTCCGACAACATAATAATAATAGCAACACAACAATGTTTTCAACATAATCAACTTATAATTAACTTTGGCTCACCAAGCTTACAACTCAGTATCTTTAACAACTTTCCGTACACGGAATAACTTATTAACTCAGTCATACTTGTATCGACACTCCATAACATAAACCCAACAAAATTACTCATCAAAATTTACTATAATATTACCCGACTCACCCCGACGAATTTCATTAAATTCTGAGCAATTCGATTTTTCACTTTTCCAACAGTGTTAACCGGTTAACGCCCTGGGTTAACCGGTTAACGCAACACAGAACACGCTTTCTGGCAAAACTCAACAGTGTTAACCGGTTAACGCCCTGGGTTAACCGGTTAACGCAGGCAGAACAGCAATATTTTCACAAATCACAACAGTGTTAACCGGTTAACACCCTGGGTTAACCGGTTAACGCAAGACAGAAAGTTGTTCCTGCGCTAACACGAAGCAGAATGCAGAATCATCCGCATTTTCCGCCGTTGGAGGACTTCCGGACCTCCGATTCCGATTCCGTAAAAAGCTATACGTTCGGGAAATCACAACTCACACAAATACAGATTCAATTACAGCTTTAACACAACTTATCCAACACAAATTTTCAGCATTCAACATCCCAATTAGGGTCAATTCAACGGTTTATCACTACCCATTACATGTTAACCCATAATACCCATTAAACGACGATAAACCCCCCTTACCTGAGTTAATCCGGCGAATCTTTAAGCTTCAAGCTTTTCTCTTCTCCAACCTTCTTCCTCTTGCTCTGTCTCTTTGCCCTTTTCCTCTTTTCAGCCGCTTCTCTACTTTTCACGCGAAACCCTTTCTTTACCAAATGGACTCTTTTTCTTATTTCCAACTTATATATATTTCAATAATTATTATTCCAATAATAATAATAATAATCCAATAATTCCAATTATTTAATTAAATTAATAAATATAATATTAACTTAAATTAAATGATTATCTTATTTTTTTTTTCGGGGTGTTACAGTTGACATGGGGTCATCACTGAACGTGCTTCCAAAGTTAACTTTCTCAAGACTTTCTTACCAAGCTGCCCCAATGAGGTAGAGTGGCATGATTGTTAAAGCGTTTGATGGTTCTCGTAAAACTGTCATTGGTGAAGTGGACCTTCCAATTAAGATAGGTCCGAGTGATTTCCAGATAACCTTCCAGGTAATGGATATCCACCCGACCTACAGTGGTCTATTGGGAAGGCCAGGATTCATGAAGAAGGAGCTGTGCCATCTACTCTACACCGGAAGTTGAAATTTATGAAGAACGACAAGCTTGTCGTTGTTGGTGGAGAGAAGACAATATCGGTAAGCCATTTGTCATATTTTTCTTATGTTGATGCCGAGGAGGAGGTTGGAACTCCGTTCCAAGCCTTATCTATTGTTGAGGATAAGAAAATTGAGGCACCCATATCTTCTTTAAAGGATGCACAAAAGGCTATTAAGGCTGGCAGCATTGATCAGTCAAGAATAAGGCTAGATTGGGATTTCAACCAGGGTCGTTTAATGTCATAACTGAAGATGTGCATCCGAGTTTCCGTAGTGGAGGGTTCATTCATTAGAATCATCAACACCCAGCTGTTGTAATTAGAGACAGTGATGATGAAGACGAAACTTGTGCCAACTTTGTGACGCATGGCCAGACTTGCAATAAATGGGTTGTTGTTGATGTTCCTACTGTTATTCATCGCTCTAAGTAATTTGTTTTTAATTTTAAAGAAAAATCCTTCTCCTATGCATAAGTGAGAAGTGAACATTGTTGGGCATTTCTATTATCATCAATAAAATACAATTTTATTCATCCACATCTATGATGTTTGTTTTTACTTTTTTCTTTTCTGAAAATGGTAATCACAAAAAACACAAATAAATAACAATCTTCCATTTGCATAATATTTGGTCACAATTCACTTCTCTAAAATCAAAATATCAAATCATTATGTAGGTTGGTTCTCAAACCCATTGAATACAATGATCCTACTCCCTCTCCAAATTTTGATTTCCCTGTGTTTGAAGCTGAGGAAAAGATTGATGATGAAGAAGTATCTGATGAATTATCTCGTTTACTTGAGCAAGAAGAAAAAGCCATTCATCTTTTTGAAGAGCAAATTGAATTAGTCAAGTTAGGTTCCGAAGATGATGTGAAGGAAGTCAAGATTCGGTCTCAACTGTGTCCGGAGGCTAAAAAGAGGTTGATTAATCGTCTTCGAGAGTATTCAGATGTGTTTGCTTGGTCTTATCAAGACATGCTTGGGTTGGATTCTGAGATTGTGGAGCATGGGTTTCCGTTGAATCTAGAATGCCCGCCGGTGAAGCAGAAGTTGAGAAGAACTCGTCCTGAAATGGCAGTAAAGATCAAAGAGGAAGTGCAAAAGCAGATTGATGTTGGTTTTATTGTTACCTCCGAATATCCGTAGTGGGTGGCCAATATTGTGCCTGTTCCGAAGGAAGATGGAAAAGTCCGCATGTGTGTTGATTACAGAGATTTGAAAAAAGCTAGTCCAAAAGATGACTTTCCTCTACGACACATTGATATGTTGGTTTACAATATAGCTAAATTCAAAGTATTTTCGTTTATGGACGGATTTTCCGGTTATAATCAGACAAGATGGCACTTGAAGATATGGAGAAAACCATATTTATTACAACCTGGGGAACATTCTGTTATAGAGTGATGCCTTTCGGTTTAAAGAACGCTGGTGCAACATACCAGAGAGCTATGACCACTCTTTTTTATGATATGATGCATAAAGAGATTGAAGTTTATGTCGACGATATGATTGCAAAATCAAGTGATGAAGAAGAACATGTTGAGCATTTGTTGAAGCTATTCCACTATTTGAGGAAGTACAAACTCCGCCTGAATCCCAATAAGTGTACCTTTGGTGTTCGTTATGGCATGTTGTTGGGCTTTATTATCAGTGAGAAGGGTATTGAAGTTGTTCCTGCCAAGGTCAAAGCAATACAAGAAATGCATGCGCCCAAAACATAGAAGCAAGTCAGAGGTTTTCTCGGCCGCTTGAACTATATCTCAAGATTCATATCGCATATGACTACCACATGTGCGCCTATTTTAAAGCTTCTTCGGAAAGATCAGTCTTGTGATTGGACCGAAGATTTCCAGAAAGCTTTTGATAGTATCAAAGAATATCTTCTTGAGCCTCCAATTTTGTCTCCGCCTGTTGAAGAAAGACCTTAATTCATGTATTTGATTGTGCTTGATGAAAGTATGAGTTGTGTTCTTGGTCAGCAAGATGAATCTGGAAAGAAAGAATATGCAATTTACTACCTCAGTAAGAAGTTCACCGGCCGTGAGACTCGGTACTCTATGCTTGAAAAGACTTGTTACGCATTGGCTTGGGCTGCTAAGTGTCTGCGGCAGTATATGTTAAATCATACTACTTGGTTGATATCTAAAATGGATCCAAACAAGTACATTTTTTAGAGTCCTGCTTTAACTAGGAGAATTTCCCGTTGGCAGATGTTGTTGTCTAAGTATGATAATGAATACCGATCTCAAAAAGCGATCAAAGGTAGTGTCTTAGCTGACCATTTGGCTCACCAACCGATTGAAGATTATCAGTTAGTGCAGTATGATTTTCCTAACGAAGAGATTTTATACTTGAAGATGAAAGATTGTGATGAACCATTGCTTGAAGAAGGGCTAAAACCTGGTTCCCGTTCGGGCATGGTATTTGATGGAGCTGTTAATTCGTATGGTAATGGCATTGGGGAAGTGATTATTACTCATTTTCCATTCACAACTAGATGAACCTTCAAGTGTAAAAATAATACGGATGAGTATGAAGCTTGCATTATGGGGCTTGAAGAGACCATTGATCTCAGAATAAAATATCTTGATGTCTATGGAGATTCGGCTTTGGTTGTGAATTTGATCAAAGGTGAATGGGAGATGAATCAACCGGGTTTGATACCATACATAGACTATGCGAGGAGGATATTAACTTTCATTACAAAGGTTGAGTTTCATCATATCCCTTGAGATGAAACTTGGATGGCAAATGCTCTTGCAACGTTGGTTTTAATGATTATGGTGAAATTTTGGAATGAGGTTCCCAATTTAACTGCGATGCGTTTTAATAGGCCAGCTCATGTGTTTGCTGTTGAAGAAGTCAAATATGAAAAGTCGTGGTATTTTGATATCAAGAGTTTCCTCCAAAGTCAGATTTACCCGCCTTGGGCATCTTTGAAAGATAAGAAGACTTTGAGGAGTTAGCTGGCAACTTCTACTTGATTGGTGATGTGCTTTACAAGAGAAACTTCGATATGGTTTTTCTCATATGTGTGGATAGACATGAAGCAAACATGTTGATGACTGAAGTCCATGAAGGGTCCTTTGGTACCCATTCCAATGGACATGCCATGGCAAAGAAGATGTTGAGAGCAGGTTACGATTGAATGACAATGGAATCTGACTGTTGCAAGTTTGTGAAGAAATTTCATAAGTGTCAAATTTATGCAAATAAGATTCATGTTCCTCCGACACTGTGGAATGTCATTTTCTCTCCATGGCCTTTCTCCATGTGGGGAATTGATTCTTGATAATGTGATTCTTGATAAACCTTGCAACATATAATCTCATTCTTGATAAACCATTATCAGTAATGATCTTACTCGGCACACTTCCCCACATTATCGAATCAGATTATATGTTGTAAGGTTTATCAAGAATCAGATTATATGGTGGCTATTGACTACTTCACAAAGTGGGTTGAAGTGTGCCGAGTAAGATTATTACTGATAATGGATCTAACTTGAACAATAATATGGTGGAAGATCTTTGTGAAGACTTCAAGATTGCACATCATAATTCTTCTCCCTACAAACCAAAGGATGAATGTGGTTGTTGAAGATGCAAACAAGAACATCAAGAAGATCATTCAGAAGATGGTTGTGACATACAAAGATTGGCATGAGATGCTCCCATTTGCTTTGCATGGGTACCGTACATCCATCCGCACTTCCACAGGGGTAACCCCTTTCTCTCTTGTTTATGGCATGGAAGTTGTGCTCCCCGTGGAGGTTGAGATCCCAACATTGCTTGTCTTTATGGAAGCCAAGTTGACAGAAGCTGAATGGTGCCAGACCATATATGACCAGCTGAATTTGATTGAAGATAAGAGATTGATTTCCATGTGTCATGGTCAGTTATTTCAGCAAAGAATGAAGAAAGATTTCGATAAGAAGGTCAAGCCTTGTGTGTTTAGAAAAGGTGACCTTGTGCTCAAGAAGATTCTATCTTTCAAACCTAATGTTAGGGGAAAATGGACTCCTAATTATGAAGGCCCATATGTTGTTAAGAGAGCCTCTTCATGCGGTGCTTTGATTATTACAACTATGGATGGCGAAGAGTTCACTCGTCATGTGAATGTTGATGCAGTCAAGAAATACTTCTCCTGAAAAAAAGAAAAAAACAAAAAAAGAACAGCTCGCTAAGTTGAAACCCCAAAGGGTGACTTAGGACAAAATGAGCGTCTCAGTGGATAGAGACATAAATCAGAAGATTTATCCCGATAGATTAAGTATCCCACCTTGGGGCAATCTAGGCAAAAGTTAGAGATTATGGCAAGTAACAACATTCCATTTGTCCTAGTCATTGGAGCAGTTTTGTGCAAGTCATTTGGTTCTGATTCATCATTCTCAACCAAAGCCAAGAGCACAACAGATATTGAAGTTGGTAGGAAGAGTAGTGATCATTGTATTCAATGTATCCCTTTTCCATGTAAATTACCATTTTCAACTTTGTAAAGATCTATGGAGTCTTGTCATTTACAGACTACTATACTATTAAATAAAGTTGAGCTTTTTATCCAATTGTTTCTACTCTTATTCATTTTCAGCTAAATAAAATTGAATTTTTCTGATGATAATTTTAAAAGGAATTAATATATTATAATCATTTTTTTCTTAAGAATATAAAAGCGATTACTTTAAGAACAATCGATTTCAGCAAGGAATATCAACAACAGTCTAAGAACAGGTAAGTCTTGACGTGTGAAGCCTTGTTGGTCTCCCCAAAGTAGTTGGTTTGGTGATTTTTCCCAAATAATTCATCATTTATCCCAGTAGAGTGGAGCTGGTGATCAATCTCTTTTGCAAATCTTTTCCCCCAGCTGAGTTGTAGGCTCACCTCCTCAGTAGTTTTCCTAGATCCTTCGTATAGAGTTTTATCTCTTCTACTCCTCGGAAGAGTTCATCTTCAGATACGACATTGTTTATTCTGAGCAGTATTTGATTTGGTCCCCTGTGAGATTGTCTCCCATTTGATATGGTGTTGACCTAAAATTCCTCGTAGAGTTGACAACTTGGATCCTCAACATATATTTTTCTCATTCCCCATCCAGGATTGAGATATTCAAAGCCAGGTTATTTGTATTTATCCCCGACATTTTTCTCCAATTAGTGTTTCCATCTTGTTGAGATTAGCCGAGTGTTGTAGTGATGACTCAAATTTGTGATACTTGTATCCTTTGTGATTGTTTTGTCAGCATAATCATCAATCATATACATACATATTCATGCATCAAATATTTCATTATGCATTTTCATCGCATTTGATTTCTTATTTCTGATCCCATGCTATGGTGATATTTTTTTCCCATGCAGATTCGGTACGTCTGTCCTTCTTCAATCATAGAGTGTCATTCCCTTAAGAAGAAAGAGTTTAACCTTTCTCATTTCCCCACTGAGTTATTTCCTCGTGGATGATCATTATTTTAGTTTCCTCCCCAGTTAATTATCCGGATGGAATCACTCCCCCTGAGTTATATCCTCATTGGGTCGAGTCTTTGTTTGATCATTTCTTTCTAGTTACTACCTAGATGGATATTTTGGTATCCTAAGAGTCTATTACCCAGTAACTGGTAATTTTCTTCTCGTTTTTTGAGTACATTACTTTTGTCCAATACCCGGTAAAGTCTAATCTACTTCCTTTTCTTTCCCCAACGGATTCGTTTTCACGTATCCCCAGCAGTCTATCCTTGATATGTTCATCCTAACTAATGACAGATATTCTCCCTTTGTGGTTGTTTACCTAGTAAAAAGGTAGTTGTAATCCCTATTTCATTCCCCAGAGAGTTAATCCTTGATATGTTCATCTTAACCGATGACAAATTTTTCTCCTCTTTGCGGTCTTCTGCCCATTAACAGGTAGATGTAAATCTTACTTTCCCCTGCTGAGTCTATCCTTGATATATTCATCTTCACTCGTGACTGATATTCTCTCTTTGGTATTCTATCCAATAACTGATAAATATAATTCCCATTCTCCCCAGCAGTTTATCCTTGATATGTTCATCCTAACCGATGACGGATATTCTTCCTTTGAATCTATCCTTGATATGTTCACTATAACCAGTTATTGATATTCTCTCTTCGGTCTTCTGCCCAGTAATAGGTAGTTATAAATCCTATTTGATATTTTTCCCCAGCAGGCTATTCTTACCCAGTAACCGGTAATGAATACACCGCTTTTTCCACAACGAGTCATTCTTGATATGTTTATCCTAATCGGTAATGGATTTCCCTCTGTCAGAGTATATTATCTTCATACCCAGTAACCCGTGATAGATAATATGCTCTTGGTAATCCTGTGTTGAAGTTCATTATTCCCCTATTGATTTAGAGTGCGGATTTCCCTAGTGAAGTCGCCAATCCCCAATTTAGTTCGAGTATTTTAGTTTTGTTCTGATTTACCCGTTTCCCCTACAGATTTTTCCTTATCCCGGATCGGTCACCATTTACACTCAGTTTCCATCATCTATCCAGCATTGAATCTTCATGAATCGGTAACATTTTGCTCTTTATTTTAGTGATTTCTTTAGTTTATTGCATTTTATGAATTTCCGCTTGTTTTATGTTACATTAGTAGCTTTTTCTTTTTGTCGCATTTTATGCGTTTCTATGTAGACTGTTTGGTTTCTAGGTCAGATAACAAGTCCGAAAGTTGTGTACCGAAAGAATGGAGGTCAAAGACTTAATGAAAAGGAAAAAATAGACAAAACAGGGGGCTGACACGGGTACCTGTGTCAGCTGACACGGCCCGTGTCAGCATGTGCAAAAACAACCAGTGGAACCCCAGAAAATAGGGGGCTGACAAGGGTACCCATGTCAGCTGACACGGCCCGTGTCAGCTGACACGACCCGTGTCAACATGGGAGGCAGGATAGACTTATAGTGGAGCCAACACGGGCAGCAGTGTCACCTGACACGGCCCGTGTTGGCCATTTCGCCCCATTTGCTGATTTTTTATGTTTTAACCCCTTTGTACGTCCGGAGGGTAGTTTGGGCATTTCACAATGCTTTTAATTATTTGGAAGCTATTTAGTTTGAATTTGGGCTCAGAGAAAAGGGACTTTTTGATCGTAGAAGAAAAGAGACAGAAGGAAGAAGCGGCCTTGCAAAGTGTTTAGAGGAGAAGTTGAAGATCAACCTTCATCAGCAACAACTTGTAATGTATTTAATTTGTAATCTACTGTCTTTGAATATTATGAGAGGTTAAACCCCCCAATGCTAGGGGGTGTCCCTGAATTGCTATTGTATGAATATTTTATCCACGTTCTTATAATCATCGATGTTTTCTTAATTCAAATTATTATACAACACGCTTAATGCTTAATTTTATCGGACAAATGAAATTCTGATCTCTGGTTAAGGTTTAGGTCGGACAAACCGCCTTATCGCTGATTGTATAATAAAACCCGCGTTTAATCACTTAGGAATGAGGATCAAACTGTGGTTACTGTTAATTCTTGATAAACTACATATTTCATAACAACAATTTGAATAACTAAGGAATTAGGATTGAAATTGACTGTCAATGGTTTTTGGCTAAGGAATTAGAGAAAACAACTCTTGAGAAACTGTTTTGAATTACAATAACATAGATGTTATATGATATGGAAGAAGTGTAATACAAAGCAATTCATACATCTGGCCCTAGCATTATTTCTCATATCGGTTAAATAGTTTTTATACGTTTTACATTTTTATTTCTTATTATTTGGGAAACCAATCATCAAACCCCATATGCTCTTTTGTTCAATTGAATTATTATAAATATTGATACTTACTACACAGTCCTCGAGATCGATACTCGGGATAACTCCCTTTTTATTACTACATTGGTGCAAATAGTACACTTGCTATTTTACCGATCAAGTTTTTGGCGCCGTTGCCGGGGACTGCCAAAAGTGTAAGTGGAAAAATAATTCAATTGGAATTTTGTTGCTCTGCAGCTATATTTTTTCTGTATTATTGTTTATGCTAATAATTGTCTAATCTGTGTATGCGAGGTAAGGCCTCAACTGAATTTCTTTTTGACGCAGAACCAGAAAGATTATTGCGTGCAAGACGACGAAAAGCTAGGCTGGAACTTTCAGAAGCAACCCCTATTGTTTCTGTGTCTGAAAAAGAAGAAGCTGTTTCAGTTCATTCGGAAGACTCTGAAGCCGTTTCTGAACCAATGGCTGAAGTTCCACCACCTCCTGCAGAAAGACTTCTGGGTGATTATGGAGGTGCAAATGCTCCTACTGGAAGGTTAACAATTATGAATCAACCGGTAAATGTTGATCACATTCAGCTGCACCCTTCAAAAATTCGTCAACTCGAAAGGAGACCGTTCTCTAGAAAAATAATGAAGATGTCAATAAGCATTTACAAAGATTACTGACCATGACGAGATCGTTAAAAATTGAGGGACACTCAGAGGAAGCTAAAAAGTTTGTGATGTTCCTATTTACACTGTCGGAAGATGCCGAAGAGTGGTTTTACTCTTTACCCGCGAGAAGCATAACAACTTGGCAACAAATGGAGACAACATTTCTGAATAAGTACTTCCCTGCTTCTGTGTATATCCGCAAGAGATATGATATTGTTAATTTTAAACAGAAGGAAGAAGAGTCACTCGGAGACGCTTATAAGAGGTTCAAGCGATTGTTGGTTGCATGTCCTACTCATAACATGGATGCAACTGAACAGATGCAAAATTTTGTGAATGAACTTAGAATGAAGACTAAGTAACTCATAGACACAGCTGTCGGTGGCTCAACAAACTTTACAACAGCCACTGGAATAAAGAAAATCATTGAAGCCATTGCAGCAAATAAGCATCTGGAACTCCATGACCGCAGTGTAAGTCAACCTGAAGGTATCATTGATCTCAAACTAGCAAATCAAGTTGTGAAGATGGAAGATCAAATAACAGCTGAAGTAGAGAGAAGACTCAAGAAAATGACTCTTGACCCTCAAACGGTGGCACAACTGCAACCGGTCCAACCTATTCAAGCTGTTAGTTGTGAAATTTGTGGAGGTCCTCACTTCTCCATGCATTGTGTGGCAACTGCTCAACAGGTAGAAGAGATTAATTTTTTGAAGCAGAACAATCCTTACTCCAATACTTATAATCCTGGATGGAAAAATCATCCAAATTTTTCCTGGAAGGACCAGCAAGGAAACGCTCAGAAGCAAGCGCCCACCCAGTATCAAAGCCAACCACAACAACAGTATCGACCACAACAACAGCAACCTTACCAGCAGCATTTTCACCAACCCCAACAACAATTTCAACAACAGGTTCCAAGAAAAGCAGATTGGGAAATTGCCATTGAGAAAATGGCGGCTCAAAATGCAAAATTTCAAGAGGAGACTAGAAGTAATCTGAGAAACGCCGGTGCTTTAATAAAAAATCTGGAAGTGAAAATGAGTCAGATTGCTCAACAAATTGCGGGTTCGCAAACACCAGGTGCATTGCCGAGTGCTACAGTTACAAAACCTCGAGAGCATAATAATGTGAGTGCGGTAACCACAAGGAGTGGTAAGGCGAAAGAAGTCCCTGAAAAAGATGGTGATCAAGAAGACCAATTGCTTAAAGTTGATTTGGAGATAAAAGAAAATGAGGTTGTGAGTGAAGAGGTGACGGGACCTAAACTAGTGGTTAAAGAAAAAGTTAGTGAATTAAAGTCGGTTGTCAAACTCCCTTTTCCCACAAGAAATAAGAAGAAAGAGAAACATGAGAAGAACTTCGAGAAATTCTTGGAGATGTTCAAAAAGCTTGAGATTAACATTCCGTTCTTGGAGGCACTTGATCAAATGCCCTTTTATGCTAAATTCATGAAGGATATTATTTCAAAAAGGAGGAGCACTGACACTAACTCTATTGTACTAACTGAAACTTGTAGTGCTATTTTGCAGGGTATGAAGATTCTGGTAAAGAAAAAAGATCGAGGCTCGGTAACTATCCCTTGCACTATCAGGGATATATCTTTTAAAAATGCCCTTATTGACTTGGGGGCAAGTGTGAGTCTCATTCTGTTATCCATCTACAAGAGGTTGGGGATTGGAAAAGTGCAGGATACCAGAATGACACTTCAATTTGCTGACCACTCTGTGAAGAGACCTTATGGAGTGGTGGAAGATGTTCTTGTGAAGATTGATAAGTTTGTGTTTCCGGTCGACTTTGTGATCTTAGAAGGTCCGGAAGATGAAGAGATACCACTCATTCTTGGTAGACCATTTTTGGAGACCGGGAGATGTTTGATAGATATAGAATAGGGCACCATGACTCTAAAAGTTTATGACGAAGAGTTAAAAATTGATGTGCGTAACACCATGAAATACAAAGATGATGTCGCCACCAGTCAACACATAGAGGTGATTGATCAAATGGTTCTGAAAGAAAATCCTCTAGGTGAACAAAATTTGCCCTTGGAGAGAGTTCTAAGTCTATCAATCTCTGAAGACACTCAAGATGTTGATGAAAAGGAAAGAGAAGTGTTAACTATGATGGCAACACAATCGCCCTTTAAGGGATCCCAATCACTTCGATGGGAAAACTTAAGGGAACCCTAAGTTGAGGAAAAGAAAGATGAGACCAAGAAAGTGGTTGAGCTGAAACAATTGCCTGAAAATCTCAAGTATATTTTTCTAGATCCCGAAAGGAAATGCCCCGCTATTATAAGCTCTCATCTAGAGGTTTCTCAAGAAGACAAGCTTGTCAATGAAATGGCATGATAGAAGAATCCAAAGGAAGGAATTCTGGGAAGGACAGATGATACTATTGTTTAATTCAAGGATGACGTTGTTCTCTGGAAAACTCAGATCGAAATGGCCGGGTCCGTTTGTGGTGCACAAGGTATATCCCCATGGAGCAGTCGAAATAAAAAATACATCCAATGGGGACATTTAAAGTGAATGGCCAGAGATTGAAGCCTTACAATGTGGGGCAAGCAGTGGGCCAAATTGATGTTGTTCATCTTGTTTGATAAGATACGCAATCGTCGAGCCAAGCGACGTTAAACGAAGCTCTAAGTGGGAGGCAACCCAGGATTTTGTATCTAATTATTCTCTTTGTTTGGTTGTGTGTTATTTACTTGCACGTGTGAACAATGTTTGCTAGAGGAGTTAAAGATAGCGGTAGTAAAAAGTCTCTGAAAATTCAGAAGCAGAAGCCATGCACATCTTAAGAAAAGAAACCAAGGAAAATGAGAAATCAGGGGCCTGACACGGGCGCCCGTGTCAGGATGTGCCAAAAATGGTGAAAAGTTGGGTGTCCAAGGGCCTGACACGGTCGCCCGTGTCAGCCCTTGCGTGAAATAAGCTGGAAGAAGCGCATTTTGGAAGGACATGGCCCGTGTCCTTAGGTAGTGTTGCACTGACACAGTCGCCCGTGTCAGCTGACACGACCATGTCAGGTAGCGCAGTGGTGATTTTTTTTTGAAAATATGACCGTTGGAGCCGGGTCCCACCTCCGAAATTCACCATATAAACTCCCTTTATCCCCCACTATCTCTTCTTTTACCATATATCCTTCATTACTCTTTCACCTCATTCTTTCTTTCTTTCTCTCAAAAATACCTAAACCCTCCATTCTTCTCACTTAAAGCTCTCTACTATCACCTCATATCTCCATTAATTCTCCACCCGTCTTCACAAAAGTTCCACCATTCTCCACCCTTAACCTTCCTACGGTAATATTTGTTGGTTCTAAGTAATGGCAGCAATTTTGGTAAAACAAAGAGTGTTCACAAGATGTTGTGTGTGATGTCTTAACATAAGATATCATGTGTACCTGCTGGAGCTTAAATGGAAAACATAATTACGAAGGATTATTTCAGGATGTCATACATAATGTCATGGCATCTGATATTATGTACCTGCTGGAAATTATAAGAGGAATTATGCAATTATGCAGGATTGTTCCAGGATGTCAGACCCGATGTCATGAAATCCTGTACACAGAACATTCAGGGTGAATGTTATGTGTTTTGTGATTGCGCATTCAATGGCAATCTATGTATGATTGAAGATCTGATTTGCAGGCGCATTCAATTATTTATTACAACCTGATTTACTTATTTTCCAAAGAGATCTAACCAGCTGTTATGAGAAGATTTAATTGGAAAATAGTTTTAGGGTTTTCAATATGTCCAAGCCGAGCTGAAAGCTTCTATAAAAAAGGACTTGGAAAACCTGATTGAACACACAACCAATACAGAGCGAAATACTGAGAGAGAGAGCAAGGGTTTGTGTCTTATTTAGTCGTGAGACTTGTAAGCCATTCAATTCATCCATAGATGATTGAATTGGTCTGATTTGTGGGTTGTAAATTGTCACTCTAAGCTTGTAAGCAAGAGTGTGTGTCTACTTGATCAAAGTTGTCAAGCAAGATCAAGCGTGTGTCTACTTGATCAAAGCTGTTAAGCAAGATCAAGTGTGTGTCTACTTGATTGAAACTGTGAAGTAAAATCAAGTGTGTGTTATTGAAAAGTGTCTTCTTTTCACAAGGAATTGTTGTTGAAAATCACAGGTGTGATTGAAGGGAAGTGAGTGGATTCTCATATCTAAGACTGTAACTTGTTGAAATGTAAGGAGAGTCTTTGAACTGATTCTATTTTAGTGGATTTCCTTTCTGGCTTGGTAGCCCCGAGATGTAGGTGAGTTGGACCGAACTGGGTTAACAATTGCTTGTGTCTCTTGCATTACTCTTTATCTTTATCCTCTTTGTCTCACTCGTATAATGTCGTGACATTACCTTCGACATCTCATATCTGATACCAAAATTTCAATTGGTATCAGAGCAGGCATCCTATTCTAGTTCTGGGTGAGATCTAGGGACAATACTTTCTGGTACTATGGAGAGAGATGGAGGATCTGTTCACAGGCCACCAATTTTGGATGGATCTAACTATGACTATTGGAAACCTCGAATGGTAGCTTTCCTAAAATGTCTTGATAACAAGGCTTGGAAGGCTGTGTTAACAGGCTGGGTACATCCTGTAATTACTAAAGAAGGAGAAGCCACAACTGATAAGAAACCTGAAGAACAATGGTCCAAGGAGGAGGATGATCTAGCCCTTGGAAATTCTAAAGCATTGAATGCAATATTCAATGGTGTAGACAAGAATATTTTTAGGTTGGTAAACAACTGTGAAGTGGCTAATGATTCTTGGGACATTCTCAAGACCACTCATGAAGGCGCCTCTAGAGTAAAGATGTCTAGACTACAGCTGCTCACCTCCAAGTTTGAAAATTTAATGATGAAAGAAGATGAAAATATTCATGAATTTCATATGAGTATCCTTGAAATTGTTAATGCCTCAGGAGCCCTGGGAGAGAAGATGTCAAATGAAAAATTGGTAAGCAAAATACTCAGGTCACTCCCTAAGAGATTTTCTATGAAGGTGACTGCCATAGAAGAGTCTCAAGACATCTCCATCATGAGAGTTGATGAGCTAATTGGTTCCCTCCAAACATTTGAGATGGGATTGAATGATGGTTCTGAAAAGAAAACCGAAAGCATGGCTTTCATGTCAAACACAAAAGTGGAAAATAGTCAGGATGTTTATGAAGATTTGGCCAATGAAGTAGCAATGCTGGGAAGACAGTTCAACAGACTGTTGAAAAAGATGGATGTAAGATCTAAGGCTAATGTCAAGAACATCTCATCAGACATCAGAAAATCCAACAATGCTGAAAGAAGAGCAAGGTCAGATGATAAGCCCAAAGAAGGAAAAGAAGTACAGTGCTATGAATGTGATGGGTATGGACACATTAGAACTGAATGTGGAACCTACCTCAATAAGAAGAAGATGAGTCTTGCTGCCACTTGGTCTGATGAGAGTGAAACAGAAGAATCTGCAAATCTGGTAACTGCCTTGACTGGAAGATGGGGTTCTGATGAAGACTCAAGTGATGATGAAGTAACCTTTGAAGAATTGGCCTCTACCTATAGAAAGTTGTGTCACAAAAGTGTAGAGGTGTGTAAACAGGTTGAAAGCCAGAAGAAGGTAATAACTCAACTTGAGAATGAGAAGGTAGAACACTTGGAAACCATCTCCAAATTGAAAACAGAAGCAGTGGTTATGAATGCCAAGCTAGATGAAATTCAACAAGTTGAAAGCCAAAAGATAGTACAGGTGGAGAATGAGAAGGAAGACCATGTGGAAACCATCTACAAGTTAAAAACTGAATCTATGTTCTTGAGTTCTAAACTAGAAGAGATGACTAAGTATGTAAGAATGTTAAACAATGGATCTGACTCCTTAGACAAGATTCTCCAAACTGGATAAATAACAGGAGACAAATCTGGAATTGGGTATAATGGATATAAGCCTGAGTGCAGTGACACTGGTTGCAAACCTAAAAGCAAACCTGTGATGTCACATTATATGTCACAACATCAGAAGAGAAGACAGCAGAAAGGGAAACACCAGAGATGGAGATGCCATCACCGTGGGAAATTTGGTCACCTGAAGCCCTTCTGCTATAAGTTGTATGGTTATCCTAGCCCTGTTCATCATCAGACTCACTATCAACCCAGACCCAAACAGCACAGGCCTGTCAACAAGAAGCAATGGGTTCCTAAGATTAATGTTACAAATCTAATAGCTCACAGTCCCCTCAGAGTCTCAGCCAAAGAAGATTGGTATTTTGATAATGGATGCTCCAGACACATGACTGGAAACAAAGACCTGATAACTGGCCTTCATCCTCATGCCATAAGCTATATAACCTTTGGTGATGGAGCAAAGGGTGAAATCAAGGGAATAGGGAAGTTGGATTGTCCTAGAGTTCCTGAACTTGACAAGGTCCTACTGGTTAAGGGCTTGACTGCAAATCTAATAAGCATCAGTCAACTATGTGACCAAGGTCTAAATGTTAACTTCACTAAAACTGAATGTCTGATTACCAACAAAGAAAGTGAAATAATCATGGAAGGAGTCAGAACCAAAGACAACTGTTACATGTGGAGCTCTCAAATCAGTTACCCCTCAAAATGTACCTCAATCAAAGAGAAAGGGATGAAGATGATTATATCTACTAGAGGAACTCCCAAATTGAAAGTCTGTGGGAAATGTCAGACAAGGATGTCACACCAGAAACTCAGACTTAACATCACTTCCAAAGGAGAAAAGCTCATGATGGCTTAAATAGATAGGAGGTTGGATCAGATGGTTGAACATGTTGCTAGTCATATACAGTCTGAAGTTGGAAAGAGCTTTGTTGGACTTGGGCTACAAGTCAAGCAGATAGAAGGGCCTATGTGTCTATCTCAAAGCAAAAGTGCCAAGAACAATTTTGAGAAGATTGGGATGGAGAGTGAAAGGACATCTGCTCCTACACATTTGAAAGATGAAAATAGTGTTTATGCTGAATATATAGCAGATGGAAGTAGCTGTTCTCAACAGGGTTGGTTGAAACTACTAATGATTGCTTACAATGTCACACACGATGTCATGACATAGTACAATGACAACCTGAATACTACAACTATGTCCAAGAATCCTATTCAACACAGTTAGACCAAGCACATTAACTTCTGTCATCACTCCATTAGAAAATTTGTGGAAGACAAATTCATAGCTCTAAAGCATGAAATGTAATTAGCTGAAAAATTTGCAAGGGGTTTGGATGATAATCAGCTTGAATATGTAAGAGGGAAATTGGGGATTTGGATTCTTGTGAAGTTATGGCAATTAAAGTGGAGTGGAAAAGGTAATAAAAATATTGTCTGCCCACTTAAAAGAAAGAGCCTCATTAATGAAGAATCATTCCCTAGTATTGGAACTAGTATCTATGCCATTTCCACACGCTACCTAAACACAACCATTTCCATCTTCATCCAACTTCTCAGAAATCCTCTGCTAGGGCAAAGAGATTTTTTTCAAAAGTTTAACAAAATGTCTCAACATCCCTCATCCTCTGGTTCAAAACCCTCTCATCATGCAAGGATTCCCTCCATGGAGTTTCTAGATGAAGACGTGTTGGATGTTACTCCTCTCTGTGTGATACCAAGTAACGCCCCAGGCCCTTCTTCCATGGCTGAAAGTAAGCAAGGTAGCATTCCTGAAAAATCTCCTCATAAAGATGACATGCACTTTACTGATCATACCATTAGGAACCTAGTTACTAGGATTCTGAATGAAGGGCATGCAGTCAAGGGTGTTTCTACCCCTCTGTCTAAAAGGGACCCCTCACCTGAGGTGGAACCCCAAGCTGAGAAAGATGATAACTCATCAAGATCAAAGAAAGAAGGGGTTGCTGAAGGATTATGCTCTCTAGGTGAAACCTTGCCTAGTAAGAAACCAGTAGATGGTTCTCATGAGCCTGCTGAGAATGTCATTAATCTAAAGGAAGAAATTTCAGAGGAAGAGGATGACACCTTGGTTCATCATGTAAAACCAAGTGCTGCTAGGAAATTGAAGACTAGAAAAGGGAAGACTGTGGCTGAAATGATGACAGCCAGGACTATGAAGAAGACTGCTGGTGTAGGACCCTCCAAATCATGGAGTAAAGTTGAGGTTAGGAATAGGAAAGAAAGAGAGAGCTTTGACTCTGAAGAGGATGTTGAAGACGATGTCCCAGACATCTCCCCTGCTAAAAGGCAGGCTGTTAAGAAGTCTCCAAGCAAAGTGGCAGTTGTGCACTTAGACACTATCTCCTTTCATTTAGAAGATGGTGCTGCCAAATGGAAGTTTGTCATTCAAAGGAGGGTTGTTGTTGAAAGGGAGCTAGGAAAGGAGGCTGTAGAGGTGAAGGAAGTCATGGAATTGATTAAGGTTGCTGGACTGATGAAGACTGTGGTTGCTCTGCCCCAATGTTATGAGGGATTAGTAAAAGAGTTTGTTGTGAATATCCCTGAGGATATTTCTGAAAAGGGTAGCAGGGAATTTTGCAAAGTTTTTGTAAGAGGTAGATGTGTGAGATTCTCCCCAACCATAATCAACAAGTTCCTAGGGAGAGGAACTGATGGAGAAGTGGATTTAGAGGCTACAGACAATGAAGTCTGTAGGACTATTACTGCTGGCCAAGTTAAGGAATAGCCTAGTAGGAATCACCTATCAGCTGGCAAGCTAACTGTCAAATATGCCATCTTTCATAAGATTGGTTCAGCCAACTGGGTGCCTACTAATCATATCTCAACCATCTCCATTGGTCTTGGAAGAATTATTTATGCTATTGGAACCAGGATAAACTTTGACTTTGGAAGGTTTATGTTTGATCAAATTGTCAGACATGCCTTCACAAATGCAGTGAAACTTCCCATTGCCTTTCCATCCATCATTTGTGGAATTATCTTGAGCCAGCAACCAGGCATTCTCAACACAAGTGACATTCTAAGCAGAAGAAAGCCTCCACTATCCATTCACTACAAGCTGTTTGAAGGAAGCCATGTCAATGATATTGTCATGACATCTACAAGAAAGGAGCCTGCCTCTAAATGTAGCTTGATTGATCAATTAAAGGAAACTTGTAAGGAGCTGGATAATGGTATTAGGGTTGCCAAGGCAAGAAAAGAGGCTTTGGAGGTTCTTATTAGTATCCTAGAGAAGGAAGAGATGGAGAAGGCTGGTGAGACTAAAGATTCAGATGCCAATACCTCAAGTGAAAGGTCAAATGCTCAATCTAGTGGCAGCTCTGATTCTGAAGGTGAAGATGATACTTCTTCCTTAGAGTAAGTGGTAATGGTTCTCCCTGTTTTGAAGACTTTGTGTGCTGTGATGAAGACTGGGTTAGGTTGACTGTTATGGGTGCTGATACGATGTCTAGTCCCCCTGTTGTTTTGACTACTTTGGATGCTGAAGAATTTGATGTTGTACTGTTGTTTTTTTGTTTTAATGTGTGTAATTTGTGGCAGTTCTTACTGATGCCTTTATGTAATATTTGGTCTCTTAATGAGTTCCATGGATTTCTCATTATCTCAGTTGTCACAGCTGTGTATGATGATGGTATGTATCTTCTAACAATTATGTTTTAACATTTTATATGTTATGACATCTGTTGTGACTTTCTCTGCTAGGCTAATTGACATTTTTTTGTCTAATTGGTCACCTTTGGTCAATTTTGACTAAAAAGGGGGAGAAGTGTTGATGTGGAAGCAGTTAAATATGTGTAGCTGATGTGGAGATGTATGTGCTGATGTATCTGAACAGATGAACAACTATTATTGAAGAAGATGTGTTTGATGTAAGACAAAATGTTGTTCTGTTTACAGATGTCAAAGGGGATGTCTGATGTGATGCACAGGTGTTGTTGAAGCAAATGTCAGAATGATATTCTGACTGTTACAGGTGTTGTGGTTACAGGTGCTGTTATTATTAAAGGAGATGTATGTGGTGCACAGATTTAGGGGGAGAAGAAGTACCCTTGTGCATTTTTGTGTTTTACTAGTTGCCTCTATAACTAGTAATTCTGTTTGTGTTGCACAAATTTAGGGGGAGAAGAAGTACCCTTGTGCATGTGTGTATTACTAGTAGCTATAGCTAGTAATTGTGTTTGCTTCTGCTGCTGCTTAAACTGCTGTTATGCTGTTTAAACTGCTGATGTGGATTTTCTTGTGAACAAAATGGACAGATATATGTTTTAGCCAAAATTTGCCAAATGGGGAGTTTGTTGGTTCTAAGTATTGGCAGCAATTTTGGTAAAACAAAGAGTGTTCATAAGATGTTGTGTGTGATGTCTTAACATAAGATATCTTGTGTACCTGCTGGAGTTTAAATGGAAAACATAATTATGCATGATTGTTTCAGGATGTCATACACAATGTCATGGCATCCTATACACAGAACATTCAGGGTGAATGTTATGTGTTTTGTGATTGCGCGTTCAATGGCAATCTATGTATGATTGAATATTTGATTTGCAGGCGCATTCAATCATTAATTACAACCTGATTTACTTATTTTCCAAAGAGATCTAACCAGCTGTTATGAGAAGATTTAATTGGAAAATAGTTTTAATGTTTTCAGGATGTCCAAGCCCAGCTGAAAGCTTCTATAAAAAAGGACTTGGAAAACCTGATTGAACACACAATCAATACAGAGCGAAATACTGAGAGAGAGCAAGGGTTTGTGTCTTGTTTAGTCGTGAGACTTGTAAGCCATTCAATTCATCCATAAATGATTGAAGTGGTCTGATTTGTGGGTTGTAAATTGTCACTCTAAGCTTGTAAGCAAGAGTGTGTGTCTACTTAATCAAAGATGTTAAGCAAGATCAAGTGTGTGTCTACTTGATCAAAGTTGTTAAGCAAGATCAAGTGTGTGTCTACTTGATTGAAACTGTGAAGTAAAATCAAGTGTGTGTTATTGAAAAGTGTCTTCTTACAAGGAATTATTGTTGAAAATCACCAGTGTGATTAAAGGGAAGTGAGTGGGTTCTCATATCTAAGAGTGCTTAGGTAGAAATTGCACGGGTAGAGATTAGGTGAGAAATACTGTAACTTGTTGAAGTGTACGGAGAGTCTTTGAACAAATTCTATTTTAGTGGATTTCCTTCCTGGCTTGGTAGCCCCCAGATGTAGGTGAGTTGGACCGAACTGGGTTAACAATTGCTTGTGTCTCTTGCATTACTCTCTTTATCTTTATCCTGTTTGTTTCACTTAGATATTAGTGTCGTGACATTACCTTCGACATCTCATATCTGATACCAAAATTTCAATATTTTCACCTAATCTCTCTTTTGATAACACTGAAATTTATCGTATTTTCGACTCCGATTTCATATGCATTCTAGTTGTTTTATTGTTAATTTGTTGTGTTATTGCTATGTTTTCCTTCGCTTTTAGGTTTTTACTTTAATCGGAGCCCCGATCGAGAAAAGGAGTGAAAAAGAGCTAAAAACCCTAAAATTCAGCATTTTGTACTTGTGGCGTACCCCATGGCTGGTGCCATAGACCCTGCCATGACGTGTCCAAGCTCAACTTCCCTCAACTTCCACGTTCCCAACTACTTCCATAACGCGCCTCAGATTGGCCTTGTGGCGGGCGCCATGGCCTTGTGGCGGGCGCCAAAAGAGGAAAAGTTTTCCCTCCCATTTTCAAGTTGAAGGGCATCCTTGTCATTTCCAACCTTTTACTTGCTTATAAATAGAAACTCGAAATCACTTTTACAAGCATCCAAACTTAGAGCAGAGGCAAACTCAGAGCAACTTTGTTTCACTTAGGCATATATTCAGTATAATAAAGTGGTAATCGCTTCGCATTAGAGTGTTATCACAATTGTGTAATCAAGTCTATGATAGAGTCTGTAATCGAGTTTGGAGCACTTTGGAAGGAAGTTAATCCTGCTGCCATTTTCATTTCCGCTTTGCAATTTATTCAACCCTCCGATTGGAGCAGTTTTTTATCACTTGTCTTTATCTTATTTATTTTCTAGCACTCGCTTTAAATTATTTATTTCCTCGCACTCGCTTTACTTTGTTTATTTTCTCGCACTCGCTTTAAATTATTTATTTCCTCGCACTCGCTTTACTTTGTTTATTTTCTCGCACTCGCTTTAAATTATTTATTTCCTCGCACTCGCTTTACTTTATTTATTTCTCGCACTCGCACTACTTTTATTTACTTCTCGCACTCACACTACTTTTATTTAAATTAATGCACTTTTACTTTACCATGTCTAACTAAATCTATAAGGTTAGAATGTAATAATCGTAATTGAACCGATAATCCGTACAATTGTTCGTAGAAGGACTTGAGGGCTATTTTAACTTTCAACTTAAGTTTTGCCGCACTTCAATTCCGTTGGGTAAGATCGAAATCCGTCCAACTTCTTTTTAAACTTAATTGTTTTTTACTATTTCAAAAATAGCGAAAGCGCTTTGTTTAGTTAATTAGGAGATTTTAACTTAAGAAGAAAAGAGATTTTAAAACTATTTTCGGACGCGTTTATAAGTTTAGAGTCTGGTTCGTGAGAACCTCTTTTGGTTAAGAAATCCAGGTTATAATACTTTTCAACGTAGTCAAGATACTATATTTCTTAAAAATAGGTTTACTACTCTAACGCAATGCGCGCCTTTTTATAAGTGACAATAAGAGGGTTTGATTAGGGAGTACAACTCGGTTCTGAATACGCGAAAGCGACAGTTCCTGTTAAATTAGTTCTTTTCAAATAGGAAACACTGCCCATAAGTAATTCTATTAGCAAGTACTTGGATTATTAATTGATTACGTGAATTACATTCGACCCTGTCTTTATTGATAAATCTTTATTCAACACTTTACTCTTCATTACACACTCCAAAAACACCTATTTTGATTGCCTTTGATAAACACCATAACAATAGATAACGATAGATTGACACTTGATCTCTGTGGATTCGACAATCTTTTATATTACTCTGACGCGTTCGTACACTTGCGAAACACCGCATCAAGTTTTTGGCGCCATTGTCGGGGACCAATTTCGTCAAATTTCATTTTCCTGTTGTTATATCGTTTAGACTTAGGCTATTTCCCGCCGGTCAATGCGAAGAACTCGCAGCACCGGAAGTTTAAGCTTAGTATACCCTCTGGAGGAACCTGAACGTTACGCTCGCGCACGTTTATTCTTTCATTGAATTAAGAGAGCTATGGCCGAAGATCAAAACCAAAGACCTCTTAAGGATTTCGCTCAACCATCTAATGAAGAACCTAGTTCTACTATAGTAAACCCAACCATCCCAGCTAATAATTTTGAACTTAAACCATCCCTATTACAACTAGTGCAACAGAGACAATTTGCAGGTCTCGCTACTGAGAACCCAAACCAACATTTAAAAATATTTCTTCAATTAGCAGACACTTTTAAAACTAATGGAGCTTCTCGTGAGGCAATACGTTTAAGATTATTTCCTTTTTCCCTCAGAGATAAAGCCCTATCATGGTTAGATTCCCTTCCACCCAATTCCATTACGACTTGGGATAACCTTAGAAGAGTTTATCTTGTTAGATATTTTCCCCCGAGTAAAACCGCCGTTCTTCAAAACCATATAACTAGATTTACCCAAAACCATGGAGAATCGTTGTTCGAAGCTTAGGAGATATATAAAGAGTTGTTATGAGCATGCCCACGTCATGGTTTAGAAAATTGGTTAATCATTCAAACCTTCTATAATGGACTTCACTATAACACAAAGATGACTATCGACGCTGCCGCAGGCGGTGCTCTGATGAACAAACCTTACCCTGAAGCTAGTGCCCTCATCGAAGATGTGGCTCAAAACCATCACTCATGGGGAGTCGAACGAGCGACAGTAGAGAAGAAGGAAGCCCAAGGAGGAGTGCATGAACTAAGCTCTATAGACATGATGTAAGCTAAAATGGACGCATTAGCCCTTAAAGTCGAGCATATATGCATAAACCCGAATACTGTAGCCGCAGTTTTGTCGGATTGTGAGATATGTGGAACCAAAGGACACCAATCTGCAGAATGCAGTCTATTAAACGAAACCCACTCTGAGCAAGTGAACTACACCCAAGGGAACCCATATTCGAATACTTATAACCCTGGATGGAGGAATCACCCGAACTTCTCCTATAAAAACAATAACCCTATCCAAAATAATGCACCTCCGAGACCTAGTTATCAAGCCCCTAGATAAAATCAACCTATGCAACTTGTACCACCAAAGCTGAGCCTTGAGAAAATTATGGAAAATTTTATCACCGCTCAAACCCAACAAAATAAGGAGTTCATGAACCAGAACATTCATGTTAACGAATTGATTACTCAGTTAGGAACCAAGGTTGACGAAATAGTTACTCATACTAAGATGCTTGAAACCCATATCTCTTAGGTAGCTTTAAACCAAGCCCCTCAGACTACACCTGGAGGACAATTCCCTGGACAACCTCAACAAAATCCGAGAGGACAAGCCAATGCCATTACCCTACGAAGTGGGAACGCTTATGATGAGCCACCAAACCCTAGATTGAGTGAACGCGAAACTTCTAAGGAATGTACCAAACCCACAGACGAAGTAAAGGAGCCAGAGGAATCCGAAAACCAGGAAGGTCGAGAAAAAGGAGGAGAACCTAAAGATAAAACTTACGTACCACCCCCGCCATATAAACCACCTATACCATATCCGCAAAGACTCAAACAAACCCAGATCAATAAACAGTATTAAAATTTTATTAAAGTTATAGAAAAACTTCATGTAGAAATCCCTTTCACATAAGCCATCACCCAAATACCTTCTTATGCAAAGTTTCTCAAAGACATCCTTACCAACAAACGCAGACTTGACGATCCGAAGCATTTGGAATGTAATGCTATTTCCGAGGACAAATTAGCAAAGAAAGATAAAGATCCTGGAAATTTCTCCATTCCTTGCCTTTTGGGTAATCATGTCATCGAAAAAGATTTTCTAGACTTAGGAGCTAGTGTGAGCCTAATGCCTTTAGCAATTTATGAGAGGTTAAACTTAGGAGAATTACAGCCCACTAAGATGTCACTTAAGTTAGCCGATAGATCTGTTAAATATCCGATAGGCATTTTAGAAGATGTTCCTGTTAGGATAGGTCAGTTATTTATCCCTACTGATTTTGTTGTCATGGACATCAAAGAGGACAATGATATACCAATCCTTCTAGGTAGACCATTCTTATCGACTGCAGGAGCAATAATAGATGTCAAGAAAGGAAGTTGACATTTGAGGTAGGTGACGAGAAAATAGAATTTATACTTTCGAAATTTCTTATGGTACCTGTGATGGGAGACTCGTGTTATGCCTTAGATATCATTGATGAATGTGTTAGAGAATTAGAACAAAAAGAAATTATAAAAACAATTAAGTTACCATCAACTCTCATAAGGGAAGATGATGACTTTAAGAAATCCTACATCGATGATAACCTTTACGAATGTTTATCCCTCACCCCAAATCCTATGCCATGCCCTAAGAAACCAACCTTAGAACTTAAGGAATTGCCTAAGAACCTGAGATATGAGTTCCTCGATGAAAAGATGAACCGTCCAGTTATAGTCAGTGCTACCTTGAGCCAAGAGGAAACGAACCAACTTTTAGACGTTTTACGAAGATATCCCTCAGCCTTAGGATATAATATCTCTGACCTGAAAGGTATAAGCCCATCAGTTTGCATGCATCGGATTTCGCTCGAAGAAGATTCAAAACCCTCCAGGGAACATCATAGAAGAATAAACCCTATAATGAGTGATGTTGTTAAAAAGGAAGTTCTTAAGTTACTTGAGGCAGGTATAATATATCAGATCTCGGATACTAAGTGGGTGAGCCCTGTGCATGTAGTACCTAAAAAGGGAGGCATCACAGTCGTGCAAAACGATAAAGGCGAACATGTAGCAAAACGTTTAGAAGGAGGATGGCGGATGTGTATAGATTATAGAAAATTAAATAAAGCAACTAGGAAGGATCATTTCCCTTTACCATTTATAGACCAAATGTTGGAGCGTCTGGCCAGACACTCTTACTTCTGTTATCTAGATGGATACTCTAGATTCTTCCAAATACCTATCCACCCCGAAGATCAAGAGAAAACTACCTTTACATGCCCTTATGGAACTTTTGCATATAGACGAATGCCATTCGGCCTCTGTAATGCCCCAGCTACTTTCCAACGCTGCATGATGTCAATCTTTGCAGATTACCTAGATGGTATCATGGAAGTGTTTATGGATGATTTCTCGGTTTGTGGATTTGATTTCCATAATTGTCTTGCTAACCTTGAGAAAATCCCGGAGAGATGCGTGGAGGTGAACCTCGTGCTAAACTGAGAAAAATGCCATTTCATGGTGACCGAAGGAATAGTTTTAGGACATATAGTTTCTGAAAAAGGTATAGAGGTAGATAAAGCTAAAATAGAAGTTATAGAAAACCTAAAACCACCAAAAACCCTCAGAGAAGTTCGAAGCTTTCTTGGACACGATGGATTCTACCGGCGTTTTATTAAGGACTTCTCCAAAATAACCAAACCTTTAACTGGACTTTTAGTGAAAGATGTTGAATTCATTTTCGATGAAAAATGTAATGATGCATTTAATCTTTTAAAGCAAGCGTTGATCTCAGCACCCATTATGAAACCACCTGATTGGTCGGAACCTTTTGAGATAATGTGCGATGCTAGTGATTATGCAGTTGGAGCCGTTCTAGGACAAAGGAAAGATAAAAAATTACATGCCATTTACTCTGCCAGTAGAACCCTAGATGCTGCCCAACTTAACTATGCAACAACTGAAAAAGAATTACTCGCTGTAGTTTTCGCTATAGACAAATTTAGATCTTATCTAGTAGGAGCAAAAATTATAGTTTACACCGATCATGTTGCCATTCGTTACCTATTAAGTAAAAAAGATGCCAAGCCCAGGTTACTCTGATGGATTCTATTACTACAAGAGTTTGATTTAGACATAAGAGATAAAAAAGGCACTGAAAATGTAGTAGCCGATTACCTTTCTAGGCTAGAACATCTAAAACCAGAACTAGTACGCATAAATGATGATTTCGCCTATGATAGACTGATAGCTAGAGTAGAAACCCTTGAAGATGATAACCTAAGCCCTGATGAGCATCCCCAAAATTCCTTAGCAATAAGTAACGTACCTTGGTATGCAGACTTCGTTAATTACCTAGCTGTTGATATAGTACCCCCTGATCTTGACTACCACCGCAAGAAGAAATTCTTCCACGATGTGAGAAACTTTTATTGGGACGAACCGCTCATTTTCAAAAGGGGTAAAGATGACATTTTTCGCCGTTGCGTTCCAGAAGAAGAGATAAATAGTATTGTCAAGCATTGTCATTCTGCACCTTATAGTGGACATGCGAGCACCTCTAAAACATACGCCAAAATTCTTCAAGCTGGCCTATTTTGGCCTACAATGTGGCGTGATGTCTATGCTTGCATTGTCAAGTGTGATAGATGCCAACGCACTGGAAACATTTCAAGGCGTGATGAAATGCCTCTAAGAAACATTCAGGAAGTAGAACTCTTTGATGTATGGGGTATAGATTTCATGGGACCTTTCCCACCATCCTTAGGAAACAGGTATATCTTAGTAGCTATAGACTATGTGTCTAAGTGGATTGAAGTTATAGTTGCATCCACAAACGACACTAGGGTAGTGATTAAACTATTTAAAAACTATATATTCCCTAGATTTGGAACACCACGTTTAGTCATAAGCGATGGAGGATCACACTTTATATCGACAATATTTGATAAACTTTTAAGAAAATATGGAGTTAGGCATAGAGTAGCAACGCCATACCACTCACAGACTAGTGGCCAAGTAGAAGTGTCCAATAGGGAGATAAAACAAATCCTAGAAAAAACTGTTTCTATTTCTAGGAGAGATTGGTCTCAGAAGCTTCAAGAAGCATTATGGGCCTATAGGACCGCTTTCAAAACCCCTATAGGAACTACTCCTTATCAACTAGTTTATGGAAAATCCTGTCACTTACCGTTCGAATTAGAGCATAAGGCCTATTGGGCCATTAAAACATTGAACTTAGACTACCTAGCCGCTAGAGAAAAGCGTACCCTAGACATTCATAAACTAGAAGAACTTAGGCAATCTGCCTACGAGAATGCAAAAATATATAAAGAAAGAACAAAAGCCTATCACGACAAAAGAATAGTAAAGAAAAACTTCAATATAGGCGATCCTGTTCTCCTTTTCAACTCTAGGTTACGACTCTTCCCTGGAAAGCTACGTTCAAGATGGACTGGTCCTTTCGAAGTATCCAAGATTCTGAGATCCGGAGCCGTAGAAATCAAGAATGAAACCTGTAGTCCATTCGTTGTAAATGGACAAAGACTGAAGCTCTACGAAGGAGGAGACATTCCAGCATACTACTCAAGCCACACCCTGATTGATCCGCCAATTCCTACTACTACAGGTGTATAAATTCTAATTGTCAAGCTAATGACGTTAAACAAGCGCTGCATGGGAGGCAACCCATGGTTTTTCTTTCATTTTACTTTTTCACATTTATTTAATTTTATTTTTATTTTATTTTATCATATTTTTCATTGAGACTAAAATTTGAATGGTTTGCATTTTCAGGATCACTTTCTTAACTTTTACAGGATGCAGGATTTCGATGACATGCACGTGGCCTATAGAGATAATGCTCAGAGAGAGCACTACATCGCTCTGTATCAGCGCCCTATGGCACCCACACGTTATCTTGATCAGCACTGTATGGAGGCACTGGGTATCGAGCCGAGTATCCGAGTCCTTAGCCACCAGCTTCACTGGGACGAGTTTGTTGATGACTTGAGTAACACCTACAGGAACCCGACATTGGAGTTCCTGAGTTCATTCGACTATGACCCATACTCTAGACCAGATGGGTATGCTGCTTTCAGGCTCTTTGGAGTTGAGTACTCTTTTAGCCAGATAGAGTTCGGCGACCTACTGGGTTTCCAGACCACTCCTGATGCTATCCCGGAAACACCTATGGGATATTTTCTAGGTAAGGAGGTTGAGAAGTTTTGGAGTGATATATCAGGTGGCGGAAGCTAGGATCCATCTACGCAACTATCTCATGTTATACACAACCCCTCCTTTAGATACTTTCAGATGATATTAGCACATTCCTTCCTGGGAAGACCGGATGAAGAGACACTACTGAGTGAAGAGGAGATCTTCCTATTATTTTGTGCATCCCAGTCTCGTCTAGTAGCATGTGGGAAGTTTTTGTTATATAGTCTCAGCGGTATCTCCAGATCTACCGAAGGAGTCATCCATGTGGGCGGAATCATCACACAGATTACTATCGCTTTAGGTCTGTCTCGCAAGTTGTCACATCTCTGGATCTACTGTGGGTACACTACCATGGACATCGACTTCTGTTTGACCAGAGGGTTGATGAGGAAAGCCTCTTTCCACCCATGTCAGTACCGATTGCTGGTCGACAGCGAGGCTATCCATTATTTCACACTGCCAGATCCTATGATGACCAGTGTGCATGATTCAGTGAATTGGAGTTATGCTCTAGAGGGCCAGGGAGAGACCGCCGAGGAGCCAAGATCACCACCCATTGCTGAATACACACCTATACCACCATCTCCTAGGATCACTGTTTTCTCTAATAATCTTTCATTGCAGACCCCCGACATCCGCACTCAGATTGCTGAGTGTCATAGAGAGATCGTAGAGCTTAGACAGGAGGTGGCTGACCTCACTTTACAGATGGGAGTGTCTGATCTTACCCACGCTACTGAAGCCGACTGTCTATATCAGGAGATCGCATTGCTCAGGCAGGAGGTAGCCATGCTCCGTGGATCCTCTCAGGAAGACGACATCCCCACTATATGATCTTACCATTTCATCTTATTTTATCTCTTTTTTATATTTCTCGTATTTACATAACTCATTTTATATTATCGCATTTGGAATATTATATAAACTACGTCTATACATTGATATTTCTACTTTTATCTATATATGTCTTATGTTTGCTTTATTTGCATTTTTTTTCAGTTATTTATTTATTTATTAGTCTAATATTTAATTTTTGTTTCATTTTTATTTTTGTTTTTACTTTTATAAAATTATGCAAGTCAACGATACTAGGAAAATCACAAGACAAATGCTATCCGGACCCCTCAATGACAAAAGACAAAGAGAAGCCCAAGCCAAAGGAAAAAATCCGGCCCAGCCAGATTTTACCTTGTGGCGCCCGCCATAGACCCTGTGGCGCCCGCCATAGCGTCTCTAAAAGGTCGGGGCAGAACCCCTTTCTTCACCATTTTCACACCTTACAACCTTCCAAACCCATTTTTTCACCTTGGAAAAACATCCTTGAACCCACAAAAAGCTCACACCTTTCTAAACCCCATACCGTACAAATCATTTTTCTGATTTCCATTTCCATTTTCATCCGTCGGATTTCGTAAAAATCCAACCTTTTCACATTCCACTTCATCTTCTTCGTCACTTTTCAAGAGCTACACAAATGAAGTTTAATGGATTCATTCTTCGAGGAGGGAAACTAGGGGATAGACAAAGAAAAATTATCGAATGGTTGCAAAATCGGGAGATCCTCCCGACAAGGTATGTTGACGAAAACTGTCTCTACACTTTAGGTATCTATCATAGCATATTTCATTTATTAGATAACTTAGGTTTGCATAATTTCTTTTCCAACAAAGAACCCACCTATGAGCGATTGACAATTGAATTCTTGAGTTCCTTAATTTATATTATCAACCCTAACACTGCTAGCACAGTTGGCACTGTCATATTTACAATGTATGCTGTTGAATATGAATTCAGTACCGACGAACTAGCCATCTTGTTAGGAATCCCTCATGGGGACGGTGCTATTTGTGAGGGCCCTTTGGATTCGGAATGGTCAGTTGAGGTATTTTCCTTCTGGGAGTGTTTGTTAATCACTTCCATAAACTCTTTTGAAGGAGTTCTTGCCTCCACTATCCATAACCCGACCATATGAGTTTTTAGATATCTGTTGGCATGCACTATTTTTGGCCGGGAGAATCCAAATAAGGTTAATGCTAGAGAGCTTCTATTTTTGCAAGGAAGCCTCACAAATAGATGAATTAATTCGGTCCCGTTCATGCTTGCTCATATGAATTTAACTTTAAATAAAGCGGGACCGATTTCTTTTGGTGGATTGATTACGTCTATTGCTCGGGCGCTTAACTTGGACAATGAGATGGCTACCCTAGACCCCTTACCTCCTCGCACAATTAACCTAAAATTTCTGAGAGACATGAAATTGTGCCGTTTGAGGAGAGAAGGAGGCTATATGCTTATGGTTCATGGTGTAGCCATCCCATCTGTTATTTTACCTTGCACTAGACGCACAGATGTACGAGATGAAAGGAATTGGACCTACGCTTTAGATGCTCCGCATGTTTTGGGTCCTCTTCCTCCTAACAATCCTGATGAGGCGGGACATGACATTGATGATGAATATGATCGGAGAGAGAGATCTCCCGTACCCCATGTGTCCCCCCATCATCCTTCACCACCACACGCCGCACCATCTTCTTCTTCTGCAGGTACCACTCCTGGCTTTTATATTACAGAGGAGATATGGCGTGACCAAATGGCTAGAGAGGAAAGGCATGACGACCTACTCTCTACCATCCAACAACAGTTGGAGAATAACATGAGCTTCATGCAAGAGTCGCAGCGGAGGACAGACAGGTTCTACGACACTGTTTTACAGTCCCTGCAAACGATCACAGATACACAAGCCCGTCAGCAACAATACCACCAGCGACACATGCCACTCATCGAAGCCACTCAAGGTTCCATTTTGGGTAACCTTTGAGAGGTGAGGACCGCTCAGGATGCCCTGCAGGCGAGGATGGATCAGAGAGATCGTCTTCGTACCCGATCCCGTCGTCCACCTCAGGATGGCGAAGGCACCAGTGGTCAGCAATAGGTTGTCAGGTAACTCTTCCCTTATCTTATTTCGAAACATTGGGGACAATGTTCGATTTAAGTGTGGGAGGAGACTTTATCGTCTTTTCTTTATTACCTTTCTCGTCTTTCCTTTATCGCTTTTCTTTGCTGTTTTTAGATAGCTTGTTTATTTTTATTTCCTCTTAGTTGTTTATTTTGCTTTTTAGTATAATGCATGAGTCTGACGAGTCACCAAATATAGTATATCTTTAGTACAATCTAATCTCCCCATGCCTTTAGCCCCACCGAATTTTTTTTGCAAAAGAAAACAGTGTTATTCCGAAAGTTTTCAGGTTTTAAAGACATGTTTTGAGTAAGGATGCGGTGAGTTGGGAGAACTTTGCGAAACATCAGTATTATTTTAGCACCATAGACTTCGTAAATATAGGAACCACTCCTGAAACCCCATATGCCATGGCCTTAATCATCATTTCCGTATAACTCCTCAGTAGTTTATCTCAGCAGTCAACTCCGACCTACGCATCCTCTACGTAGGGGACCGATGCAAATAAGTGAATGATCCAGCAAAACAAAAAAATAAAAGAAAACAAAAAGGCAACTCCGGTATAGGTGACCCTCGCAAAGTCATTTAAACCAAAGAATTGTAAAAATTTGCTACAAAAAGAAAAAGAAAAAGAAAAAGAAAAAGAAAAAGAAAAACTTACCCACTTTAGTTGGTTCAGAGGTATCTGGCACTGAACTCGGTAGGGCGGATTACGATCCGATCCCCCACAACTACAATTGGGTCAAGTAAAAGGGTTTACACATATTTATGTGCCAGAAACCCCATGCTTAGGTCATAATCACTAACAGGTCACTCTACTATGAAGCATGTACGGATAACGGGCTTCATGTGATTGCGCCTGAATGAAAAGGACACAAAAAGAGATGAAGAGGCAGGCATAGGTATTGTGGGATAATATGGGTTGGTTAATATAAGAATGAAGTTTATTTCCGTATTTGCGGATTAGTGTCATCATGATACCCTTAGTTCACTCAGTTAGTACCTACCACTGCATCCCGACTTGAACTTAGAATTTTTTACCTGAAGCACTCGTTTGCTCCAGTTTTTCTTTTATGGGCTTTTTAATGTTTTGCTTGAGGACAAGCAAAGGTTTAAGTGTGGGAGAGTTTGATAACACTGAAATTTACCGTATTTTCGACTCCGATTTCACATGCATTCTAGTTGTTTTATTGTTATTTTGTTGTGTTATTGCTATGTTTTCCTTTGTTTTCAGGTTTTTAATTTAATCGGAGCCCCAATTGAGAAAAGGAGTGAAAAAGAGCTAAAAACCCTAAAATTCAGCATTTTGTACTTGTGGCCTACCCCATGGCAGGCTCTATGGCTGGTGCCATAGACCCTGCCATGACGTGTCCAAGCTCAACTTCCCTCAACTGCCACGTTCCCCACTACTTCCACTAAGGTGCCTCAGATTGGCCTTGTGGCGGGCGCCACAAGAGGAAAAGTTTTCCCTCCCATTTTCAAGTTGAAGGGCATCCTTGTCATTTCCATCTTTTTACTTGCTTATAAATAGAAACTCGAAATCACTTTTACAAGCATCCAAACTTAGAGCAGAGGCAAACTCAGAGCAACTTTGTTTCACTTAGGCATATATTTAGTATTATAAAGTGGTAATCGCTTCGCATTGGAGCGTTATCACAATTGTGTAATCATCCTATCCACGACAAAGGGCGAGAAGAACCCCGAACGAGCACGACATTGTGTTTGAGAACCTGGAGCACCAGAAGAGGTATATGGTTCATTTAAAAAGAAAATTAACCCCCACGAGGTATATGTGTAATGGCACTCTGCAGGAATTGGGATTGCAAGCGGAGGTCCACCGTATGTTCCACACCTTAGGGATGCTAGAATTCATGCAGCTGGAAGCGCCTACTTTCGCACGCATTACGCTTGAATTCCTGAGCACCATTGAATTTAAGCTGAAAAATAGGTGGAATGGAGCGGAAAAAGAATACTATGGTACGTTGCAATTTCTATTATTTAATACTGATATGGAATTGACTGTGGATGAGTTAGGGAGGATCTTAAAAATCCCTATCGTAGGCTCTGGAGCGGTGCCCGATACGTTTGTCCCGGCGGAATTTTGGACCGCCATAATAGGTAACACTAAATATGTTTCCAAAGGGGCAAAGGCATTGGGTATCCATAAACCGTGTTTCAGGTACGCACAGAAGGCGTTGGCATACACCATGTTTGGTCGCGGAGACAACAACGGTGTTGCCACTCAAAGGGAGCTGTTCTTTTTGTACAGTATGGCATCCCAGACTCCAATCAACGTAGCAGCATTTGCAGCTGACTACTTAGGAAGAGTTGGTCGCGCTAATGTTTGGTTCAAGTGTGGGGGGGGGGGGGGGGGGGTTTAATTGCTTTATATATTTTATTTTTTTTAGTTGTGTCTGTTATGTTACTTTGTTTGTCGTTGGGTGGCTGTTTTATTATTTTTTAAGTTACATATGAAAGTGGATTATGCTAGAAATATGATAGACTAGTGGACAGTGAGGGGAAGACGTAACCCCGGATTTTCTCCCGAGGCAACCTGGAAGGTGATACAGCTGAGAAACAAAATGTTGGACGCAACTTGGAAAATCTAGACCGAAAGAGAAGAAGGTAAGCCCAAGCTGAAAAAGAAGTTGTCTGTCATAAAGAGTGGTTGGAGCCTGTAAGCGAATCCAACATGGTGAGATTTCAGCTTAACCAAACACAAAAAGTGCGTATTTAGGTATGACTTTATCTCTCTAATTTTGCGTAAGTTCTACTGATAAAGCACAATACAAAAACGCACACTGAGGCACGTTGTTTGTTTTCACCCTTTTAGCCTTTCTAGCCATCCATAATGTTATTTTCATCCGTTGCTAACCCCGTTGAGCCTGTACCCCTTTGTTTGTGTAAACCATCATGTTAACCATAAGCCATACACTTCCTACCCTCGCTCGGCATGACTGTTGTAGTGTAAAATTTGTGCAAAAAGATAAGTTTGGGGTATTAATCCTTAGAAGAAATGTTGAAAAAGGGCAAGTGCAAGAAAAAGAAAAAAAAGAAAAACTGTGTAGAAACATATGCTTCTACCGGAAAAAAAGAGAGAAAAGAAATGAAAATAAAATATAGAGAGAGAAATGAAGAATAAGTACTTGCCTTAGAAATAGACTCATGCATTAATGTGAATTTGAGTGAAAAGAGTCAAGATTGGACAACACCCCATAAAAATTCTTGCACAAAGAAAAACATAAACATGAATGCCAAGTTGTAAAACCATTTGTTATCCATTTTTGTTGTCTACTCTCCCACCGTACCTAATCCTTGTTACAACCCTGAAGACCTCTTAAATTGTGTGAATTATGTTTGTGTAGTTGACATAGAATCTATTCAAAAAGTAAGAGTTGATATTTCATACCTTGATATATTGAGTGCTAAACACCTTAACCTCGAGAGATTTGGTGAAAGCTTGCAGGTAAAAGAACTCTCTGAAATGATAAGGCAGTGGAGAAGTTCGAATGGGTAAACTAGAAGCTTAATCGGGAAGGAGAAAGCCAAGTTGCGAATAACATCAGCTGTCTTTTGGAGAGAATAGAATCCATGGTTGACCTCCGCGTTGTCTCTTACATCACTTGAGGACAAGCAATGAGATAAGTTTGGGGTTGTGATCGGTCACCATTTACACCCAATTTCCATCATCTATCCAGCATTGAATCTTTATGAATCGGTAACATTTTTCTCTTTATTTTAGTGATTTCTTTAGTTTGTTGAATTTTATGAATTTCCGCTTGTTTTATGTTGCATTAGTAGTTTTTCTCCTTTTGTTGCATTTTATGCGTTTCTGTGTAGACTGTTTGGTTTCCAGGTTAGATAACAAGTCCGAAAGTTGCGTATCGGAAGAATGGAGGTCAAAGACTTAATGAAAAGTGAAAAATAGACAGAATAGGGGGCTGACACGGGTACCCGTGTCAGCTGACACGACCCGTGTCAGCTGACACGACCCGTGTCAGCAAGTGCAGAAATAACCAGTGAAACCCCAGAAAATAAGGGGCTGACACGGGTGCCCGTGTCAGCTGACACGGCCCGTGTCAGCATGGGAGGCAGGATAGACTTACAGTGGAGCCAACACGGGCAGGAGTGTCACCTGACACGGCCCGTGTTGGCCATTTCGCCCCATTTGCTGATTTTTTATGTTTGAACCCCTTTGTTTGTTCAGAGGGCAGTTTAGGCATTTCACAATGTTTTTAGTTGTTTGGAAGCTATTTAGTTTGAATTTGGGCACAGAGAAAAGGGACTTTTTGATCGTAGAAGAAAATAGACAGAAGGAAGAAGCGATCTTGCAAAGTGTTTAGAGGAGAAGAGATCTTCAAGATCAGAAGAAATTAAAGATCAACCTTCATCAGCAACACCTTGTAATGTCTTTAATTTTTAATCTACTGTCTTTGAATATTATGAGAGGCTAAACCCCCCAATACTATGGGGTGTCCCTGAATTGATACTGTATGAATATTTTATCCATGTTCTTATAGTCATCAATGTTTTCTTAATTCAAATTATTATACAATGCGCTTAATGCTTAATTTTATCGGACAAATGAAATTCTGATATCTGGTTAAGGCTTAGGTCGGACAAACTGCCTTATCGCTTGTTGTATAATAAAACCCGCGTTTAGTCACTTAGGAATGAGGATCAAACTGTGGTTACTGTTAATTCTTGATAAACTACATATTTCATAACAGTAATTTGAATAACTAACGAATTAGGATTGAAATTGACTGTTAATGGTTTTTGGCTAAGGAATTAGAGAAAACAACTCTTGAGAAACGGTTTTGAATTACAATAACATAGATTTGGCCCTAGCATTATTTCTCATATCGGTTAAATAGTTTTTATACGTTTTTATATTTTTATTTCTTATTATTTGTGAAACCAATCATCAAACCCCATATGCTCTTTTGTTCAATTGAATTATTATAAATATTGATACTTACTACGCAGTCCTCGAGATCGATACTCGGGATAACTCCCTTTTTATTACTACATTGGTGCAAATAGTACACTTGCTATTTTACCGATCAATCCCCAACTGAGTCCTTCCATTGATTTATTTTCATGGAATTTCCTCTCGTATCCCCAGTAGTTTTGAAGTCGTAGCCTGGCCTACACACAACTATTTATCCCCAGAGTCTATGTCTCCCCAGTGAGTGTTCCTTATGGAAGGCATTATGCTCCTGTAGAGATTATTTTTAACATTCCATATCATATGCATTATGAGGTCTTTAGGGACCAAAATTTGTTTCTATATGTTGTTATTTAAGTACATGCTACTGAGTTGATACAAAGATTTTAACCTCACATCCTCATTTAGAATATCCTTAAATAGGGGCAACTGTAAGACCCCAATTTTGACCCTAAGATACCTTATGCTATCGAATAAAATGCATTGACTTTGGGATCACACCTTGGCATGATCCTTACCCCTTATTCATTGGTTTTACATTGGGAGAGGTAACCAAGCACATTTGATTGTATCATACTTTGGGATCACACCTTGGCATCCTCCTTAACCCTAGTTAGGAGGACAACTTCCAAGGACCATAACTTGCTCAATTTTTATTAGATATAGGCCATAAAGTTTCATGATTAAATTCAAGGCGTCCTCTCCAACTTTGATGTTTGGAAGAAGTTCAAATTCAACTTGAAAATGCATGTGCCAAGAGGAAACATTATAGGTCATTTTGGGCCATTACCATTGAACAAGTGATTTTCCCCAACTTCTAAAATGCATAACTCATTAATTCCAAATCCAAATAAGGTCAAATTTGTGACCAAATTAAATATATTTTAAAGAGCTACAACTTTGATTAATAAAATTGTTTCATTTGAAGTCCATAGAAAAAGTTATTCAAGGTGGAATAAGTGAACATTTGACTTGGTACGTAGAAAATTTTCAAATATGTTTTCTTTTCCAAACTTACACCTCGAAATGAATCATGATCCAAGTTCCAAATGAAACAATGTTCAACATGAAAGTTGTTCTGTTTGATCTCACCTTTCGAAAACGTCCAAGATCACCTCATTTGGATCAAGATTGAGGGAATTGCGCATGATTACTTTGTTCGGTTTGTTTTGGCAAGATTTGAATTCAAATGATCATTCCTCTTTGCATACTTCCATGTGATGACCTCAGTACTCTTTGTGCATGAATTCGCGATGAATTGTATCATTCTTTAAGCCCAAACCATTCCCCATGCATCTATGCACATTGGTTTCCAATTTTAACAAAATTTGAAGTGGTGTAAAGATCAGTTCCCTTGCCTATTTAAACAAGCTTATGGCCTCAGAAATCACACACACACCTTGCCCAAGCTTTTCCAAGAGAACTCAGAGCCTCACACCATAGAAACTCCTTGAAAATTTCATTGAAATCGAGTTTGAATTTCACCTTCTGTTTTGAAGTTCAAACTCGAAGGATTCATTACCTTTTTAATCCCAATTGATTACTACAAGAAAGAGAAATAAGAATCAAGCAAATCCAGATCAAGATCAAGTTGAATTGAAGCTACTCGAAGGTAAAATTTCAGAAACTTCTCTTCTTCAAATGTCCCTCATTTCACAATTATTTTGATTGATTTTTGGTTGGCTGAAGTCCTACCAATGTAGGAAACAAGATTGAGTTGCTTTATGGTCAAATCGAAGCAACTCAATTCATGATCCTCAAAATTCAAATCCCTGTATCTTTTTATATACTTGGAATTCGAGAAAATTGAGGCTAGATTCGAGCTCCTGAGCATTTTCTCTTTGAAATAATGTCTTTGTTTTTCACTTTTCATTAAGTTGAGGTTGGACCAGTCCGGTGGTGATCACCAGAGAAGATGACCGGAGTTAGGGCTTCGGTGGTGCGTTGGCAAGTCCCAAGTCATCTGATCGGGTTCCAACATTTTAATCTTAGCCTTTGCTTTTGGATACCACGCGTGTACACGCATTGACTGAAGTGTTTGTGGAATGCGCGCATATGGCCATCAGATCTACAACCTCAATTAATGAGGGAGATCTGATGGCCCTTGTTTTTTTGAATTTCTTTTTAATTTCTGATTTTATGTTTAATTGCGTTATTTTGTTTAATTCATATTAATTTCATTTTTAATCCAAAAAATATAGGACTTTCACCAAAAATATTTAAATATTTATCTCTTTTATTTTATGGATTAAAATTATTTTTTGGATTAATTTTGATATTTTTCATGAATTAAATGTTTTTATGCATATTTTAAATTGTTTAAAAATACTTCTGACTTTTCAAAAATGATAAATTTTTTTGTCTAAGGTACTTTGATCTTCTTTGACCTAGGATAAATCTCTTGGTCATTTATTTGGTGTTTTGAAGAGGTTTTAGGTTTTGACCAAACTATTTTGTATTTTAATGCATTTTTAAATAGATTTTTAATTGATTAATTGTGTAAAAATTATGTTGGCCCATTTTTATGGTCTTGTGATGTTTGACTATTTGTTTGGGCCTTGGTCAAGGTTGATTTGACTTTTGTTGGACTAAAATCATTTGATTTAGGGGATTGATGAAATGTACATTTCATCATTGGAAACTTGACCTTTTTTCCTTCCTATTGAAGATGTCTTGATTCAAGGATTCATGCTTGTGAATGGATTGTTGAGTGTTCTCCAAATAATAACTTAATCGATTAAAAAGAAAAACACCACTAACATTCAATTAACACTTAACTAACATTTGACTAACTCTTATTAATATTGCTTTACCTTCAAGTCATTTACTTTATGCAATTTAATTTTCAGTCATTTATCATTCATTTCCATTTCCATTTCATTTACTTTCTTTATGTTTATGTCATTTTCACTTTGTTGATTTGAGCCATATCTTGTGATTATATATATATATATATATATATATATATATATATATATATATATATATATATATATATATATATATATATATATATATATATATATTTGTTTGTGCATTTTGATTTCGTTTGTGGTCTAAGGACCTTAAAACACTTAATAAACAAAAAAAACCTAAAGAATTTTTGGTGGACTGTTGATCTTGATCTGAACTTTGGGACTTAGAACTAGGCAACATTCCATATGCAAAAAGACTTGGTCAATGCCAACATTTGGAAATCAAGTTATTATGGACTAAGCCTTCATCTGATGCAAGTCTTGGGATTGATTTGAATTCATCTGCTACTTTGTCTTGGTGCTAATTTTTATTTTCATTTTGTGTCTGATACTTTCTTCTGAGTTGATCAAGGAATATTTCATCTGATACATAAGAACACAAAGAAGACTGCTAGCTATGGGAATTTCTTTCTTGGATGTAGCTATCTTTATTTGACGCCTTGATCTTCATGATGTCTGATATAACTAATTGGTTGTTGATTATTGCTTGATTCAAAGTCCAAAGGAAAATGGGTTTCTATATGACATTCTTGTGTGTTGGATTGCATCCCATTGGTTAAATCTTTTCAACTCTTAACTTTTACTTCTATGCTTAGGATAGCCTCTTCATCTTCTCTCACTTCTTAAATTTAAAAATCTCCCACCCTTTTCAAAAACCTTCTTTGCTTGTGATTTCAAACTTATACCTTATTTCAAGTAGAAACTTTGGCCTTATGGCATTGAATTTTTTAACTTTTTTTTCTTAAATCAAACTTGTAAATAAATCTAATCATATTGACTTAAAATTTCAAATAGACCAAAAAGAATTAACAACCGCATTCAAACCTTTGGCCCCTTTGTTCCCTTCTCAATTAAATTTTTATTAAAAGCAATTCACCAACTTTGAAATTTTTACCACGAACTACGAGGTTTTGATCCCTCATTTTTATGTTGGGTAGGAACAAGTCTGAAGGTCTTGTCAAACACAAATGAATTCTTTTCTCATCCCCACACTCTATTTTTCTCAAACATGTTTTATACCAATAACACATACACACATAAAAAGGGCTCCCTAGGAGTACCTAGGACACTTTGGGTGCTAACACCTTTCCTCTGTGTAACCAACCCCCTTATCTGTAATCTCTGGCATTTTATTAGTTTTGATTTGAAAACTTCTTATCTTTGGGTTTTTTTTCGTACTTTTCCCTTTTTCCTTTGGAAATAATAAAAGCGCGGTGGCGATTCTGGTTTTATTGATGTCAAGCTTATCCATAGATTGATGGTCATGAATTTACCACTACACCCAGTTAATTATCTGGGTGGAACCACTCCCCTTGAGTTATATCCTTATTGGGTTGAGTCTTTGATTGATCGTTTCTTTCTAGCTATTACCTAGATAGATATTTTGGTCCCTTGAGAGTCTATTACCCAGTAACTGGTAATACTCTTCTCAATTTTTGAGTACATTAGTTTTCCCCAATACCCGGTAAATGTAATTTACTTCCTTTGTTTTCTCCAGCGAATTCGTTTTCGCATTTCCCCAGGAAGTATATCCTTGATATGTTCATCCTAACCAGTGACAGATATTCTCCCTCTGTGGTTTTCTACCCAGTAAAAATTTAGTTGTAATCCCAACTTTTATTCTCCAGAGAGTTAATCCTTGATATGTTTATCTTAATCGATGGCAGATTTTTTCCTCTTTGCGGTCTTCTACCCAGTAACCGGTAGTTATAAATCCTACCTTCCCCTCAAAGTCTATCCTTAATATGTTCATCCTAACTGGTGACAGATATTCTCTCTTTGGTATTCTATCTAGTAACTGATAGATATAATTCCTATTTTTCCCCGACAGTCTATCCTTGATATGTTCATCCTAACCGATGACGAATATTCTTCCTTTGTGTTATCCTTGATATGTTCACTTTAATCAGTGACGGATATTCTCTCTTTGGTCTTCTACCCAGTAGCCGGTAGTTGTAAATCCTATTTGATTATTTCCCTAGCACGCTATTCTTACCCAGTAACCGGTAACGAATACATCTCTTTTTCCTCAGCGAGTCATCCTTGATATGTTTACCCTAACCGGTAACGGATGTCCCTCTGTCAGAGTGTATTATCTTCCTACCCAGTAACTAATAATAGATAATATATTTTTGGTACTCTTGTGTTGATGTTCATTCTTCCCTAGTGGAGTTTGATTTAGGTATTTCAGCGTTGATTTGATCTACCTGTTCCCCCTGCAGATTTTCCCTTATCCCCCAACCGAGTTCTTTCATTGATTTATTTTCATGGAAAACCCCTCGTGTCTCCAGCAGTTTTCAAGACGTAGCCTGACCTAGGCATAACTTTTATCCCCAGAGTCTCTATCTCCCCAGTAAGTTTTTGCTATGGAAAGCATTACGCTCTAATGGACTTTTAGTCTATCCAGATTCTTTTCCTTTGTCGCAATATATTCCCCACAAAATTTATTTTAACAATCATATCATATGCATCATTAGGTCTCTTAGGGACCAAAATTTGTTTCTATATGTTGTTGTTTAAGTCCATTCTACTCATTCATATGCATTGGATTTGGGATCACACCTTGGCATCCTCCTTACCCCTCATTCATTGGGTTTGCATTGGGAGAGATCACCAAATATATTTGATTGTATCATACTTTGTTTTTCATTATTTACTAGCCAAAATACCAAAAATATGTCAATATATAGTTGACTTCTTTTGTAGGTAGTGTGTGTGTTCACCTATGCCTCATCAAGCTCATATCTAGGGTTTGAGACCCTCAACGCAAGGAGACTAATGAAGAGATTGTTTACATTGACTCTAGACATCATATATGGATTCCCATGATCTTCACTTATCATTTTTATCAAGAATTTAACAAAAGTTTAAAGCTTGAAAGCCCTAATTAATCTGGGTATCTTGTGTACTTCCTTAACACGTTTCTTCAACAATTGGTAAAATATTTCAAGGGATACTTCACATTAAATCATATTATACATATATGATCCTCCATGAGTCCAAAAGATCAATATAATTTCAAGTTTGAAAGTTGATTCATGGTGGTTGACCTGAAAAAGTCAACTGGTCAAAACTGGGGTTCCCTGGAGCATATCTCCTACAATGTTTTTCATATGAAAATAACTCAAAGATAAACATTACTCTTTATGAAATTCCATATAACTTTCATATTTAAATCAAGAGCTATTTTTGCTTGGAAAGTCACTTTTTATGGTGAAAGATTATAGGTCATTTTGTCTAAACTCTAGTTAGAAGGTCAACTTCCAAGGACCATATCTTGCTCAATTTTTATGAGATGAAAGAAATTCAAGTTTCATGATTAAACTAAAGATGTGTTCTACAAATTTTATTCTTAGAATAAATTCAATTTCAACTTGCAAATGCATGTGCCAAGAGGAAACATTATAGGTCATTTTGGGCCATTATCATTGAATAGGTGATTTTCCTCAACTTCTAAAATGCATAACTCCTACATGCAAAATCAAAATAAGGTCAAATTTATGACCAAATTGAATAGGTTTGAAATATCTACAACTTTTATGAAGGAATGTTTTCCATTTGAAGCCCATAGAAAATGTTATTCAAGGTGGAAGAAGTGAACATTTGGCTTCGTACTTAGAAAATTTTCATTTATATTTGATTTTCCAAAATCCCCCTTCAAATTGCATCATGATCTAAGCTTCAAATATAAAGTTGTTCAGTATTAAAGTTGTTCCCCTTGATCTCACATTTCCAAAAAGTCCAAGATCATCTCATTTGGCCAAGAATTGGATGACTTGCGCATGGTTTCTCTTCAAGGCTTCATTTGGATGAATTTCATGTTCACATTCCAATTTCTATTGCATGATCACATGACACACTCTAAGCATTTCACATGATGAAATTTGGACCTGATTACATCATTTAATGGGCCTATCACACGCCCATGCAACCATGCAAGAGTGAATTGCTATTTTTGGCATTTTGAATGAAATGTATGGAAAGCAATTGCATTGCCTATAAATAAGACCCTTCATGCTCAGAATTATGGAGACCTTGCCTAAGCTTTGAACCTTCAATCCAAACCCTCACTATTAAAGGATAAACTTGAAGGTTTTCAATTAAAAATTGAGTTTCAATTTAACTTCAACTTTGAAGTTGAAATTCTGCGAATCCAAGCCTTTCCTTGATCCAATTCAACTCCTGCGAGCTTCAGAAGTCAAGCCAAGGCTAATTGGAAGCAATATCAAACAAGATTCAAGCTCCCTCGAAGCTGATTTTCCATTTCATCTCTTCTATTCTCTCTCAATTCTTCACCATTCTCTTTGATTTTTGGTTGACTAAAGTCCTACCAATGTACGTAACAAGATTGAGTTGCTTTGAGGTTAAGTCGAAGAAACTCAGTTCATGATCCTCAAAATTCAAATCCCTATATTTTTTTTATATACTTGGAATTGGAGAAAATTGAGGCCAGATCCGTGATCTTGAGTATTTTCGCTTTGAAATAGTGTCATTGTTTTTCATTTTCCATTGAGATGAAGTTGGACCAGTCTGGTGGAGGTCACCGGAGAAGATGACCAAAGCCCTAGCTCCGGTGGTGTGTTGGCACACTTCCTGGCCATCTGATCATGTTTGGATGTTATAATCCGAGCCATTCCTTTTGAATACCACGCATACATTGCATTGACTGAAGACTACCATGGAACGCGCGAGTGTGGCCATCAGATATGCCATCTCAACTAATGAGGGAAATCTTATGGCCTTTATTTTTACTTTTTTGATTTTAATTTCTGATTTTATGTTTATTCCTTTTATTTTGTTTAATTCATATTAATTTCATTTTTAATCCAAAAAATAGTGGACTTTCACCAAAAATCTTTAAATATTTTTCTCTTTTGTATTCTGAATTAAAATTATGTTTTGGATTAATTTTGATATTTTTCATGAACTAAAATGTTTTTATGCACATTTTTAATTATTTAAAAATACTCCTGACTTTTCAAAAATAGTGAAATTTGTTGTCTAAGGTCCTTTGACCTTGTTTGACCTAGGATAAATCCCTTGGCCATTTATTTGGGGTTTTGAAGGGATTTTAGGTTTTGACCAAATTAAAATGCATTTTTATTCATTTTTAATGTGATTTCTAATTGATTAATTGTTCAAAAGTTATTTTGAGAAATTTTTATGGTCTTGGGATGTTTGACTTTCTGTTTGGGCCTTGATAAAGGTTGATTTGACTTTTGTCAGATCAAAACCATTGGAATTATGGGATGGATGAAATGTACATTTCATCTCCCAAATTGAATGGATGGTTTTGATTTGATGAAAATCCTTTCTTGGCCAATTTGTGTTTCTATCTTCCCCTCCTTCTTCATCTTCATCCCTATTCTTTCCCATTCCCTCATTGGACCAATGAAATCTCTAATGTCTTAAGGCTAATTAGTTCATCAATGACCTTGTGTCAGATGAGCTAATACAAATATGACTGAGATAGGTCATTCCCTTTTGGTCTTTTCTTTTAATGTGTGATATGTTTTAGGAGTTTGGTTCTTCATACCAAATCTCTAACATGCATTAAAACTTAGATTTCCATTGCCCGACCTCAGATAGTTATGACTTCTACATAAGTCCAATTACAATCACTTAACATAGAGCTAAATTTGACCCTAATGGCATAATATTCTAGTAAGTGAGATTGTAAGTCTCCCATTCTTCATGGTATTGTGTGGAGACTTGACCTTTTTTCCTTTCATGAGAGTGAGTGGCATACTTGTTGAATTATCCAAGTTAGAGCCCTTCTCATGGAAGATGTCTTGGTTTAAGGATCCATACTTATGAAAGATTGGTTGAGTGTTCTCCAAAGAATGACTTAATAAATTAAAAACACCACTAACCTTTGACTAACATTTGACTAATTCTTGTTAATATTACTTTACTTTCAAGTCATTTACTTTATACAATTTAAATTCCAGTCATTTATCATTCATTGCCATTTTCATTCCATTTAACTTGTTTATGTTTATGTCATCTTCACTTTGCTCATTTGAGCCATATCTTGTGATTGTAAATATTGTTTGTATGTTTTGGTTTGTTTGTGGTCTTAGGACCTTAAAATACTTAATAACAACAAAAACCCTAAAAAACATCTGGTGGACTGTTGATCTTGATCTGAACTCTTGGACTTGGAATTAGGCAACATTCCCTGTGCAAAAAGGACTTGGCCAATGCCAACATTTTGAGACCAAGCTATTGTGAACTGAGCCTTCATCTGATGCAAGCCTGTGATCTTGTTTGAATTCATCTTCTACTCTGTCTTTGTGCTAATTTTCATTTTGACCTTGATGCTTTGCTTTGAGTTGATCAAGGAATATTCCATCTGATACATGAGGAGGCTAAGAAGACTGCTAGCTTTTGGGATTGCGTGCTTGGATGTGGCTATATTTATTTGATGCCTTGATCTTCATAATATCTTAATATTTCTCATTTTCTTATTGATTATTGCTTGATTAAAGTCCAAGGGAAAATGGGTTTCTATATGACATTCTTTTCTATTGGATTGCATCCCATTGGTCAGATCTTTTCAACTCTTAACTTTTAAATCCATGCTTAGGGTAGTCTCTTCATCTCCTCCCACTTTCTTAACTTTAAAAATCTCTCCCCATTTTCAAAAACTTTCTTTTGCTTGTGGTTTCAAACTTAGAGCTTGTTTTAAAGATTAGAAACTTTGGCCTTATGCCAATGAATTTTTCAACTTTTTCTTAAATCAAACTTGTAAATAAACTTAACCATATTGACTTAAAATTTCAAAAAGAACAAAAGAACTAACAACTCCATTCAAACTTTTGGCCCTTTATGCCTTTCATTTAAACTTTTGTTAAAAACAATTCACCAACTTCTTTGAAATTTTTACCACGAACTACGAGGTTTTGATCTCTTATTTTTATGTTGGTACGTAGGCACAAGTCCGTAGGTCTTGTCAAACACAAAAATATAATCAATGAATTCTTTTCTCATCCCCACACTCTATTTTTCTCAAACATCTTTTATACCAAACACATATGCACACATAAAAAAGGGCTCCCTAGGAGTACCTAGGACACTTTGGATGCTAACATCTTCCCTCTGTGTAACCAACCCCCTTACCTATAATCTCTAGCATTTTATTAGTTTTGATTTGAGAACTTATTATCTTTGGGTTTTGTTCGTACTTTTCCCTTTTCTATTGGAAACAATAAAAGCGCGGTGGCGACTCTGGTTTTATTGACTTCAAGTTTATCCATAGCTTGATGGTCATGAATTTACCGTTATAATCTCTTGGCAAAGCTTGGGCAAGGTGTGTGTGTTAGTTCTGAAGCAAATCACTTATTTATATAGTCAATTGAATTCATTTTTGCACCCTTTGAAAACTTGCCAAAATTAGTAACAATGGTGCATGGATGCATGGGCAATGATTTGGTCCTTAAGAATGATACAATCCCACTTCAACTCATGCATAATGAATACTGAGGTCATCACATGGAAGCATGAAAAGAGAAATGATCATTTGAATCCAAAACTTGCCAAAACAAACCTATGAAAGTAACCATACGCAAGTCCCTCAATGTTGGTCCAAATGAGGTGATCTTAGAATTTTTGGAAAGGTGACATCAAAGGGAAAAATCTGAATGTTGAACAAGTTTCCATTTGGAGCTTGGATCATGATAAAGTTTGAGGTGGAAGTTTGAGAAATCAAACATATTTGAATATTTTCTAAGTACCAAGTCAAATGACCACTTCTTCCACCTTGAATAACTTTTGCCATGAGCTTCAAATGGAAACAATTCCTTCATCAAAGTTGTAGCTATTTTATCCCTCTTAAATTTGGTGACAAATTTGACATCATTTGGATTTGGCATGAGGGAGTTATTCATCTTAGAAGTTGAGGAAAATTGCTTGTTCAATGGTAATGACCCAAAATGATCTATAATGTTTCCTCTTGCATCATGCCCTTGCAAGTTGTATTTGACATTTCTCAAAGAATAAAAGTTGGAGAGGACTTCTTGAAATTGATAATGGAACTTGTATGGCCTTCATATCATGAAAATTTAGCAAGTTATGGTCCTTGGAAGTTGACCTCCTAACTAGGGCACAGACAAAATGACCTATAATTGTTCACCATACAAAATGACTTTCCAAGCAGAAAAAGCTCTTGATGTCAACATGAAAGTTGTTTGGAGTGTCATAAGAAGAAAAGTTTCTCTTGGAATAACTTTCATATGACAAAAATTGTAGGAGATAGGGTCTAGTGAACCCCAGTTTTGACTAGTTGACAGATCTTATCATAGCCATCAGATCTTATCTCCAGTTTATATCATAGCCATCAGATCTTATGACTTTATTTAATGCAAGGTGTTTCTCATTGACTTAGACTCATGGTGAGCGCGCGCCTGTGGACCATTAGATGTGCCAGGTCAATTCATGAGACTCAATCCAACGCGCCTGGATTTTTTGCATTTCTGATTTTCCACTTTTATTTTGTTTATTTCATTTTATTTCAAAAAATCATATCTCATTCATTATTGGTCCAAAAAATGTGAGACCAATTGCATTATTTCTCTTTTAATTTCTAGTTTCTAAAAATGTTTTTTAATATTTTTTATTTTATCACTTGCTATTTTTTAGTAATTTTCTCTTTTCTGGTTATTTTTAATTCATTTTAAATAGTTTTTTATATTCAAAAAATACAAAAATATTTTCTCAACCTCTTTGAATGATGATAGATCTATGAAAAATATTCTTATTAATTTATTAATTGATTTGAGAGTTATTTGAGATTTTAGTTCAATTAGGTCATTTTTATGCATTTTTAATTGATTAAAAATAGTTTCTGACTTTTAAAAATGCTGAAATTTTTTGTCAAACTTTGTTTGACCTTGTTGAACTTGGGATAATTAACTTGGACTTTTCAAAGTTGATTTGAAGTGAGTTTGAAGTTTGACCTTTCTTTAATATTTTAATTCAAGTTTTATTTTAAATATTAAAAATGCCAAAAATATTTTGTTTATTTCTTGACTTCTAATATTCATTTTGCTTCTGTTTTCTATTGTTTGACCTTGATCTCCCCTATCTTTGGTCAACATTTGTTGATTGGTACATTCCATTTCATTTAATGCACTTTAATTCTTCATTTCTAATTCTTCATCTTCTTCTTCTTCTCCTTCTTCTTTTTTCCTTTTTTGATCAATGAGTTAAAGATTGGTGGTTAGCATTGATTAGGGAGGTTTAATCTTCCTTAATTCAAATCTAATTCATCTTGATCATGGATCAAGCGAATGGCTTTGCATTAAGGATAGATTGCTTTCTAAATCATGCAAAGGACCTAAATCAATACAAGATCATTTCTCTTCTTCTTTTGGCATGGCAAGTTATAGGAGCTTGATTCACTAATCAAGATCTCTAACTTGTGTTGTTTCCTACATTATTATTGACCGACCTCAGATAGTTGTGACTTCTACATAAGTCCAATTACGATTGCTTAACATAGCGCTAAATTTGCCTTATGGCGCACAAACCATTAACCATTAACATTTACTTTTTGCTCTTTACATTTATGCAATTTACTATTCTTGTACATATTATTCATTTGCTTTATTCCTTTGCTCATTTTAGCACATGTTTATGTTAATGCAATTTGCCTTTTGCTCACTTGAGCACATAATTGTGTATATATTATTGTGCTTGTGTTTTGTTTTGATTGTTATGGACCAAATGCAAAGAAATGGACAAATGGACTTAGTTTCTAGGACATTCCCTATGCAAAATTGGAGTAAAAGGACCTTAATGTTGAAGATGGATTAGAAGGACCAAACCTCTAAACTCACTCTTGTCCATTCTTGATTTGCTTCATAAAACTCTTTGATGTGTGTGTTCTTGTGCTAGGGAATTCTATGAGAGCTCAAATTGAAGAACCATTGCCATGTTCATCCAAAGTGAAATATACAAGATACTTTGAGGATCTCCTAAGGAGCTTGTTTGATTATGTTGATTGCTTGAGCTTACTATTATTATGCTTGCATATTCCAAAGGATGGGAGCTACTTGGATCATCAATATGATCTCAAGAGAGGAACTTCATTTGTGGTCTTGTTTCTTATCCCTTATCTCTTGTATGCTTAGGGTTTAGCCATTCTTCTTCTTCCCTCCATTCTAACCCAAGCCAAAACTTTTTGTGCAAACATTTAACACTTCTTTTCAAGCATTAGAAACCTAAGCCTTATGCTTTTGATTTTCAAACTTTCTTTTCATAACACTTATTTTGAAATTGAACTTCTAAGTCAACTTTGATCATTCTTTTGTATATACTTTTCATTGGTAAATACCACTCATTAAAATATTTTTTTGTGGTTTCAATGGCCACCCTCTTAATCAAATTTTTCATAACCTTTAGCTATTAGGTTTGAGTTATCCTTGAGGTAGATATAATACTCACCTATATCCTTAGTGATGGACAATGAGTCTTCCATGCTTATTATAGGGTTAACCCCTCACTAGCATGTTGAAGTTATCCTCACATGGTGGATTTGTGGTTTTAGGTTGAGTTTTCTCCCTTGGATAACAAAAGACCTTAAGGCTTTTGGACCAATCAATTCACCAACTCATTTTGAGATTGTTTACCCCGAACTATGAGGTTTTGATCCTAATCTTTTTTAAGATGGTACGTAGGCAATGGGTTTATCCATCCAAACACAAAATGTAAATAACTTGTATATTCTCTTCTCATCTCTTCAATCATGTTTGCACAAATAAATTTTCACAAACTTCCAACCTTACAACAAATGTGAAAAGGGCTCCCTAGGAGTACCTAGGATGTTTTGGGTGCTTAAAACCTTCCCATTGCATAACCAACCCCCTTACCCAGATCTCTGACATTTTTACTAGTTTTTGATTCGATAAAACTTTTAGGTTTTTGTTCGCTTTCTAACTATTCCTTTGGATAAATAGAAGTGAGGTGGCGACTCGACTTGTATGGTTTACCTTGGATTTAGTCAATATCTCTAATGGTAACGAATACCCTGCTACAAAAAAGTGGCGGCTCTGCTGGGGAAATTTTCCTAGTGGGTTTTGCCTACTTTTCATATTTGTTGTATTGTATTGTATATTGTTTTGTGACATATTTTTGTGCAATTTGGGATTACTGTATTGTATGTAATTATTGAATTGCTTCAATATTAATTCCTTGTATGCTTGGTGATCTTTGTGAGATGAGTTCTATACCCGAACTCGAGTGCACTTAGGATAGGAGAATGGCATAGTCTTGTTGACTTATGTGGAGTTATTCCTTAGCAAGTTGACTTGCAAGCCCATTCACTTGGTGAAGGTCATATTGGGATCAATAATGTCACACAAGTAGTTGTGGTTAGACATTACTCTTTCCAATATAGACTTTAGAAGCCAAGGACCTTAGTTTACCAAGCCCATCTTGGCCTATTCTTAGGATGTAGTGCGAAAGTTATTCAAGTGTAAGATTTGATACGATTGTTACGCGATACTACACTCATAAGAGTCTCTCTTGAGAGTCTTTTTGGAATAGGAGTAGTCGTTTATCCGATAATATCTGAAAGATGGGATGATGACTATGGGAACCTCTTGTAGAACATGTTTGGCAGGTTTAAACCCTAGTGCACTCCCTTTGGGTGGTTCTTAACCGAGACTCCATGCTCGTGACTTGCAACAAACCCTTGATTCATGGTTGATCCGTTCATGTATCCTTAATATCAATGGAACTTGGGTGTTGATAAGGTGTAAACCATAATCCACCAAAATGGATGATTGATATTAAGGATGACATGATCTATCCCATGACCTCTGTTTGGTGTGCTTTGCTTGATCCTTGAGTGTGATTGTTGCACCCTTTTTCAGACATGGAAAGACAAAGAAGGAATACGAAGAAGTACAATTTCAGACAACCCGACTTGAAAGAGATAAGGAATTTGACATCATATGTATTAGATCCCTTGGGTTTCAAGGCTCGTTTTGGGAAGCTTCTATCTGTTCTGACTACTCAAGTGGACGAAGGATTGATCAGCGTATTGGTGCAGTTTTATGATCCCTTGTACCGTTGCTTCACATTTCAGGATTTTCAGCTTTTCCCCACGCTTGAGGAGTATGCCTACCTTGTGGGTATACCTATTCTAGATCAGTAGCCGTTCAGTGGCTTAGAGAGTATTCCTACTTCTCAAGAGATAGCTGCTATATTGCATATAGATGAATCTCTGGTTGGTGCGCATATGACTACCAAAGGTGGAATTCAAGGTCTCCCTTCGGAGTTCTTCATTGCTCAAGCTACTATGTATGGAAAGGCCATGAGTGAGGATGCCTTTGAGGCCATATTCGTACTTCTCATCTATGGGTTAGCGTTATTCCCCAACATCGACAAGTTTGTGGATGTGAACGTTATTAGGATTTTCTTTACTCTTAATCCCGTTCCGACTCTGTTGGGTGACACTTACTTTTCTTTGCATATGAGGAATGCAAAGGTGGTGGTACCATTGTGTGCTGTTTGCCTCTGTTGTACAAGTGGTTTATTTCGCACTTGCCTCAGACGGTCGCCTTCAAGGAGAACAAAGGATGTCTACGGTGGTCCACGAGACTTATGTCTCTCACCGATGATGATATCTTTTGGTACAACCGTGTATATGATGGTGTGCAGATTATCGACTCTTGCGGTGAATTCTCCAATGTGCCTCTTCTTGGTACATGTGGTGGGATTAACTACAACCCTATTTTGGCATGTCGTCAGCTTGGGTTCCCCCTAAAGGATAAACCCAATAACATTATGTTACAGGGTGTGTTCTTTCAGGAGGGTAAAGATCCCCAAGGCTTGAAGGGCAGGATGGTCCGCGCTTGGCGCAAGATCCATAGGAAAGGAAGGAAGGAGTTAGGTCCGAAGAATTGTATCGCTTTGGAGCCTTATACTTCTTGGGTTAGGAGGAGAGCTTCCGAGTACCTCATGCCTTACGAGTATCCGAGACCTACACCTTTGGTTGTGGCTGGGCCTTCAACCCTCCCTGACCAAGGTGTAGAGGAGTTGAGAGACGAAGACCGCTCACGTGCTTGGATCCGTGAACGAGAGGAGTTGCTTCAGCAGATCAAGGAGAATGATGCTTTGATAGAGTTCTTTGAGAATTAGGTTATTGATGATCCTGATGACGCATGGACTTCTCTACTTCCTCAGTCTTCCATGTTTTGGAAAAGGAAGTACGATCGACTTGCCAAAGAGAAGGAAAATATGGAGGCAGCCTACGAGAGGGAGGTGAAGAGGCTTCGTGCATCTTATCTTCCTGTGTCCAGAGCTTTAGGTGACTGTTTCTAGGGATCCATAGGATGTTCATCTTCCTTCTCTCTTGTATTGTATTTGGTTACCAAGACTGTACTTCTTTGGTGTAAAAATATTCCCAGATATTATTGATGAGTTATTTCCATATGTGATAAATGTTTAATATTTCCAATATTTGCAAATAGAACCCTAAAGTTCCTCTGATAAATAAAAACAAATCATATGCACAAGCATTGCATGCATCATGTGCATAAGCAGGTTTTGCTTCAGGCTTATTGTTCAATGGTTTAACTCTGTGTTCTTCATTTATTCCAAAGACAAGCTGACTCACCGGTACTACACCAGAGCCAACATTTCAAGACTGATGGATTATTTGGAACAAGAGAACCGCGAGCTGAAGGAGGAAGTGGCCAGATTGACTACCCTGATGGAGTCATTCATGGCTGCCCAGAGCCAGTCTTCTCCGACACCTCCTCCCCATAGGACAATCATTTTTGAGGTTGTCTCTTCAACTGTGCTTGCGGCCAGCGCACACTTTGCTCCAACGGCCATGCCATCCGGGTTTCCGTGGGGGATGCCTCCCAACTTCATGCCTGAGGGTCCATCCCCCACTTTTGCTTCTCTACCGGCATCTAGCTCAGTCCTAGCTGTTCCTCCTCCTGTCGTGCATACTATGCCCATAGTAGACGACACCATCTATCATTCAGGGCCGTCTGAGGGCCCAGATGTATATGAGAAGATGGACGCTATGAACGATCAATTTCTTGAGCTCCACAAGGTTTTGAAAACTCTCAGAGGAAAGGATCTTTTTGACAAGTCTGCTGTCGAACTCTGCTTGGTTTCGAATGTGAAGATCCCTGTGAAATTCAAGGTCCCTGACTTTGAAAAATACAAGGGAAATACTTGCCCTCTCATCCACCTGGTCATGTATGCAAGAAAAATGTCGACTCAGACCGACAACGACCAACTGCTCATCCACTACTTTCAGGACAGTTTGTCAGGTGCTGCCCTACGTTGGTATATGGGTTTGAACAGTGCGAACATCCGATCCTTCAACGACCTTGGCAAGGCCTTCGTCAAGCAATACAAATACAATGTGGATATGGCTCCCGATAGGGATCAATTGAGGGCCATGTCCCAAAAGGACAAAGAAACATTCGAAGAATATGCCCAGAGGTGGCGAGAGGTAGCAGCACAGATTGTGCCCCCGCTAGAAGAGAAAGAGATGACCAAGATCTTTTTGAAGACCTTGAGTCCTTTTTATTATGAGCGGATGATTGCCAGCGCTCCTTCTGACTTCACCGAGATGGTGAACATGGGAATGCGACTGGAAGAAGGGGTCAGGGAAGAGCGCATGACCAGAGAAGAAGGCTCTTCTACCAAACGGTATGAGATGTTTGGGAAGAAGAAAGATGGCGAGGCACATGCTGTGACCTCCCATGTAAAACCAAGAAGACCCTTTGTGAGGGGGAAGACCGTGCGTCCTGCCGGTAACCAGCACCACGTGGCTCATATAGCACCTGTCTTCAGAGATAATCAGCAACACAACAATAATCAGCAACAACCACATCCGCAAAATCAACAACAACAGCACCGTCCTCAACAGCAGGCCTACCAGCCTCGAAACAATAATCAAGCCAGCACAAGTTACAAGAGGAAAAGGGTCACCTTTGATCCTATTCCGATGACATATGCAGAGTTATATCCCTCCTTGATAGAGAGGAAGTTGATTATGCCACGAGACCCACCGGCTATACCTGCTAACCCCCAGTGGTGGTATAAGCCCGAATTACACTGTGTTTATCATTCCGATGCTCCCGGACACGACGTGGAAAACTGTTACCCTTTGAAGACAAAGGTTCAAGACCTTGTGAGATGTCGCATTCTGTGTTTCGAGGACGTAGGTCCTAACGTGAAGAAGAACCCATTGCCCGAGCATGGGAAATCTGTCAACATGGTCCAGGGCTGCCTTGGCAAGTACAAAGTCAAATACGTCAGTCATATTCGAAAATCTCTGGTCGAGATGCATCGTTTGCTGTGTGATTATAGTCATTACGAGCATGACCACGATAGATGCCGAGTCTGTTCTGTTAATCAAAGAGGTTGTCGCCAGGTGCGTAAAGATGTTCAAGAAATGCTGGATGAGGGAGTCATTGAGATCCTTCAAAACAAAAATGTTGACGAATATGCTGATGAAGTCAACGTAATTTCTCCAGTATTCCGAATCCCCGAGCATGTTATCATCAAGTATGATGGTAGGAAGCAGAAGGTTTCTCCTGCTTTGACCATTAAGCCAGCCGGCCCTGTACCGTATTCTTCTGAGAAAGCGGTCCCCTATCACTAGAATGTTGTAGCATTGGAGAATGGGAAAGAGGTGCCCCTGCCCTCTTTATCTGTTGTTAATGTTGCCGACGTCAGCGGCCTGACCCGCAGCGGTCATGTTTTCTCGGCTCCGCCAATGCCACAAGCTGATGTTCGAAGGAATGATAATGTTGATTATGCTGAACGCCCGATTGGGAATGATGTGAACGCTCTGAATCCGACACCTGTTGTTAAACCTGCCTCTATGTTGAAAACTTCTGTATCTGTTGGCCCGAGTGGCAATACGAAGGAAGACTGTGATGAGATGTTAAGGCTCATCAAGAGAAGTGAGTACAACGTTGTAGATCAGCTTCTACAAACGCCATCCAAAATCTCTGTATTATCCTTGCTGATGAATTCAAAACCACACCGAGAAGCTCTGCAGAAGGTGTTGAATGTGGCGTATGTGGATCATGACGTCACGATAGAACAATTCGACAGTATTGTTGCAAACATTAGCGCTTGTAACAATTTAAGTTTTAGTGATGCTGATCTCCCCGAGGGGGGAAGAGACCACAACCTGGCATTACACATATCTATGAGCTGCAAAGATGACGCCATGTCCAATGTACTGGTGGACACTGGGTCATCATTGAATGTATTGCCAAAATCCACTCTTGCAAAGTTATCATCTCAGGGGCCTCCCATGAGGCAGAGTGGGGTAGTTGTGAAGGCTTTCGATGGGTCTCACAAAACTGTGGTTGGAGAGGTTGATCTCCTAGTCAAAATTGGACCAAGTTATTTCCAGATTACCTTCCAGGTTATGGATATTCACCCATCGTATAGTTGTCTCTTAGGCAGACCATGGATTCACGAGGCAGGCGCCGTGACATCCACCCTACACCAGAAACTGGAGTTTGTGAAAAATAAGAAGCTGGTGGTGGTAGGGGGAGAAAAGGCTCTCCTGGTTAGCCATTTGTCTTCCTTCTCTTATATAGATGCTGAGGATGAAGTTGGAACATCGTTCTAATATTTATCTATTGCTGAACCTATTAAGAAGGGAACTTCTTCGTTTGCTTCCTATAAAGATGCGAAGTTGGCCATTGAGCATGGTGCAACTGTTGGTTTGGGGAAAATGATTAAGTTGGAAGACAATAAATCCCGGGCTGGCATAGGCTATTCTTCTGGTGTCTTCAACAAGTAAGGTTTGTTCAAGAGTGGTGGATTCATTCACACCGGTCAAGATGAAGAGGCTGCTGCCATTCTGGAAGAGGATGAAGAGGATTCTGGCAACTTCATCATCCCTGGAGGGATCTGCAATAATTGGGTCGCTGTTGATATTTCGACAATTATCCATAAGTCAAAGTAATGTTCATTGTGTTTGAAAACCCTTCTCCCATGCTAAAAGGAGAAGCGATGTCATTGTTGGCGCATAAATACAATGATATCTTCATTCAATAAATTCATGTTAAATGTTTGTTTTTTCCAATTGTTTTTCCTTTTCTCTTTTTCATGAAATTGGTGATCACATAAAACCCTAAAAATAAGAATAAAATCAATCTTTTCATCTGCATAATGATTTTCCTTGTTTGAATTCTAAAATCTCTTTATATCCAAAATCATTATGCAGGTTGATCAAACCCATTGAACATAGTGATCCAACACCATCTCCCAACTTTGAATTCCCTATATTTGAGGTAGAAGAAGATGATGTTGAAGAGATTCTTGACGAGATTACTCGTCTACTTGAGCATGAAGAGAAGATTATTCAGCTACATCTTGAGAATCTGGAAACAGTCAACTTGGGGTCTGAAGATTGTGTGCGAGAAGTGAAGATTGGGGCACTTCTGGAAGAGTCTGTTAAGAAGGAGTTGATTGAGTTGCTACGAGAATACGTCGACGTCTTCGCCTGGTCATATGAAAACATGCCTGGTCTAGATACAAATATTTTGCAACATTTCCTGCCTTTGAAGCCTGAGTGCGTGCCTGTGAAGCAGAAGCTCAAAAGAACTCATCCTGATATGGCGGTGAAGATCAAAGAGGAAGTTCAGAAGCAAATTGATGCGGGGTTTCTGGTGACTTCTACATATCCTCAATGGGTGGCCAATATTGTGCCCGTTCCTAAGAAGGATGGAAAAGTTCGAATGTGTGTGGATTATAGAGACTTGAATAAAGCTAGTCCGAAAGATGATTTCCCTCTACCACATATTGATATGTTGGTAGATAATACAGCTAAATTCAACGTCTTCTCATCTATGGACAGATTTTCCGGATATAATCAGATCAAAATGGCACCCGAGGATATGGAGAAGACAACATTTATCACACCTTGGGGAACATTCTGTTATCGAGTGATGTCCTTCGGTTTGAAGAACGCCGGAGCCACGTATCAACGAGCTATGACTACCTTGTTTCATGATATGATGCATAAGGAGATCGAGGTGTATGTCGATGATATGATTGCAAAGTCAAGAACGGAAGTTGAACATGTAGAGCCCTTGTTGAAGCTTTTTCAGCGTTTGAGGAAGTATAAGCTTCGTCTGACATTTGGAGTTCGTTCCGGCAAGTTATTGGGCTTTATTGTCAGTGAAAGAGGTATCGAGGTTGATCCTGCAAAGGTTAAAGCAATACAAGCAATGCATGCGCCCAAAACTGAAAAGCAAGTCCGAGGTTTTCTTGGTCGCTTGAATTATATTTCCAAATTTATATCCCACATGACTGCCACGTGTGCGTCGATATTCAAGCTCCTCCGGAAAGATCAGTCTCATGATTAGACCAAGGATTGCCAAAAGGCCTTTGACAGTATTAAAGAGTATTTGTCTGAGCCTCTTATTCTGTCTCCGCTTGTGGAAGGGAGACCGCTGATTATGTATTTGATGGTTCTTGAAGATTCAATGGGTTGTGTTCTTGGTCAGCAAGATGAGTCAGGAAAGAAAGAATATGTTATTTACTACTTGAGTAAGAAGTTCACTGTTTGTGAGTCTCGATACTCAATGCTTGAGAAGACATGATGTGCTTTGGCTTGGGCTGCGAAGCGCTTACGCTGGTATATGTTAAATCATACGACTTGGTTGATATCCAAAATGGATCCAATCAAGTATATCTTTGAGAAGCCTGATTTAACTGGGAGGATTTCCCGTTGGCAGATGTTGTTGTCTGAGTATGATATTGAGTATCGAGCCCAGAAGGCGATTAAAGGTAGTATCTTGGCTGACCACTTGGCACATCAACCAATTGAGGATTATCAGTCAGTTCAGTATGACTTCCCAGATGAGGAGATTCTGTATTTGAAAATGAAAGATTGTGATGAGCCTACGCTCGATGAAGGGCCAAAGCCTGGTTCCAGATGGAGTATGGTATTTGATGGCGCTGTAAATCAATATGGAAATGGTATTGGGGCAATGATTATTACTCCTCAGGGCACACATTTTCCTTTGACAGCAAGGCTAACTTTCAAATGCACGAATAAGATGGCTGAGTATGAGGCCTGTATTATGGGATTGGAAGATTGTATTGATCTTAGGATCAAGCATCTCGATGTTTATGGTGATTCGACCCTCGTTGTTAATCAGATTAAGGGTGAATCGAAAACGAATCAGCCTGGCCTCATTCCATATAGATATTATGCGAGGAGGATTACAACGTTCTTTACTGAGGTTGACTTCCATCATATTCCTCGAGATGAGAATCAGATGGCAGATGCTCTTGCTACACTTGCTTCGACGATTGTGGTTAGACTTTGGAATGAATTTCCTAATATCACGGTAATGCGCTTGGACAGACTAGCTCATGTGTTTGTAGTAGAGGAGGTGCAAGGTGATAAGCCATGGTATTATGATATCAATTACTTTCTGCAGAGCCAGACTTACCCGCCTGGGGCATCTGTGAAAGATAGAAAGACTTTGAGGAGATTATCAGGCAGTTTCTACCTCAATGGCGATGGCTTTATAAGAGAAATTTTGACATGGTTCTGCTCAGATGCGTGGATAGACACGAAGCAGACCTGTTAATGACTAAAGTCCATAAGGGTTCATTTGGTACCCATTCCAATGGACATGCCATGGCTAGAAAGATGTTAAGAGCAGGCTACTATTGGTTGACAATGGAGTCTGACTGCTGCAAATATGTGAAGAAATGCCACAAGTGTCAAATTTATGCGGATAAGATTCATATTTCCCCGACACTTCTGAATGTAATTTCATCACCATGGCCTTTCTCTATGTGGGGAATTGACATGATTGGCATGATAGAAACGAAAGCGTCCAACGGTCACAGATTTATTCTCGTAGCAATTGATTTCTTCACCAAGTGGGTTGAAGCGGCATCATATGCAAATGTGACCAGACAGGTGGTTGTGAAGTTTATCAAGAATCAACTCATATGCCGATATGGTGTGCCGGATAAGATCATTACTGATAATGGATCTAATTTGAACAACAAGATGATGAAAGACCTGTGTAGTGAGTTCAACATAGCACATCATAATTCTTCTCCTTATAGACCCAAGATGAATGGGGTTGTTGAAGCTGCTAATAAGAATATGAAAAAGATTATCCAGAAGATGGTTGTTACGTACAAGGATTGGCATGAGATGTTGACATTTGCTTTACATGGATATTGTACGTCTGTCCGCACTGAAGGTGAGAAAAACAAGAAAGGGGGGTTTGAATTGTTTTGGAAAATAAACGCTTTTTCAAAAAGAAGAACACACAGAATTTTATACTGGTTCGCTTATATCACAAAGTTACTCCAGTCCACCCGGCCAAGGTGATTTCGCCTTCAAAAAGGACTTAATCCACTAATCTTGAAAGATTAATACAACCAAACGTCTAAGAGAGTGATCTCTTAGTCCTCCCAAGTATTCAGACTACATAGAGTAACTTGAGGAACAAAATCAATTTTGCAAAAAGAATTGTAATCGAAAGTGCTTCTAAGAGTAAGCAAATATTACAGCAAAAGGAGCAAGCAAGTGTTTTCACGTATGAGCAACAGCTCGTGAAAAACTAAGAGAGAATGTAAAGAATTTTCTGTGCGTTGTTGTGTATGTCTCACTGAAGTATGTTGTCCTTTATATAATGGTGAAAGGACCGTTGGAGTGATGACAGGATATTGGTCTTTGATGAGCATTCGATGTCATTACTTTTGTGTTTCTTGCAATAACCAATATGTCTCCCTGAATAACTTCTTTCCAAAAATACTTTCTTTCCATTTGAAGAAGTTCTTTCCATTACTATTTCTGGATTTGGAGAATCTTCATCAGAGTCTTTGTTATCTCGGAGTTTATGTGTCAATCGGAGATTGCGTTGAGGTTACATCAGAGCTTCTAAGAGTACTGGTCTTTTAGATCATCAGAGTTGAGTCCACTGGAAGTTTAGAGCTTCTGGTATTCTGATGTCCTGTTTTACTCAGAGTCAGAACTTCTAGAGCGCACTTCTTCTTCAGATGCTTCTGATCTTCTAGTACTTTGTATCCGATCAGAGTTTATATCTGATAAAGCGATCAAATTCCTTTGTTTCTGTTTAGAGTCCTGCACACTTAGAGAAATTTCGTTAGAGTGCCATTTTTGGTTTTATCCTTTGTTATCATCAAAATCCTGTAATTCTATTGTAGAACTAATTTTGTTCTTATAATCTCCCCCTTTTTGATGATGACAAAACAATCTTAATTTATAGATGAAACATTTAGAGATAAGAATTTATCAGATCAGATAGAAGTAAGCTCCCCCTGAGATAAGCCTGGGAGTTCAAAAGTTCTTACCGGAGCTTCCATGATGTGATGTTTCTAGATACTCTTCTGCAAATATCTAAGTCAAAAAGGATTAGAACAATTTTATTGAATAAAATGTTCGCAGAGTACTAAAGGATTTAGATATGTTTTCATCAGAGCTGTTTTTATTTCTCCCCCTTTTTGTCAAAATAAAAAAGACTTCAAAAAAAAAGGAAAGGCAAAATATAGATATATATGTTCAGATAAACAGCACAAACAGCAGAAAGCAAGAACAAACATAATCAGAGAGCAACAAGTAAATCCGCAAAGAAAAAAAATCCTAGGTGCCTAAGGGTTTGGAGGTGGATGCATCCTTTGAAGCAGCTGGGTCAGCAGATTCTGAATGTTGACGTTGACTGAATCCTGTTGATCCAATCTCGCTCGGACTTCCTTCTTCTCCTTCTGAAGGCCTTCAAGAGTCTTGAGAACCAGAGGGACAAAGGTGGGAGACTCCCCATGAGTCAGGGCATCCGGTTCAACCCTGCTGGCAGATTCTTCAGCACGACGAGCTTCAGCTTCAGCAACGGCTTTAGCTTCAGGTTCAGCAGCAGCTTTTGCTTCAGCTTCAACTTCAGCAACAACTTTTGCTTCAGTAGCAGTAGCGTCAGCTAGAGCTTTGGCTTCAGCTTCCTTAAGTCTTTGAATTTCCTCTTGCCTTGCTTTTTCTTCTGCTTCCTTTCTGGCCTGCTCATCAGCTTCTCTGGCTAAGCGCTCTTGTAGTCTTACTTCAGCATCTCTGATGAAGTCATTTCTGACTTGCTCAGAGAGGCTCTTCAGTTTGAAGGCTTCAAAGGTCATCCAGCCAATAACTCTGTTCCAGTGTGTCCTAACAGCTGAAGGATCATCACTGATGCCATAGTTGATGGTCATAGACTTGACCTTGTCAACTGAGGCTCCTGCAAACAACACTATTGCTTCTTCTAGGGTTGGCAGGGTGTTTTGTGGTTCAGAGGGTGGAGGTGGAGAAGTGGGAGGGCTTAGGTTGAGAGTTTGTGGTTCAACGGATGTGTTTGGTGGGGGTGTGTCAGAGGTAATTTGTTCAGAGGGTTGATGGTCAGATGGTGTTGGGTTTGGTTGTTCTGCGGGTGGTGAAGTAACTTCAGGGTCAGGTTGGTGTTGGGTTTGTGTTGGCTGTTGTGAGGCCAGAGTCTGAGCGTGAAGTTGGGCCAGAGTGGGAGATGAGGGGTCAGAGTGTTCTGTGTCTGATGAGATGTTGAAGTAGGGGGGTGATTCTGGAAAAGAAGATGAAGATGGTGAGGAGGTTTCATTCAACATTTCTGCTTCAGAACGAGGTAAGGTGGTGGTGGCAAGATTAAATTTCTGAGATGTTTTGGTGGTTGAAGGTCGGGTGTCTGAGTGAGTGTAGATAGGTGTTGGTTGAGGGAGAGAAGAAGCAATGGGTTGTGTTTATGCAGAGGGAGCAAGAAAGAGAGACTTACCAGAAGGCTCATGCAGAGGTGCTGGAGGTCTTGATCCGGAGGATTCTCCTAGCTTTGCCTTCTTCACTTGTCTCGCCTTTTCAGAGGGTCCACGAGGATGTTTCATAAAGTTTGGATCCTTCTCTGGTAGATCGCTTAAGTTGAAGTCTGAGATATCCACTCATTCTTTCATCAGATTATCCAGATAGAAGAGGATTACATCTCGGGGGTCTTCCTTTGAGAACAGATAGAGTCCATGGGGGATCTCCCTCTGATCTTTTAGAGCATCCTAGGAGGTGTCCAGAGTAGGTTTGACTTTGACCTGATCCAAAATCCCCATGCTCTTCAGATTTTTGGCATTGATAGCTTTTCCAGTGTTGATCATTACGTCTTCCATGAGTCTGAGCTTTAACAGGTGGTCCACCAGACGACTTTCAATCAGAACGTCAGAAACTAACCTTCCCAGAGGAATGTAGTTGTTGGGCTTCATGTGGTTTCTAGTATCTCGCACAGAGTCTATGAGGTACTTGAAGAGAAATGCTGGAAGGCAGAGCTTCAGACCCTTGTGGATGAAGTACAAAATGCACTTCTAGTCTGTGTTGAGGTAGTCTGAAAAGTTTGACGATGGGCGATGATGGATGGTACCCAGAATGATCTTCTGCCAAACACGGAGGTTCTGAAGTAGCTCCTTGTTCTTGGAGGAGTTGCCTTCTGCGTTCTGCTTGAAGATTGTTGGGTTAATCTCTTGGGACATGTATTTTGCCCTAGGGTTGATGTTGTAGATTCTTCTGCCTCCATCTTTTTCCATGCCCTGAAGAGCAAAAATGGACTTCTCAGTTATCACTATCTTGACTCCCAGAACATAGGAGACAATGAAGTGGTCATCAGCGTCAGCGAATCTCCAGAATTCCTTCACAAGATTTGTGTAAACGGGACCATATAGGCGTTTGAAGTAGTTTCCCCAACCTTGATTTTTGAGTTCATCTGTGAGATCAATTCCGTTTCTACGCATGTTGTCAAAATCCACCAAGGATTCACATAGAACTTCCAGCTTCTCAAATGGCGTTGCAAGGTTGATGTGAGGCTCACAATCAAGAATGTGAGGCTCTTTGTATATGGGAGTAGTGACTACACCGGTAACCGCTGGGTTTGGGTTGAAAATTGAGATGAAGATGAAGAATGCTTGCAGGAATGCCTTGAGAGAGCTGAGGTTTAAGGGTGCGTGAGAGTGAAAAGTGTGCAATGTGTGAAACGAATGTGTTTAAATACCCAAATTAGGGCACATGCAAAACGACACACAAAACAGAGTTTAGCACAAAACCCAAGTCAGCACGTTTAGAGGGAAAAATGATTACAGCTCATTAATGATGTCTAATCCCAACAGCTAGTACACTGCTCGAGGAGATTTCAAGAGACTGCTCCTTGATTACTGCTAGACAACTGTCTAGAAAATCCAAGGTCAGACGCAAGGTACTCCACGTGTTTGCTTTATCTGATCTTCAGGAATACCAACGGATTGGTTCTTGGATATTTCTAACTCAGATAACTTCTAACTTGGTAGGAGTATCAGAGTCAGAGGCAGAATCCATTGTGTTTACATTAGAGTCTCATTTTACAACTTCAGAGGCACATATTATTCAGGGCAATTTTGAATGTTCAATTTCTTTAGGATGAAGAGAAATTTATCTTCAGCTAAGGGTTTAGTAAATATGTCAGCCCATTGATGATCAGTATCAATGAATTTCAATGTTACTACCCCTTTCTGAACATAGTCTCTGATAAAGTGATGTTTGATTTCTATGTGCTTAGTTATGGAGTGTAAAATGGGATTCTTGCTTATACAAATGGCAGCAGTATTATCACAAAAGATAAGAATGTTACTCTAGAAGATTTGTAGATCTTCTAACTCATTCTTTATCCAAAGCATCTGAGTAGTGCACAGTGATGCTGAGATGTATTCCGCTTCTGCAGTGGACAGGGCTATGGTTGATTGTCTTTTGCTGGCTCAGGATATCAGATTGTTTCCTAAGAGCTGGCAATTTCCATATGTACTTTTTTGTTCCATTCTGTCTCCTGCGTAATCTGCATCATAAAAACCAGATAGTCTATACTCTAGTGTTTTCTCATACATCAGGCCCAGGTTAGGAGTTCCTTTCAGATATTTGAGAATTCTCTTAAATGTTGTTAAGTGAGTTTATCTAGGATCTGATTGAAATCTGGCACAGAGACAAACATTAAATAGAATATCAGGGAGAGTAGCAGTCAGATAGAGAAGGGAGCCTATCATACCACGATAGAGCTTCTGACAAACCTTTTTACTGACTTCTTCTTTTTCAAGAATGCAGGTTGGATGCATGGGTGTCTTTGCAGAGTTACATTCAGCCATATCAAATTTCTTTAGAATGTCTTTTATGTATTTGCTTTGATGAACGTACGTGACTTCTAAAGTTTGATTGATTTGAATTCCTAGAAAGAACTTTAGTTCTTGCATTAAGCTCATTTCAAATTCTTCCTGCATTAGCTCAGAGAATTCTTGACATACAAAGGCGTTAGCTGAACCAAAAATGATATCATCAACGTATATCTGGCATATCATATCATTATTAATGTTTTTACAGAAGAGTGTAGACTCAACTTTTCCTCTAATAAAATCATGTTTTAGAAGAAAATTACTTAATCGTTCATACCAAGCTTTGGGAGCTTGTTTAAGTCCATATAAAGATTTCTTAAGTTTAAAAACGTGTTCTGGATGATTTGAGTTTTCAAAGTCTGGAGGTTGGTTGACATACACTTCTTCTGATATATAACCATTAAGGAATGCGCTCTTGACATCCATTTGGTACAATTTGATAGAATGATTTATAGCGAATGATACAAGTAAGCGAATAGATTCTAACCTGGCGACTGGAGCAAAGGTTTCATTGTAGTCAATACCTTCTTGTTGATTGTAACCTTGAGCCACCAGTCGACTTTTGTTTCTGACAACTTCTCCTTTCTCATTCAGTTTGTTTCTGAACACCCATCTGGTTCCGATAACGTGAGTGCCTCTGGGCCTAGGAACAAGATCCCAGACGTCGTTCTTTGTGAATTGATCTAGATCTTCTTGCATGGCTAGAACCCAGTCGCTATCTTGAAGTGTCTCATCACAGGAAGTAGGCTCGATCAGAGATACTAGTCCTAGAGGAGTTTCTTCAGGAGTCTTGAAGGTAGACCTAGTTCGGATAGGTTCGTCCTTATTTCCCAGAATCAACTATTCAGATATGTTGAGGCGACTTTTAGCTTTCTTTGGGATTGCTGGGGCGTTAGTTCCTCCTGAGGTTTGAATGGCAGTTACTTCTAGAGCTTTAATCTTCTCGTCAGATCCTTCAAGAATGATCTCCAAATCTGCAAATTTCTCAACTAGCTTTGACTTTTCAGGGTCAAGCTTATCATCAAATCTGACATGAATTGATTCTTCCATAATTTTGGTTTCTATATTGTATACTCTGTAGCCTTTAGAGCGTTCTGAGTATCCTAACATAATACCTTTTTGTGCTTTGGAATCAAACTTGTTCAGATGTTCTTTAGTATTTAAAATAAAACAAGAACATCCAAAAGGATGAAAATATGAAATGTTTGGTTTTCTTTCTTTACACAGTTCATAGGGAGTCTTTTCCAGAATAGGTCTTATGGAGATTCTATTCTGAATGTAACACGCTGTATTTACAACTTCGGCCCAAAAGTGCTTAGCCGCATTTGTTTCATTGATCATGGTTCTGGCCATCTCTTGGAGTGTCCTATTCTTCCTCTCTACAACTCCATTTTTTTGTGGAGTTCTAGGGCAGGAGAATTCATGGGATATTCCATTAGAGTCAAATAATTCCTCAAAAAAATTGTTTTCAAATTCCCCACCACGATCACTTCTGACTCTGACAATTTTAGAGTCAAATTCTTTCTGCACTTTGGAACAGAAGCTAGTGAATACAGAGTGAGACTCACTCTTGTGCTTTAGGAATTTTACCCATGTCCAGCGACTGAAATCGTCAACAATGACTAGTCCATACTTCTTTCCATTGACTGATGTTGTTTTCACAGGACCAAATAAATCAATGTGAAGAAGTTCCAGAGGCTTAGAGGTAGAAACAATATTTTTCTTTTTGAAAGATGTTTTTGAAAATTTTCCTTTCTGACATGCTTCACACAGAGCATCTGAAGAAAACTTCAGCTTAGGTAGGCCTCTGACTAACTCGATTTTATTTAGCTGGGATAATTTTCTCATGCTAATGTGGCCCAAACGTCTATGCCATACCCATTGCTCTTCGTGAACAGACATCAGACATTTCACATTTTGTTCTTTTAAATCAGAAAGATTTATTTTATAAATATTGTTTTTCCTCTTGCTTGTGAATAGGACAGAGCCATTATTTTGATTTATGGCTTTACATGTTTTTTCATTAAAGATTACATCATAACCGTTATCACTTAATTGACTTATTGATAACAGGTTATGCATTAATCCTTCTACATATAGGACATCAGATATAGAGGGAAGAGTACCATTACCAATAGTTCCGGAGCCTCTGATCCTTCCTTTCTGATCTCCTCCAAAGCCTACGAATCCAGCATCTTTAAGTTCCAGGCTTTGGAACATAGACTTTCTTCCCGTCATGTGTCGCGAGCATCCAAAGTCCAGGTACCATGATTGGTGTTTTAACTTTGCTGCATAAGATATCTGCAACAGAAACAATGTTATCCTTTGGTACCCAGAGTCTTTTGGGTCCTTTGTGATTAGTTTTCCCAGAGCTTCTTAACACTTTGGGTTTTCTAGCATTATTAAAGTTTTGCTCTTGTGTGTGTGTGTGTAGTGATATGAAAATGGAGATTTAGGTTGGTCATTAGTAGAAGTTTTATCTTCACTAGGATCATACCCAATTCCTCTTCTATTGTTCTGACTGACTCCATAAATCATGGATGCCATTATACTCCTCCCTATCCCATTTTTCAGAAACTTTTGAAAACCTTTTTCATATTTATAAATTATTGTGTTTGAAGTTTGTGGAGCTTGAGATAACGCTTCTTCAAGTTTTGAGCAATTTTTCTTTGTTGCATCTCTTTCTAATGTCAAATATCTGTTTTCGTCTTTTAGTTCTAAAATTGTTATCTCAAGTTTTCCACATTCTTCTAATGTTTCTTCAAGAACGCCTTTTACAGCTTTAAATTTTTGTTTGAGTTTCTGCTATGAGCTGAGAGTTTCAGAGAGACATGATTCTAGGTCAGATCGAGAGAGTTCAGAAAATACCTCTTCTGATTCAGATTCTTCATTTGAAGTGTTCTTGGATATGGTGGCCATGAGTGCCACATTAGCCTGTTCATCAGAGTCTGATTTTGATGCGTCAGATTCGCTGTCATCCCAGGTAGCCATCAGTCCCTTTTTGGTTCTGAGGGAATTTTTCTTGAAGTTCTCTTTTTTGGAACTGTCTTTCTTTAACTTGGGACATTCGTTCCTATAGTGACCTGTTTCTTTACATTCATAGCAAGTAATATCTTTGTTAGTTTTACCTTTTGAGGTTGAGTCTGATCGGTCCCCTCTGGGTCTTGGTCTCCTGAAGTTATTATTCCTCTTTCTCCAGAGTTGTTTTACTCTTCTGGTCAGGAGGGATAATTCTTCCTCATAGGTCAGAGTCTTCCAGTTCAGAGTCATCAGCATCTTCTGTTTCGGCCTGGAAGGCTTTGTTTCTGTCAGACTTGCGCCTTTCAGATCTGGACTTTAATGCTACAGACTTGATTTTCTTCTGAGGCTCATCTTCCTCTAGTTCTATCTCATGGCATCTGAGTGAGCTGACAAGCTCTTCAAGGATGATGTTGTTCAGATCCTTTGGCAAGCTTCTGACTATCTTTTTGACGTGGACTGCAGTTGTGTATCCTTTGTCTAGTACTTTGAGACCTGCAATAAGAGTTTGGAATCTAGAGAACATTACCTCTACAGATTCATCATCCTCCATCTTGAAGGTTTCATATTTCTGGATTAGAGCCAGAGCCTTTGTTTCTTTGACCTGAGAGTTTCCTTCATGAGTCATCCTCAGGGAGTCGAGTATATCTTTAGTTGTTTCCCTGTTGGTGATTTTTTCATACTCATTGTAAGATATGGAATTGAGAAGTATCGTTCTGGCTTTGTGATGATTCTTGAATTCACGCTTCTGATCATCTGTCATTTTACTTTTGGAAATGGCAACTCCATCATCTGTTACAGGAGGTTTGTATCCATCTGTGACAATGTCCCAGAGATCAGCGTCATAGCCCAGAAAGAAACTTTCAATTCTATCTTTCCAGTAATCGAATTTCTCTCCATCAAAGACTGGAGGCTTAGCATTGTAACTGTCTCTTTCATTGGTGTTGGCCATAGTTTTTCTCGTTCTGGATCTCTCTACACTGTTAAGTGTTTGATTAGAAAATCAATAACAGAGCCGAAGCTCTGATACCAATTGAAGGTGAGAAAAACAAGAAAGGGGGGTTTGAATTGTTTTGGAAAATAAACGCTTTTTCAAAAAGAAGAACACACAGAATTTTATACTGGTTCGCTTTAACACAAAGCTACTCCAGTCCACCCGGCCAAGGTGATTTCGCCTTCAAAAAGGACTTAATCCACTAATCTTGAAAGATTAATACAACCAAACGTATAAGAGAGTGATCTCTTAGTCCTCCCAAGTATACAGACTACGCATAGTCACTTGAGGAACAAAATCAATTTAGCAAAAAGAATTGTAATCGAGAGTGCTTCTAAGAGTAAGCAAATATTACAGCAAAAGGAGCAAGCAAGTGTTTTCACGTATGAGCAACAACTCATGAAAAACTAAGAGAGAATGTAAAGAATTTTCTGTGCGTTGTTGTGTATGTCTCACTGAAGTATGTTGTCCTTTATATAGTGGTGAATGGACCGTTGGAGTGATGACAGGATATTGGTCTTTGATGAGCATTCAATGTCATTACTTCTGTGTTTCTTGCCATAACCAATATGTCTCCCTGAATAACTTCTTTCCAAAAATACTTTCTTTCCATTTGAAGAAGTTCTTTCCGTTACTCTTTCTGGATTTGGAGAATCTTTATCAGAGTCTTTGTTATCTCGGAGTTTCTGTGTCGGTCGGAGATTGCGTTGAGGTTACATCAGAGCTTCTAAGAGTACTGGTATTTTAGATCATCAGAGTTGAGTCCAGTGGAAGTTTAGAGCTTCTGGTATTCTGCTGTCCTATTTTGCTCAGAGTCAGAACTTCTAGAGCGCACTTCTCCTTCAGATGCTTCTGATCTTCTAGTACTTTGTATCTGATAAGAGTTTGCATCTGATAAAGCGATCAGATTCCTTTGTTTCTATTCAGAGTCCTGCACACTTAGAGAAATTTCGTTAGAGTTCCATTTTCGGTTTCATCCTTTGTTATCATCAAAATCCTGGAATTCTACTATAGAACTAATTTTGTTCTTACATGCACTTCAACAGGGGCAACCCCTTTCTCTCTTATTTACGGCATGGAGGTTGTGTTCCCAGTAAAGGTGGAGATCCCATCAATGAGAGTTTTGATGGAAGCCAAGTTGACCGATGTCGAATGGGTTCAGAGTCATTATGACCAATTGAATTTGATTGAAGAGAAGAGATTGGCTGCCATGTGCCACGGTCAATTATATCAGCAAAGGATGAAGAAAGCCTTTGATAAGAAGGTAAAGCCTCGTGTGTTCCGAGAAGGTGATCTTGTGCTCAAGAAAGTCTTGTCTTTCGCGCCCGATTTCAGGGGCAAGTGGACTCCAAACTATGAAGGTCCATATGTTGTTAAGAGAGCCTTTTCAGGCGGTGCTTTGATACTTACAACTATGGATGGGGAGGATTTCACTCGTCCTGTAAATTCAGATGCAGTCAAGAAATACTCCGCCTAGAAAATAAAAAAAAAGAATAGCTCGCTAAGTTGAAAACCTGAAAGGGAGGCTTAGGCAAAAAATGAGCGTCTTGGTGGATTGAAGACCCGAAAGGGCGATCCAGGAAAAAGTTAGAGACATAAAAAATGAATATGTATCCCACTAGATTGAGTACCTCACCCTGGGGCAATCTAGGCAAAAATTAGGGATTTGGCAAGTAACTGCATCCTGACAAGACTTTTATCTACAAACTGTCATCTGTCAGAGATTCTCGCTCAATCATCGTCAACTGAAGCTTCAAATACATCGGATTTAGAGTTGGTGGAGAAATGGTCATTATGTTCAATGTAGCCCTTTTCCAATATATATCACCAATTTCAAATTTGTAAAGATCTATGGAGTCTTATTTGTTTCATTCAACAAATATTTTGCATGTTTTAATTGAAAAATATCATTGTTTTAAATAATTAAATTTTTCATAACTTGTTTTTAAACAAAGTGAACATTCACAATGATAAAAAGGATACTGGGGGATGTCTTCAATGCGCTCCCAAAGATGGTATGATTCTCAACAGGGTAAGACATTTGTTCATATTCCTGGCATGCTTATAACCTCTTCCTCCAAAGCCTTTTGTGGTTTTTTCTCCCGGGCATAGTGTTTGGTAAAGATATTCATCCCTCATTCCTTCAGCAGAGTAATGATCCTTCTTCCTCAGCAGATGTGATCTCTTTGGTAGGGTAGATATTTGGTGATCTTTGGAAGCTTCTGATTGGTGGTTGTTCCCCACAGAGATCCATCCTGCCCTTTGATAATTTCCCTAGTAGAGTTGCTTCTACGGCGGAGTTCAACTGTGCGATGATCTTGTCCCTAGTTGGAATGGCTGATATTCATTCCCCTGCAGAGATCCTTGTTTCCTGGTATCTCTTGCCCCCTATCAGATTGGATATTTTCCACTGGGCCTGGCTTTCTCTCTTGAGATGTAGTACCGGATGTTTGTTCATCATTTGTTGGATCTGTTTGTGTTAGAAATGTCTGTTTGTCAGCATTCATCATACATAAACCATGCATATGCATATAATTTTAACATTCAAATATTCATGTTGCATTCCTTGCCATATATCTTTGTTTGTTATCTCCTGCTAGTTGGTAATATATTTCCCCAAGCAGATGTTTGTGTTTGATCTCTCCACGTAGAGTCAGCCCCATAAGCAGAAAGTGTTTATCCTTTCTTCCATAGTCCCCACCGAGCTATATCCTCGTGGACGATGGTTGTTTCTGTTTCCTTCCCACACATATATTGGGATGGAATTCCCCCATTGAGTTATATCTTCATAGGGATAAGTCTTGTTTCATCGTGCCTCTCTAGTTTGATCCTAGATTGGCTTCTCGTGTCTTTTTTCCTGCGATTTCCTTTAGTTCAGATGAATGATTGCTCAGTAACCAGTAATTATCTATCTCTTTCCCACGGAGGAGTCTGTGGTTTTCTACCCTTATACTGGTAGTTGTAAACCCTATTTTTATCCCCTTGCAGAGCTAACCTTTTTGTTCATCCTAACCGATGACGGTTACTCTTCCGTGGTTTTCTACCCAATATCTGGTAGATGTAATTCCCTCTTTGACGGTTATCTTTATCCAACATTCGGTATTGATATTCCTTTACCTTTTGAGTGTATCTCCCAGTAACCGGTGATATATCGCCTGGATCATTGCCTTTGTTAATGTATCCCCTGCGAGTCATCTTTAATTTTCCTTTTGTTAGCAATGATCGTCTCTCCCTTTTGATTTGGTCATCATTTTATACCTAGTAGTTGGTATCCCAATGCCCTTTCGTTTCGGTCGATTTATCCTTTATTAACCCAGTAGCCGGTTGTTGATAATCTTCCATGCGAGTATATTATCTACGTTCTGACGGTAATAGATAATATATCTCATGCGCTCTTTGGTCGAAGTCTTTTGTTCTTCCCCAGTCGAGTAAGATTCGTATCCCCGTTTGTGGAATCGAATGTCCATCCTGTAATTGAGTCTGCTTTTTTGCCCTCTTTTGGATGATGAGTGTCTTGGAAATATTCCCCAATTCACGCCTTGGTTGGTCACCTATTATATCCCCAATAACCGGTATCGCTGGTGTTCCTTCCCTTCTGCTCACTATTATGACTTTTGTCCCCTGTGGATTCAGATTTTCCTGAGTTGAAATATACCTTTTTAGGTTTTCCTTAGATGATTTCGGATGTTTGATATCTCTCACCCTTATAACCGGTCTTAGATATTCATTCTTCCCGAGCATGTTGTCCTTCCACCCTCAGACCGGTGTTTCGATCATATGTCTCTTTGAGCTTATTACCCAGTAACCGGTAATACCTCGCCCTGGTGTGAGTCCTGTTTAGACCTTCCCCAGCAAAGTCCCTTAGTGGACTTTCCCGTATGAGTCCGGATTTTCATCCGAGGTATCCTTTGTGGATAATTTCCGCTGTATTGGCATATTCCCCAATACATGCCTCTTTGAGTCAGCTCGAGTCCTTCCATTAATTTATTTTCATGGAATTCCTCTCGTGTCTCAGCAAGTTCTAAGTCGTGACCTGCTCACGCAATTTATCTTCTTTCTTATCCCCATAAGAGTCCTAGAGTCTCTGTCCCATGGAGCGAATTACTCATATGGATTGTCGGTTCCTCCGGATTTTCTTTTCGTCTTTGTGGACGCATATCCCCACAAAGTATTACCCTTTTGCATAGATACATCTGCATCATGAGGTCTGTTAGGGACCAAAATTCGTCTCTTTGTTATTATTTAAGCCCATTCTACCTCGTCGAGACGAAGATTTTAACCTTCACTTCTCCGGCTAGAATGACCTTAAATAGGGGCATCTGTAAGACCCTAATTTTGACCCTAAGATCCCTCATGGCATCATAACATTGCATTTGCATAGCCTCAAGGATCATAAGCATCTTGGCTCCTTACCTTTGGGAGGGATCTCTCTTGTGAGTGGTTTGAGATCACCAAGCATGCTTGAATTGTATATTATTTCTTTTCTCATTTTTATTTACTAACCAAAAGCACAAAAATATGTCACTAACATTTTGTTTCTAGCTTGAGCAGTCACAAGATCCAATGCTTTTAGGAGACCCTTTGTGCAGTGATATGGTCAAGAGAAGATGAAAGCAAGCATGGTAATGGTTCCCAAAGCTCACATCCATCAAATATGCCTCCCAAGTATCTCAATTAATCATTTTTATCAAAGCAAGTCAAGGGGTTTGAGGCTTGTTTCCCAAGGAAACCTTAATTCATCTAATCATCAACTCTGCCTTGCTCATGAAGCAACCTCAGCCCATGGTCAAATACAATCAAAGGAAGTTCTTTAATTCATCATTTCATGCATATTTGAACTTATTTGAGTGTCCTCAATCATCAATCCATCAAGATATGAGTTGTGGATTTGAGAAGCTGATCAGTCAATTCATCTGACTATTTTGAAATACATTGAGACCTAACGTTTTATTTGTTGGTCAAATGGAGATCATCCCAAGATAAAAAATGTTCTCAAGAACAATATGAACAACTTTCATGTTCATCAAAAATTTATTTGAAGCTTGGAAGGTCATCATCCATTCCAAGACATTATAGGTCATTTTGATTGAAACCCTAATTTTGGGTCAACTTCCCAAGAACATAACTCATTCATTCTTTATGATTTTGGGATGAGAATTAATGAATTGGAAAGCTTATTATGTCTACTTAAAATTTTATGTTGAGCGAAATTTCAAAATCCCAAAAGAAATACATGTGATAATGCAAAACATTATAGGTCACGTTGGACCAAATGCATTGAAATGTGAAAAAGTCCAACTTCAAGTGCCCATAACTTCTTCATCAAAAATCCAAATGATGCAAAATTTAGGTCCAAATTTATTGTCTAGAAAGTATAAACAACTTTCATGTTGAAGAGTTTATCATTTGGAGCTTGCATCATTGAGACAGAGGGGCTTGAACATTGGCCAAATTTGGAAACTTCACATATGCATGTTTTGCACCCTACACTTCAAGCTCAAATTTCATTAACTTCCAAGGTCCAATTGGAGTTTTGATCAAAATAGCATTTGTTCCTTATGCAACAAGCTTTCTAACCATTACTCATAAGGTTGCATTTTAAGTTTGGAAGCATCATTTTCGAAGACATGAAGAATTAGGTGTATTTTTGGAATTTCATTACAAACACATTGCATGAGATGTTAACATTCAATCTGCATGTCCATTTCTCATTTGGTGATGTATAGCAATCAATTCCAATCAGAATTGGGCCCTCCATGCGCCTGTACAGGCCCATGCATGGAGGCCCTCTTCTCCCATGCACACTTTGTTCATTGCATTTCAGATGGCTTTGGCTATAAATACATGGCATGTGAGCTCTCATTCTCCAACCTGAAGGCGCCTGTTATGCTGCAAAGATCCCTCCATAGCCATACTTAAAGGAATTTCCACTTTCTTCTCAAAAATTCAGATCTGAATTTCAACTACATTGGTTGATTTTCAAACCTATAATTCCTTGACCTTGCTTCATCTTCATTACTAGATTCTATTGCAAGCATTAACTGAGAAGAATTGTGCTCTCAAGATCCACATTTCAAAGGTGGATATCAGAACTTATTTCCTTCGAAACTCCTTATTCATAGATTGTTTCTTGTGTTTCTTTGCTTGGCTGAAGTTCTCTCATCAAAAGCAACTTGACTGTGCTTTTAATTTTGCAAATCCATTAAGTTTCAGTTGAACACCATATTTTTCAACCTCTGATTTCTCTTGCCATGGAGATCTAGAGTGAAAATAGATGATACAGGGGTGATCTACATCACCACAGCTTTCCAATGATATGAGGATCGCTTCATTTGGTTAAGAATTGTTCTCTACAACTTTGGCCTGAAAATGCAAGCTCGACGGAGAAGACGGTGGTGTACACCACCGTCTCTTTGCCAGATGAATTGTGAGCCCTTGGATCTGATCTCCAGTTTATATCATAGCAATCAGATCTTATGACTTTATTTAATGCAAGGTGTTTCTCATTGACTTGGACTCATGGTGAGCGCACGCCTGTGGACCATTAGATGTGTCAGGTCAATTAATGAGATTCAATCCAACGCGCCTGGATTTTTCGCATTTCTGATTTTCCACTTTTATTTTGTTTATTTCATTTTATTTCAAAAAATCATATCTCATTCATTATTGATCCAAAAAATGTGAGACCAATTGCATTATTTCTCTTTTAATTTCTAGTTTCTAAAAAAGATTTTTAATATTTTTTATTTTATCATTTTCTATTTTTTAGTAATTTTCTCTTTTCAGGTTATTTTTAATTCATTTTAAATAGTTTTTGATATTCAAAAAATACAAAAAAAAATTCTCAACCTCTTTGAATGATGATAGATCTATGAAAAATATTCTCATCAATTTATTAATTGATTTGAGATTTATTTGAGATTTTAGTTCAATTAGGTTATTTTTATGCATTTTTAATTGATTAAAAATAGTTTCTGACTTTTTAAAATGCTGAAAATTTTTGTCAAACTTTGTTTGACCTTGTTGAACTTGGGATAATTCACTTGAACTTTTCAAAGTTGATTTGAAGTGAGTTTGAAGTTTGACCTTTCTTTAATATTTTAATTCAAGTTTTATTTTAAATATTAAAAATGCCAAAAATATTTTGTTTATTTCTTGACTTCTAATATTCATTTTGCTTCGGTTTTCTATTATTCGACCTTTATCCCCCCTATCTTTGGTCAACATTTGTTGATTGGTACATTCCATTTCATTTAATGCACTTTAATTCTTCATTTCTAATTCTTCATCATCTTCTTCTTCTCCTTCTTCTTTTTTCCTTTTTTGATCAATGAGTTAAAGATTGGTGGTTAGCATTGATTAGGGAGGTTTAATCTTCCTTAATTCAAATCTAATTCATCTTGATCATGGATCAAGTGAATGACTTTGCATTAAGGATAAATTGCTTTCTAAATCATGCAAAGGACCTAAATCAATACAAGATCATTTCTCTTCTTCTTTTGGCATGGCAAGTTGTAGGAGCTTGATTCACTAATCATGATCTCTAACTTGTGTTGTTGCCTACATTATTATTGGCCGACCTCAGATAGTTGTGACTTCTACATAAGTCCAATTACGATTGCTTAACATAGCGCTAAATTTGCCTTATGGCACACTAACCATTAACCATTAACATTTACTTTTTGCTCTTTACATTTATGCAATTTACTATTCTTGTACATATTATTCATTTGCTTTTTTCCTTTGCTCATTTGAGCACATGTTTATGTTAATGCAATTTGCCTTTTGCTCACTTGAGCATATAATTGTGTATATATTATTGTGCTTGTGTTTTGTTTTGATTGTTGTGGACCAAATGCAAAGAAATGGACAAATGGACTTAGTTTCTAGGACATTCCCTATGCAAAATTGGACTAAAAAGACCTTAATGTTGAAGATGGAATTCTATGAGAGCTCAAATTGAAGAACCACTGCCATGTTCATCCAAAGTGAAAGATACAAGATACTTTGAGGATCTCCTAAGGAGCTTGTTTGATTATGTTGATTGCTTGAGCTTACTATTATTATGCTTGCATATTCCAAAGGATTGGAGCTACTTGGATCATCAATATGATCTCAAGAGAGGAACTCCATTTGTGGTCTTGTTTCTTATCCCTTATCTCTTGTATGCTTAGGGTTTAGCCATTCTTCCTCTTCCCTCCATTCTAACCCAAGCCAAAACTTTTTGTGCAAACATTTAACACTTCTTTTCAAACATTAGAAACCTAAGCCTTATGCTTTTGATTTTCAAACTTTCTTTTCATAACACTTATTTTGAAATTGAACTTCTAAGTCAACTTTGATCATACTTTTGTATATACTTTTCATTGGTAAATACCACTCATTCAAATGTTTTTTGTGGTTTCAATGGCCACCCTCTTAATCAAATTTTTCATAACCTTTAGCTATTAGGTTTGAGTTATCCTTGAGGTAGATATAATACTCACCTATATCCTTAGTGATGGACAATGAGTCTTCCATGCTTATTATAGGGCTAACCCCTCACTAGCATGTCGAAGCTATCTTCACATGGTGGATTTATGGTTTTAGGTTGAGTTTTCTCCCTTGGATAACAAAAGACCTTAAGGCTTTTGGACCAATCAATTCACCAACTCATTTTAAGATTTTTTACCCCGAACTACGAGGTTTTGATCCTAATCTTTTTTAAGATGGTACGTAGGCAATGGGTTTATCCATCCAAACACAAAATGTAAATAACTTATATATTCTCTTCTCATCTCTTCAATCATGTTTGCACAAATAAATTTTCACAAAATAACAACCTTACAACAAATGTGAAAAGGGCTCCCTAGGAGTACCTAGGATGTTTTGGGTGCTTAAAACCTTCCCATTGCATAACCAACCTCCTTACCCAGATCTCTTACATTTTTACTAGTTTTTGATTCGATAAAACTTTTAGGTTTTTGTTCGCTTTCTAACCATTCCTTTGGATAAATAGAAGTGCGGTGGCGACTCGACTTGTATGGTTTACCTTGGATTTAGTCAATATATCTAATGGTAACGAAAACCCCGCTACAATTACTAGTTACTGGGTAAGAATAACCTACTGGGGAGAAAAGATCAAATCGGATTTAAAACTACCAGTTACTGGGCAAAATATCAAAGAGAGAGTATTTGTCCCTGATTAAGGGGAACATATTAAGGATAAACTCAAAGGAAGAATATTCGTCATCGGTTAAGGTGAACATATCAAGGATAGACCACCTGGAGAATGAGGAAGAATATTCGTTACCCGTTATGGTAAACATATCAAGGATAAACTGCTAGGGAGAAATAGGAATTACAACTATCGGTTACTGGGAAGAAGACCACAAAGAGGAGAAAATCTGTGAATGGTTAAAGTGAACATATCAAGGATTAACTCTGAGGGGAAAAGTGGGATTTATATCTACCATTTACTGGGCAGAAGACCGCAAAGAGGAGAAAATTCATCATTGGTTAAAGTGAACATATCAAGGATTAACTCTCTAGGGAATAAAAATAGGGATTACAACTACCTTTTTACTGGGTAGAAATCCAAAAAGGAAGAATATATGTCACTGGTTAGGATGAACATATAAAGGATAGACTTACCGAGGAAACGTGAAAATGAATCCACTAGGGAAAACAAAGGAAGTAGATTACATTTTACCGAGTATTGGGAAAAAGTAATGTACTCAACATCAAGACGAATATTACCAGTTACTAGGTAATAGACTCTTGGAGACCAAAAGATCTATCTAGGTAAGAACTAGAAAGAAACAGTCAATTAAAGACTCAACCCAATGAGTATGTAACTCAAGAGGAATGGTCCCATCCAGATAATAAACTGGAGATGAAACTGAAATAATCATCATCCACGAGGAAATAGCTCAGTGGGGAATGAGAAAGGATAAACTTTTTCTGCTTAAGGGGCTGACACTCTATAATTGAAGGAGGATAGACACACCAAATCTGCATGGAGAAATATTATAACCAAAGCAGGGGATTAGAAGAAAAATCAATTGGATAAAATACATAATGAAATATTTGATGTTGCATTCTATGCATGAATATGCATGTATATGATTATGATTATGCTGACAAAACAGCGCAAAGGATACAAATAACAAAGATTTGAATCATGACTACAACACTTGGCTAATCTCAACAAGATGGAAGCACCATTTGGAGAAAATTCTAGGGATGAAAATAAATCATCTAGCCCTAAATAAATCCACTATGGTTGGGGGAAGACATGGAGAACATGCTTCCAATAAATCATGTCTAACTCCGCGGGGATAGTGCACTGCAGAAGGGTGATCAACCAAACATGCCGAGGGTAGAGATGGATCTGCGGAGGATCCAAATTGTCAACATTGCGGGGAATTTTAAGTCAACACCATGTCGAATGGGAGACAACCTTGCAGAGGAAGAAATTAAATACTACTTAGAATCCAATACTGTCGGGAAAGAGGGAACTTCTAACAGAAGACGGGCTTCACCGGGGATACAAGAGATAAAACTCTGAATAAGGAATCGAGCAAATTACTGGGAATGTTGTTACTTGTTGGAACAAACCAAAGACCATCAAATTCCTCAATAATCATCAAATTCTTCTTGGAAATTGTGAAATAAACCAAATCCCAGGCAAAGATAACCGGATTGACTCACACATGGGAGAAACTACTGTGGTTATGCAACACAAACAAATGCAAATGGGGATCTAGAAACCAAATAAAGGTTTCGGATATCCAGTGTCTAATCATTCAAAACATGAGCACCTCAGCTGGGGAATATGAATTTGCAAAAGGGACCAATCATCGGCTCAATCGGGGATGAGACCCATCAACTCTACTAGGGGTGAGAAATTACTCAGGGGGGAACTCATTGACCAAGCTGGGGATAAATGATGAACTGTTGGGGAGGAAAATAGTTACCAAACCAACTGCTTGGGGAAGACAGCAATGCTTCACACTTTAAGACTTACATGTTCTTAGATTGTTGTTAACATTCCTTGCTGTAATCAGTTATTCGTAAAGTGACTACTTTTATTATTTTAAGAAAAATAATTACTCATTAATTTATTTCAAAATTATCATCATAAAAATACAATTTTATTTAACAGAAGTAAATAAGAATAGAAGTAATTGGATAAAAATCTCAACTTTATATATTAGAATGGTAGTTCGTGAATGGCGGGACTCCATGGATCGCTACAAAGTTTCAGAATGGTAATTTACATGGAAAAAGGCTACATTGAATACAATGATCACTACTCTCCCTGCCAACTTTGAATTCCATTATGCTCTTGTCTTTGGTTGAGAATGACGAATCAGAACAAAATGACTGCTCAAAACTGCTTCAAAGATCAAGACCAACCGGATGCAGTTACTTGCCATAATCCCTAATTTTTGCCTAGATATTCCTAAGGTGGGGTACTTAATCTACCGAGATAATTTTTCTATTTTATGTCTCTAACTTTTGCCTGGATCTCCTTTTCGGGTTTTCAATCCACCGAGACACTCATTTTTGCCTAAGCCACCCTTTCGGGTTTTCAACTTAGCGAGTTGTTCTTTTCTTTTTAGGTGAAGTATTTCTTAACTGCATCAGCATTCACACGTCGAGTGAACTCTTCACCATCCATAGTTGTAAGAATCAAAGGACCGCCTGGAAAGGTTCTCTTAACAACATATGGGCCTTCATAATTAGGAGTCCATTTGCCCCTAGCATTAGGTTTGAAAGATATAATCTTCTTAAGCACGTGATCACCTTTTCAGAACACATGAGGCTTGACCTTCTTATCAAAAGCTTTCTTCATTCTTTGTTGATATAACTGACCATGACACATGGCATTCAATATCTTCTCTTCAATCAAATTTAGTTGGTCATATCTGGTCTAACACCATTCAACTTCTGTCAACTTGGCTTCCATCAAGACACGCAATAATGGGATCTCAACCTCCACTGGGAGCACAACTTCCATGCCATAAACGAGAGAGAAAGGGGTTGCCCCTGTTGAAGTACGGATGGATGTACGTGACCCATGCAAAGAAAATGGGAGCATCTCATTCCAATCTTAGTACGTCATAACCATCTTCTGAATAATCTTCTTAATGTTCTTATTTGCAGCCTCAACAACCCCATTCATCTTGGGTCTGTAGGGAGACGAATTATGATGCGCAATCTTGAATTCTTTCCAAAGAGCTTCCACCATGTTATTGTTCAAGTTTGATCCATTATCGATAATGATCTTGCTCGGCACACCATAACGACATATAATCTGATTCTTGATAAATAGGACCATCACCTGCTTGGTCACATTCGCAAACGATGCTGCTTTAATCCACTTTGTGAAGTAATTAATAGCCACCAAAATGAAACGATGTCCATTCAAAGCTTTGGGCTCAATCATACCAATCATATCAGTTCCCCACATATAAAAGGGCCATGGAGAGGAAGTTATGTTCAGCAGTGTCTGAGGAACATGAATCTTATCTGTATAAATTTGACACTTATGACACTTCTTCACAAACTTGCAATAGTCATATTCCATTGTCGGACAATAGTAATTTTCTCTCAACGTCTTATTTGCCATAACATGTCCATTGGAATGAGTACCCAGGGAACCTTCATGGACTTCAATCATCAATAGGTCTACTTCGTGTCTATCCATGCTTCTGAGCAAAACCATATCAAAATTTCTCTTGTAAAGCACATCACCATTCAGGTAGAAGTTGCCAACTAATCTTCTCAAAGTCTTCTTATCTTTCAAAGATGCCCCATACGGGTAGATCTAGCTTTGGAGGAAACATTTGATATCATAATACCACGGTTTTTCATCTTTGGCCTCTTCAATAGCAAACATATGAGGTGGCCTCTCAAGACGCATCATAGTCAAATTAGGAACTTCATTCCAAAAATTCACCATAATCATAGAAGCCAACGTTGCAAGAGCATCTCCCATCTGGTTCTCATCTCTATATGGTATCAAACTGGGTTGATTCGTCTCCCATTCACCTTTGATTTGATTTACAACCAAAGTTGAATCTCCATAGACGTCAAGATATTTAATTATGAGATGAATGGCCTCTTCAAGCCCCATAATGCAAGCTTCATACTCATCCATATTGTTTGTACACTTGTAGTTCAATCTAGCTATGAACGGAAAATAAGTGCCGTGAGGAGTAATAATCACTGCCCCAATGCCATTACCATACGAATTAATAGCTCCATCAAATACCATGCCCCAACGGGAACCAGGTTCTGGCCCTTCTTCAAGCAATGGTTCATCACAGTCTTTCATCTTCAAGTACACAATCTCTTGGTCAAGAAAATCATATTGCATTGACTGGTAATCTTCAATAGGTTGGTGAGCCAAATGGTCATCCAAGGCACTACCTTTAATAGCTTTTTGAGATCGGTATTCAATATCGTACTCAGATAGCAACATCTTCCAACGGGAAATCCTCCTAGTTAAAGCAGGCTTCTCAAAAATGTACTTGATTGGATACATTTTGGATATCAACCAAGTAGTATGATTCAACATATATTGGCGCAGGCGCTTAGCAGCCCAAGCCAATGCGCAACATGTCTTCTCAAGCATAGAATACCGAGTCTCACAGTCGGTGAACTTCTTACTGAGGTAGTAAATTGTATATTCTTTCTTTCCAGATTCATCTTGCTGACCAAGAACACAACCCATACTATCTTCAAACACATTCAAATACATGATCAACGGTCTTCCTTCAACAGGAGGAGACAGAATCAGAGGCTCGAGCAGATACTCCTTGATACTATCAAAAACTTTATGGAAATCTCCAGTCCAATCACAAGACTTATCTTTCCAAAGAAGCTTGAATATAGGCGCACATGTGGCATTCATATGCGATATAAATCTTGAGATATAGTTCAAGCGACCGAGAAAACGTCTGACTTGCTTCTCAGTTTTGGGCGCAAGCATCTCTTGTATTGCTTTGACCTTGGCAGGATCAACTTCAATACCATACTCATCGACTATAAAGCCCAACAACTTACCAGAAAAAACACCAAAAGTACACTTATTGGGATTCAAGTCGAGTTTATATTTCCTTAAACGTTGGAATAACTTCAACAAATGCTCAACATTCTCTTCTTCATCACTTGACTTAGCGATCATATCATGAACATAAACTTCAATCTCTTTATGCATCATATCATGAAAAAGAGTGGTCATAGCTCTTTGGTACGTTGCACCAGCATTCTTTAAACCGTAAGGCATCACTCTATAACAAAATGTTCCCTAGGGTGTAATGAATGTGGTGTTCTCCATATCTTCAGGTGCCATCTTGATTTGATTGTAACCGGAAAATCTGTCCATAAATGAAAAGACTTTGAATTTAGTTGTATTGTCTACCAACATATCAATATGTGGCAGAGGAAAATCATCTTTCAGACTAGCTTTGTTCAAATCTCTATAATCAACACACATGCAGACTTTTCCATCTTTCTTATGAACAAGCACAATATTGGTCACCCATTGAAAATACTTGAAGCTAACAAGAAAACCAACATCAATCTGCTTCAGCACTTCCTCTTTAATCTTCACTGCCATATCACGGTGAGTCCTTCTTAATTTCTGCTTGACCGGCGGGCATTCTGGCTTCAAAGGAAATCTATGCTCCACAATCTTAGAATCTTAACCAGACATGTCTTGATAGGACTAAGAAAACATATCAGAATAATCTCGAAGAATATCAATCAACCCCTTCTTAGCTTCTGGACACAATTGAGACCCAATCTTGACTTCCTTCACATCATCCTCGGAACCCAAGTTGACTAATTCGATCTGCTCTTCAAACGGCTGAATGGCTTTTTCCCCGTACTCAAGTAAACGGGATAACTCATTAGATATTTCTTCATCGTCAATCTCTTCCTCAACTTCAAACACAGCGAAATCAAAGGTTGGAGAGGGAGTATGATTGTTGTATTCAATGGGTTTGAGAGCCAACCTTCATAATGATTTGATACTTTGATTTTAGAGAAGTGGAGTGCAAACAAATATTATGCAAATGGAAAGTTCATTATTTATTTTATGTTTTTTGTGATTTCCATTTTCAGAAAAGCAAAAAGAAAAAATTAAACATCATATATGCGGATGAAAAAATTTGTATTTCATTGATGATAATAAACAAAAATTCCCAACAATGTTCACTTCTCCTTAGGCGTATGAGAAGGATTTTTCTAAAAAAAATTAAAAAAATTACTTATAACGGTGAATGACAACAGGAACATTAATAGCAACCCAATTGTTGCAAGTATGGCCATGCCTCACAAAGTTGGCGCAAGCTTCGTCTTCATCACCACTGTCTTCAATAATGGAAGTTGAGTATTGATCATTCTATTGAATGAACCCTCCACTGCGGAATACTGGTTGCATAACCTTTACATTGGCATTGAATGGCCCTGGATGAAATCTGAGTCCTTCCATGTTCTTGTTCTCAGCGATCTCCACAACACGGCCCCACTTATCAATACTGCCAGCCTGAACAACCTCTTGCGCATCTTTTAAAGAAGACATGGGTGCCCCATCTTTCATTAAATCATCAACAACGGACAAAGCTTGGAACGGAGTTCCAATTTCCTCCTCAGCATCAACATATGTAAAAGATGACAAATGGATCACCAATAATGCCTTCTCTCCACCAACAACGACAAGCTTGTTGTTCTTCACAAATTTCAGATGTTGGTGTCGCAGCCTGAAAAATACAGTATGCGAAAAAAACAACCGGCGAGAAAGAAATGACAGAAGAGTCGCCACCGTGCGTTATTTATCCCAAAGGAGGGAAAGGAAACGCTCGAAGTAAACCTGAAGAGAGGAAAGGAAAAGACAAGGTCTCGCAACCAAATCTTGGGTTCGGGAGTCGATTATGCGAAGGGAAGGTATTAGCACCCCTACGCATCCGTAGTACTCTACGGGAACCACTCTTGTTGTTCTTTTGTAAAGGGTGTGTGTTTATCTAATGTACTATTTACTAAAAGGGTCAAGAGAAAAATGACTCGCACAGATATCACATCCATTGCATACGTACCTCATCTAAATATGAGAATCAGAGTCTTCGTAGCTCGGCTACCTATGAGTGAAAGAGATGTGTGCTCGCTAAGACATCGCGTCTTATGCCTACATATCTCATCGGGAATGAGAATCAGAGCATAATGTAGTTCGGCTAACTAACAAGAACAAAAGTCACGATTACAACTAGGGCAAGAGAAGAGGAAAGTCTCGATCGCAACGAGGGCGAGAGAAAAGGAAAGTCTCGATCGCAACGAGGGCGAGAGAAAGGATCGCAACAAGGGCGAAAGCAAACAAGGATTAGTTGTTAGTCGTTAGTCAAACTCGGCAAGACATCGCATCTTGTGCCTACGTATCTCATCTGAACATGAGAATCAGAGTTGCCGTAGTTCGGCTACATAGGGATTGCCATCTGAACATGGACTTACAAAGGAGGACACCAGTTGTGTCAAAGGAGAGTGGGCAATGTGTTCACGTCCTAGCAGTAGGTGTCGCAGCTCGCTGAATCGAGTCTTAGGCAGTTACCTCTTTGCAATAGAACGGACTACATGCCACAGGATCGGAGACGCTCGGAAAGGTCTAAAGATGGGGAAGCTCTGCCCTAGAGTTGTCATGCAATATGTACTTAGTTGTTAGGATTTTACAAATGGGAATATCTACCTAATGTTAGCATGCAAAGAAAATGGGAATTCTACTTATGTTATCATACAAAAGGATACGGGAATCCTACCTATGTTATCATACAAAGGATATGGGAAACCTACCTATGTTATCATACAAAAGGATATGGGAAGCCTACCTATATTATCATACCAAAAGATATGGGAAACCTACCTATATTATCATACAAAAGGATATGGGAATCCTACCTATATTATCATACAAAGGGTTCTATCTAATGGGTGCTACCTAATCGGAACAAGAGTTGACGAGCGGAGCAAGGAGAAGTGTTAGGGATAAGGGTAGATGGCGATGCATGAAGCAATCGACTTATAAGGTTGATGGCAATGCATAAAGCAATTGACTTACAAGGTTGATGGCGATGCATAAAGCAATCGACTTACAAAAGGGTGGATGAATACGTGTTGGTTCTGTTAGGTTTTGAAAAATGATTACTCGACGTTGGATCGAGGTTTTGATCTTACTTTGAAATGGTTATCGAATGTTCATTTTAATTCTTGTATTAACAGATGAATAAAGAATGAAAGAATAAATATTATACATTTCATGGGAGAGGGATACATTGGTTATGAATGGGGATTGTTCATGGCAAACAAACAATAATAATACATGCCTCATACACCATACAAGTAGGCCACAGTTAATCAAACAAGTAAGATATAAACAAGTATATAATCGAATCAAATAATCAAAGAATGAAATAATGAAGCATTAAACAATGTATGAGTGTAAGTGCAAGGGACATGTCTCATTGTAAGGAAGCCCAAGAGTAAGCTATGTGAGGTTGATGGCGATGCTTAAAAAGCAATCGACTTACAAGGGTATGGAAAAATGGGCTCGATATTAAATCGAGAAAAATATGATTTTTATAGTTTTTTTAAAATGGTTTTGAATTAAATTAAAAGACAACAACTTTGCATTATTAACAAATGAAACTATGAGTATAACATAAAAAGAAAATGTTAAAAGAAATAAAATACTAAAATAAAACGCTAAAAGGAAAAAAATAAAATAACATACTAAACCAAAAAAATACTACATATGAGTATTGAACCCACCCCACTCAAAACTAGAATACTGTCCTTCCCCAACAAACCACTCATGATTATCTGCTACTGTGATGCTACGTTAAATATATAAACCGGGATAAAAATAAAATAAAAAAAAGATTAAGATAAAAAATAAAAAGAACAATAAAAGAAAATACTAACATATAAACATTTTTATGTTTTTTTTGTTTATCTCTGTTAAAACAAATTAAATTAAATTAAATTAAAAAAAAAGAAAAAAAAAAAGAAATGGGAACGAAGAAACAGACGCTCGTCTTCCTTCACCCTCTCCCCAACCTCACGAACTCACCCTTTCCACCCAACGACATTCTCGTACGAACTCGCCTCTCTCGTCCCTCTTACGAAGTCTCTCGCAATCATCTCTCAAACCTTTCTCTCGACGTCTTTCTACCTCAAAATCGCTCATCAACGAACCCTCTCACGCTTTCAAACTCAAAGAATCAATCTCTCTCAACTCTCACAATATTAATCAATAAGCATATGAGAAGGATAAAAGGAAAGAAAGAGAAGTTCTTACAAAGTGTCGCGGCGGTGGTGGTGAAGAACGTGAAGAAGCTGGCCTCCAGGTAATCGATTTTGGGATTTTAGGTTTTCTTTGTTTGAGATTTCCACCTCTAAGTCCTTCTCCTTTTTTCTTCTGATTCACTTTTTCTCACTATTTATCTCTCCTGATTAGGGTTTCCAATGGGGTCTTTGCCGTTCAAAAAGAGTAAATTTGCAAACCCCTTTTGGTGTTCTCAGAATCCAATTGCCTATTTGATGCTAGGCTAGAAACGGTATCCTGAGCTCATGCTTTCCTCCTTGAATTATATCTATTCCAATTTTGGAATTTTTCTGACTTTTGAATTTTACTGTTGGCTAATTAACTTTACCTTTTTACTGCAGTGAAATTGGTGTCTGATGAATTTCAATTTTAGTTCTTCAGCTTGTTAACCCCAATCTTTCTTTTGCAGGGTGATGTGAATGATATGCAACCTTGCTAATCTCGACCAGCTTCTTCTGCCATGGCCATTTACATGGTGGGTTTTTGACTGTCAGTTGATGTACCATGCCAAGTTTGTCATTTTAGGTGTTGTGTGGTGTTGGTTTTATATTGTAGTGACACCTTGTGTTTTGTCATGACTTTTGATGTAGCAGCAGGCATTTTGTGGACTTGCTTGAGCTTGTATTGCAGTGAATATTGATACCATTGTTGTCATGCATTACAACAAGTTTGGATTGGTTGCAAAGTTGTAGGCTCAATTGACTGTGGTGCTTCTGTTATTGGCCTGGCATGCTATGTTGGACCCTTGTCTAGCTCAACAGGTGGGAAGTATATAAGCCTGGTTTTTCTTGTGTTAGGCTCATGTTAGTTTTGGACACTGCAGGATACAGTCACCATTACATTTTGCTTCCAAATTCATGATTCAAGGACAGCCATTGCAACATGATATCTAGTCATATAAACCCAATGTGTTGGTGGCTCCATTTGACTTGTTGCAGGCCTTGAGGTATGTCTAATTGTTGTGACTTGGTTTGTGCATCCATCATGGTTTGCCTTCTGCAACTTGATGTCTCATGATGGCCTTGAAGGATACACTCACTATTCAGGTCTTGATTTGTAGCATTGTGGCCCTGGTTTAACTTTAGGTCTGTCACCTGCTGCATTGTTGTTTGCAAGTTATCTTGGTCTTGGCACTGGATTGAAGGTGAGTACATCTAGTATTTCAATTCAAGCTTCAGGTTGTCATGCAACCAGTGGTTTCAAATGTGCATGGCATGGATTCAAAGCTTCACACCATGCATGTATGGCACTTGTTTCCTTGATGAATTATCGTATTGTGTCCTCCCATGGTGATGCAGTTGCATGATGTTGTGCTTTTTGCAGATAAGTTTTGGCTTCCATAATGCTTACCTAAAGTTTGCCTTGTGACTTGGTGTGTTGCAACAAGACTTTCAGCTTGGTTTAAAGGCCTCATTGCAGGTTAGAAAATCCTTGAGCATTGTTAGCTTAACCAAATGGATCTTTACACAACAACCTGTTGACTTATGGTGCACTGGTTTCGCAGCATGTTCAATGTCCATTTCCTGATTGATTTCTTCAGCATGTGGTTATGGTATGCCCTCTGAATTGTGCTCGATTTTCAACATTGCCATATGGTTCAACATCTTTTCCATGTCTTCTCTATAGGTTTCATTTTGGTTTATGATGTTTTGCTGTCCATTTTTCTGTTTCTTCAGGTCTGCAGGATGCCTGTGTTAACAGTTAAATGGTTATTTGCTAGGCTGATGTAGGGACTGAGTTTGCATGGTTGCTTGGACTATTTGTCATTATGCTTTAGCTTGCTGCATTGGGTAAGATGAATGGTTAGCTATTGCTAATGGACTTTGATCTGCATTGACCATGTTAAGTATGTGACATTTAGGTATCCCTGCTGGTCTTGTTGTACAGGCTTGGTAGGCATCACACAGGTGTTTATGTTTAATGTTTTGGGGACTCGTTCAGGGTCATGATTCCACTGACTTATAATAAGCTTCAATGAAGGATTATTGTCCATTGTTTCCCACCTGCTTGTTGCCTTAATGAACTGGTTTTTGAAGCTTCCATGTAGGATTATGCAGGGTCTGCTACTTGCTAGGTCTGTTGCTGCAGGTACATGGCAGACTGTGCTCATTCTGCATTAAGCCTCGATGGTGATTTGGTTTAGTCTGCAGGTATTTTAGCAGGATGTTTCTTGGTATGGCTTGTTGGCATAATGCCAACTGGTTTGGATACGGTATTCTTGATGGTTTGGACATGATTGAGTTTGGTTATGTTGAATTTTTCTTGCAGGGAGGATTTTATGTTGCAGCTTTCCATGAGCCTTCTCCATCATCATAAATTCAAGGCCAAATGCATGTGGGAATGTTACAATGGTCAGGTTATGGTGCTACTGCAAGGCTTGGCTCAAGTGTACTGCAGGATTGGGCTGGATTGTTGCAACAGGGCTAGCATGGATACTTGGCTAAAGGTTGGTCATCCAGGTGGTTTAAGCGTGTTAGCATTGCCATCACTTATGCAGGTATGACTCTGTTGTTTGCTGCATTGATTTAGGCCGAGGTTTGTGGTGTTTGCTGCAGCTTTTTATTGTAACAGGCCAAGTTAGACTTGGTTAGGCTAATGGTCGGTCACTTGATGCAGGTCAGGCATTGTTTCACATGGCCTAACTCACACCATTGTTCCAATTTCGATCATCATGTCATGACCTTGTGGAATTCATGCTTTGATTTGGCTGCTATAGTATCACGATTGCAAGGGTCTGTGCAGCAGAGTAAAGGTTGGTTGTTAAGGCAAGAAATTCAAATGCTTAAGACATGACAAAGCGTGGTTGCGCCAAAGTGAAGAAAATCAAATTCAAATGGTTAAATCAAAGTCAACATGGACACGGAGAATGAAATGAGAGATAGGAATAGTCATTTAGTGGTCAGGGATGCGTTGACCAAAAAGTCAATTGTTGACCAAGGTCAACAAATGGTCAAAATTCAATTGTGTTTGTATTTTTCTTGTAAGTGGACAATGGGTTGATGATTGGGGTGAAAATTAGGGTTTGGGGAATTTGGGTTGACTTTGGTCAAAGTTGACCAAAAAGTCAACTGTTGACCAAAGTCAACAATTGGTCAAAAATGTCAAATTTTGTATTTTCTTGTTTGGAATCGAATGTAATGGCTTAAAATGACATGAAATGGATTGAAATGGTTTGAAATTTGTTTTTTACAATTGGTTTATTTTATGACTTGAATGCTTGACTTTGAAAAGAACATGACTTGACTGGTAGTATGTGTTAACAAGGCCATGAAATGAAGGTATAAGATTAGGATTTGAAAGGGATATTCATGAACCAAATGGCATGATTGGCAATTGGCTTGTGATACAAGAAGGTTGGTTGTTTGGATGACCAAGACCATATGTGCATTAACAATCACATGAACAGCACCATGACTTTGGACCAAGACCAATCCTCATATAAAAACATAAAAAATTTAGGACCAAAATCGGGGTATGACAGTTGCCCCTATTTAAGCGTCTTCAACTAGAGAATATGAAGCAGGACGTTCTTCATATGATCATAGTGGGAGATGGTTAAATACTAAGAAGACCCGGATTTTGACCCTGAATCCCTACGAAACAATTAACAATGCCTGTCAGAATTGGCAAAGAAGCAATCTCAAAAGAAGAATCCGTCTGATACGGTGAAAATCGGCCTGAGTACCGAAACAGAAAGTTGACCTGGATACCAAAATAAATGGTAACACAGGAATACCCATGGCCTGAACGCCGCACATTAGTCTGAACACTAAGCATCGGAATATGAGAGTATCAATGTTGGTCTGATCACCGGAAATCTGGTCTGAACACCACTTCGACCTGGAAATCGGAAAACTGGCCTGAATGCCACAAGTACTTCGACCTAAATGTCGGAAACTTCTTCGATCTGAAAATCGGAAACTGGCCTGAATGCCACTTTGGTCTGGATACCGGAAACTGGCCTGAATGCCACAAGTTGCGTCGACCTGAATGTCAGAAACTTCTTAGATCTGAAAATCGGAAACTGGCCTGAATGCCACTTCGGTCTGGATACCGGAAACTGGCCTGAATGCCACAAGTTACATCGACCTGGTGTCGGAAACTTCTTCGATCTGAATATCGGAAAAACTGGCCTGAATGCCACTTCGGTCTGGATACCAGAAAATTGGCCTGAATGCCACTTCGGTCTGAATACCGGAAAATTGGCCTGAATGCCACTTCGGTCTGAATACCGGAAAATTGGCCTGAATGCCACTTCGGTCTGAATACCGGAAAATTGGCCTGAATGCCACTTCGGTCTGAATACCGAAAAAAACTGGCTTGAATTCCACTTCGGTCTGGATACCGGAAAAAAAAACTGGCCTGAATGCCACTTCGGTCTGGATACCGGAAAAAACTGGCCTGAATGCCACTTCGGTCTGGATACCGGAAAAACTGGCCTGAATGCCACTTCGGTCTGGATACCGGAAAACTTCATGCCTGTCAGCATCGGCAGAAATAGGGAAAATGATAATTGAGGCGGCACGTGGGCCAACGACCCATGCTGGGGATAATAAGTCATGAACAACCTTCAGTCTGAGCACTGGAAACAAACTTCTGGCTTGTCACTTGGGATGCCGAGAATGTTTTATGCTTACATGCGTATGTTTGAATTTTTTAATGGCGTAATGCTCCATGAGAATGGAAATGCTACGCGATTTGGGAGGATGCAATGCAATATGATTCTACATGCAGGGATGCGAAATGTTGGGGAAAATGCCAAGCCGAAGCAAGGAATCCTGTTGGGGAAATGACCGGCCGCGCGGTGTTCTGTCGATAACGAAATACCGAGACTCTGACTGGGGAGAGAATGGCACTGAAAACCTGTTGTTGGGGAAAGCGATAGTGGTTCTGGCAACCATAATCTACGAGAGATGACTGAGCAGGGGGAGGCAAACACCGATACGGTACCGAGGTTATGCTTCCAGGAAAGAGATCATCGATCTGGGATTGAAAACATCGATCTGGCGTCGAACTCCGAGGAGCAGCTGCTTCTGCTGGGAAGATACAGTATGGCACTGTCAACTCCGCTGGGGATATACAGTCTGGCACTGTTAACTCCGCTGGGGAGTGTATAGTCTGAAACAACCGCTTGGGGAGTACAGTAGTGAGAACCTGCTGGGAATCTTAAGGAAATGCCCCGAGTGTACCTGTTCTGAATAGATGATTCAAAATACTTAAAATTTACAGCAATTTTAAATGTTCATTGAGCATGTACCTGTAAAGCTCTTATTTTTCATGATGCAATGTTTATCAAAAATTCGGACGTCATTTTTGCAAACAAAACAGTAAGATGAAAATGAACACAGAGATGTACTGAATAACATGATTTTATTGATTGAATGGCCTCTGAATAGGAATTTACATCAGGAAGCAATCCCTGGAAAGAGGTAATTGCACAAAAGATAAAATATAAATTAATCTAATGGCAATGTGAAATGGATTTCTATTGGGTTCCAATTCTGCTATGACTTGCCCGTCTTCAAGATCCTCTACATGATCAGCCTTCGGAAAAAGGTGATTGGACTGTTTCTATCCTTTGAAATTTTCCAGTCATCGACACAAGGTGAGATTCAGAACTAAATCAGAACGCAGTCATTCGCTTGATCCCTAACTTTTGCCTGGATCGCCCTTTTCGGGTTTTCAATCCACCGGGATACCCATTTTTGCCTAAGTTGCCCTTTCAGGTTCTCAACTTACCGAGTGTACAATCTTTTCATTTTTAAATCCCTAATTTTTGCCCGAACCTTTTCATCTTCTTGGTTCGTCGAGATGCCCATTTTTGCCTGGACTGTTCTTTTTACCGTCCAGCGGGTCTATTTTATGCGAAGTATTTTTACTCTGCGTCTGAGTTCACAGGGGAAGTGAAGTCTTCGCCATCCATCGTTGCGAGCATTAAGGCCCCTCCATCAAAATCCTTGGTGACAATATAAGGTCCCTCATAGTTAGGAGTCCATTTTCCCCTGTGATCCGTCTGAGGAGGAAGGATCCTTTTCAACACTAAATCTCCGACTTGGAAACGACGAGGACGCACTTTCTGATCAAAGGCTCTCTTCATCCGACTCTGATACAACTGCCCATGACAAATGGCTGCCATTCGCTTCTCTTCGATAAGACTCAACTCATTGAACCTTGTCTGAATCCATTCAGCTTCATCTAGCTTGACATCCAACAGGACTCTTAAAGAAGGAATCTCCACTTCAACAGGTAGGACTGCTTCCATACCATACACCAGGGAGTAAGGGGTTGCCCCGGTCGATGTACGTACTGAAGTGCGGTACCCATGCAAGGCGAAGGGTAGCATCTCGTGCCAATCTCTGTACGTAATGACCATCTTCTGCACAATCTTCTTTATGTTCTTATTTGGTGCCTCAACAGCACCGTTCATCTTAGGACGATAAGGGGAAGAATTGTGATGCTGAATGTTGAAGTTCTGGCACAACTCCTTCATCATTTTGTTATTGAGATTGGAACCATTATCAGTAATGATTCTCTCGGGAATCCCATAGCGACAAATGATTTCCTTCTTAATGAAACGGGCAACCACATGTCTGGTGACATTCGCGAATGATGCTGCTTCGACCCACTTGGTGAAATAGTCGATGGCAACAAGGATGAAGCGATGCCCATTGGAAGAAGTCGGCTCAATCTTTCCAATCATGTCAATGCCCCACATTGCAAACGGCCACGGCGAAGACATCACATTCAGAGGATTCGGCGGTACATGCACCTTATCAGCATAAATCTGGCATTTATGGCATTTCCGAGCATACTTGAAACAATCTGATTCCATGGTCATCCAATAATAACCCGCCCTTAACAATTTCTTAGTCATTGCATGTCCGCCGGCATGAGTACCGAAGGAACCTTCATGAACTTCCTGCATTAACATGTCCGCCTCGTGTTTGTCCACGCATCTGAGCAAAACCATGTCGAAGTTCCTCTAATACAACACATCGTCTTTGTTCAAGAAGAAACTGCATGCCAATCTTCTCAAAGTTTTTCTGTCATTGTTGGATGCCCCTGCAGGGTACTCTTGATTCTTCAGAAAACATTTGATATCGTGATACCAGGGCTTGTCATCGACTACCAGTTCAGCAGCAAACACATACGCGGCCCTATCAAGGCGCATAACATCGATCCTAGGAGCATGGTTCCACCGACCCACCTTGATCATGGAGGATAGAGTAGCAAGAGAATCTGCCATCTGGTTCTCATCACGAGGTATATGATACAGCTTCACTGTTGTGAAGAAAGTCAACAGTCTTCTCATGTAATCTCTATAGGGGACAAAAGTGGGCTGGAGAGTATTCCAATCACCATTCACTTGATTGATCACCAGAGCTGAATCTCCGAAGATGTCCAGAGTCTTGATTCTCAAATCAATGGCTTGCTCAATACCCAAGATACAGGCCTCGTACTCAGCTTCATTATTGGTGCACTCGAAAGTCAGACGAGCGGTGAGAGGCATGTGGGCACCTTTCGGAGTAGTAATGACAGCGCCAATTCCACTTCCTTTGGCGTTGACGGCCCCATCGAACGTTAAAATCCACTTTTCATCTGGATCAGGTCCCTCCCCAACAACTGGCTCTTCACAGGCTTTCATCTTGAGGAACATGATGTCTTCATCTGGAAAATCAAACTTCATCGGCTCGTAGTCTTCAATCGGTTGTTGAGCAAGATAGTCTGACAGAATACTCCCTTTGATGGCTTTCTGGGATGTATACTGGATGTCATACTCTGTCAATACCATTTGCCATCGAGCAACCCTTCCGGTGAGAGCTGGCTTCTCGAATATATACTTGACTGGATCCATCTTGGAGATCAGTAAGGTTGTGTGAGTCAGCATGTATTGTCTCAATCGCTTAGCAGCCCATGCAAGTGCATAACATGTCTTTTCAAGCATTGAGTATCTCGACTCGCAGTCTGTGAATTTTTTACTCAGGTAGTAGATGGCATGCTCTTTTCTACCTGTCTCGTCGTGTTGACCGAGAACACAACCCATGGAATTGTCGAGTACTGTCAAGTACATAATCAACGGTCTCCCTGGGACTGGAGGCATGAGGATAGGGGGATTCTGCAGATACTCTTTTATCTTTTCAAAAGCCCTTTGACAATCATTGTTCCACCTGATAGCCTGATCTTTCCTCAGCAATTTGAAAATTGGCTCACACGTGGCTGTTAGATGAGAGATGAACCTTGCAATGTAGTTCAACCTCCCTAAGAAACCACGGACTTGCTTCTCTGTTCTTGGCTCAGGCATTTCCTGTATCGCTTTTACCTTGTCAGGATCGACCTCAATCCCTTTTCCACTAACAATAAAACCCAGTAGCTTCCCAGATCTCACCCCGAAAGTGCACTTGTTCGGATTAAGCCTCAGCTTGAATTTCCTTAACCGTTCAAACAATTTTTGCAGATTCACCAAATGTTCTTCTTCTGTCTGAGATTTGGCAATCATATCGTCCACATAAACCTCGATTTCATGATGAATCATATCATGGAATAGAGTCACCATAGCTCGTTGATATGTTGCCCCAGCGTTTTTCAGACCAAACAGCATCACCTTGTAGTAGAAGGTGCCCCACGGGGTTATGAAAGTTGTCTTCTCCATGTCTTCTGGTGCCATCTTGATTTGGTTATAGCCAGAAAAGCCATCCATGAAGGAGAATACCGAGAACTGAGCTGTGTTATCCACCAAAACATCGATGTGAGGTAATGGGAAATCATCTTTAGGGCTAGCTCTGTTCAGATCCCGGTAGTCGACACACATCCGTACCTTTCCATCCTTCTTAGGTACTGGAACGATGTTTGCGACCCATGGCGGATCATTGGTAACCGCTAGGAACCCTGCATCCAACTGTTTCTGCACTTCTTCCTTTATCTTTACAGCCATCTCTGGTCTTGTTCTTCTGAGCTTCTGCTTGACCGGAGGATAACCCTCTTTGAGAGGCAAACGGTGTACCACAATATCTGTGTCAAGCCCTGGCATGTCATGATAAGACCAAGCGAAGACGTCAATATACTCTTGCAACAGTTCAATCAACCCCTTCTTCACATCATCTTCCAAAGCAGCCCCTATCTTTATTTCTTTCTTGACGTCCTCGGTGCCAAGATTAATCACTTCAGTAGACTCTTGATGCGGTTGAATGACCCTTTCCTCTTGCTTTAACAGCCTGGCAAGTTCTTCAGGGAGTTCACAGTCTTCATCACCCTCTTCTTCAGCTTGGAAGATTGGGTTTTCGAAGTCGAAGCGAGCCATAGCAGAATCGTTATCAATAGAATCCGGTGATGTGCATCTGCATGAGTGATGGTATGTGCTTATGAGTGTGGACAGTGAGTGAGAACTAAACAAAACATTGCCAAATATTTTTATTTTTTGAAATTTTGAAAAACTGCAAAAATAGAAAGACAGTGAACAAAATATTTGAATGCAAAAGACGTTCTTCATTTATGATAAACAATGCAGATATTCACATAGATGAGCCCTACAATGAGTCATTACGCCCTGGGCGGAACGTAAGACTTGGACATGCATGAATAAAACAAAGAAAAATTACTCCTCTAGAAGAGTGACTTGGACAATTTCCTCGAAAGACCAATTGTTGATGACTTCACCAGGAATCCCCGGACGCACCCAGTTGTCGATGTCGCAATCACTATCTCCATTTTCATCGTTGATCGCAGAGATCTGGCCATATTGGATGACGCCAGCACTGGAGAAAGTAATCGGCCCCTGACGAGTCTGAAATGCTGAAGTTGTAGAAGTCAGGGCTGGTTGATACCCAATCCCGAACTTGTCGTCTTTCATTGGTAACTCCAACAGACGTCCCCAACCGGGAGCAACACCTGAATCCACCAAGGCTTGCGCCTGCTTGAAAGATGAGATAGGGGATCCTGCTTTAACCCCTTCCACCGGAGCTGCACCCTTGATCTGAACTGACTCAAAGGCCTGACAGAGAGTCTCATGAATTTCACCTTCTACCTCTACGTACTTGAAGGTAGACAGGTTACTTACCAGTATGTCCTCCTCACCACAGATGGTGACAATTCTTCCATTGACTGGGAACTTGATCTTCTGATGCAGTGTTGATGAGACTGCCCCAGCATTGTGAATCCAAGGACGACCCAGAAGGCAACTGTACGAGGGACTGATATCCATCACATAGAATACGGTGTTGAAGGTTTGTGATCCAATCTGAATTGGCAATTCTACCTCTCCAAACACCGACCTCTTAGAACCATCGAAGGCTCTCACCATGAGATCGGAAGGTTTCAAGATCAAACCTTCTACTTCTAACCTTGACAGGGCTCTCTTGGGTAGCACATTGAGAGAGGAACCTGTATCCACCAGAACATGAGATAACACGGTGTCTTTGCATTCCATTGAGATATGCAAAGCTTTGTTATGGTTGCGTCCAGCTGGTGTTAAGTCAGAATCAGTAAAACCCAACCCGTTGCTTGCATGAACATTTGCAATGATCCCTTCTAGGTGGTTTACTGAGATCTCCTGAGGCACATATGCAGCATTAAGGACCTTCAGAAGTGCCTCCCTGTGTGCCTCTGAACACAACAGGAGTGAGAGAATGGATATCTTAGACGGCGTCTGAATCAACTGATCGACTACCTTGTAATCGCTTTTCTTTATGATTCTCAGAAGCTCGTCCACATCCTTCAAGAAAGTAGGCTCTGAGCCAGTCTGGGGTGCAGAAGTGCCCTCATTCACGACTTGCTTGCCTTTGGCCTTAGCCGCGGCATCAGCACTATCAGCTTGGGTAACGGGTGGCGAGAATAGTCTGCCACTCCTGGTGAATCGCCAGATTCCACCAACATTGTCCACTGCGGGACCTTCAGCTTCGAGTTCAGACTTCTGACCCTCTTCTACCTTCAAAGGTCGTTCCACCCCATGATCGTGTGTGTATACACTCCCCCCATAATGCCACGGAATGGCCCTTTCACTGGTGAAAGGTAAAGGACCAGGGGTTGTGATTGTCATATAGGCCGGTCGCACTGGTGGCACTGGTTGCGCTTCTGGCACACTGATCTGATTAGTCGGGTAAAAGATGGTGATAGTAGCGACATCATAGTCATACTCAGGAATTTCATTCATTGAAATAAAAACATCCGGAACACCGGAATCAAGTTCAGTTACATCAAAATCAGACACATTGTTTGGTATATCAGCAACAACATTTGAAAAATTAAATACATCAATGGGAAATACACAATCAGCAGGAACAACATCTGTGAATTCTTCAACAGCATCTTCAAACACCTCTTCAATTACCCCTTCAGCAAACTCTTTGACAGACAAGTCTTCAACTTGAAGGGTACCATTGTCAAGCAAGACCTAGATACCCTGCTGCAGCTTCAAGCAATCCTTACCCTGTATAGCGAAATCCAAACAACCTTTCCCACAACCGGGGAAAACATCGGCCTTCAGCAAGCATTCCTTAATTTCCAACAACGGAGTCTTCACCTTCAACACATCCTTAACGGACTTGGCTTCTTCTTCCAGCATATTCACGTTTGCACCACCATGTTGTGGCATGGGATTGTTGACGACATTAGGTGCCGGTGCAAGGCTGATAGCCTTTGAGTCTATGAGGTCCTGAACTACGTGCTTAAAAGCTTTGTAGTTCTCAATATTGTGGCCAGGTGCCCCAGAGTGGAAGCTACACCTAGCGTTGGCATCGTAACCCACCGGAAATCTACCAACCGGAGGAGCCAGAGTGCGTAGCTGCACAAGTTATAATTGTTGAAGACTTGTAAGCAGCTGAGCGTACGACATTGGAAGAGTGTCGAAACGCCGATCCATCATCCTCTGCCTCTGTTGATAGGTGGGTCTGTTACCTGGTTGTTGTTGTTGTTGATACTGAGTTTGCTGACGTTGTGGTTGTTGTTGTTGTTGATACTGAGTTTGCTGACGTTGTGGTTGTTGTTGTTGTAGTGGTGCTGCAGCCGGAATAGTCAAAGCTGCGACAAACGGTTGCTGATGATAGTTTTGAAAGTTATTCCCTTGGTTATTCCTATTTTGATATGACGACACAGAATTCACGCCCCCTTCCCTCTGCTTTTGTCCTCCCATAAATGGCTTTTTTACTCCTGACGAAGATCCACCTCCATTGTGGCTCTTGTAGGTCTTCAGGTAATTCTCCACCCTCTCTCCGGTAGAGACCACATCAGCAAAGTTGGAGGCATTGCACCCCACCAGACGCTCCAGGTAAGGTCCGGGCAGCGTATTCATGAACATGTTGGCCATTTCCTTTTCCAACATGGGAGGTTGAACACGGGAAGCTGTCTTCCTCCAGCGTTGAGCGTATTCCCTGAAGCACTCATTGCTTTTCAGAGACAGGTTCTGGAGTTGAGTTCTATCTGGGGCCATGTCTGCATTATATTGGTATTGTTTCACAAAAGCCTCCGCCAAATCCCTCCAGCAACGGATATGGGCTCTATCCAACCTCATGTACCATTCCAGGGATGCCCCAGCTAGGCTGTCCTGGAAGAAGTACATGAGTAGCTTCTCGTCATCAGAGTATGCAACCATCTTTCGGAAGTAGGCTTGCACATGGGTCTTCGGGCAAGAGCTACCATTGTACTTGTCAAAGATTGGGACTTTGAACTTTGGTGGGACCCTCACTCCTGGGACCAATCCCAAGTCAGAAACATCTACCCCCAGGGGGTTTTCTCCTTCTACCGCCTTCAGCCTCTCCTCTAATCTCCTGAACATGGGATCCATGCCATGGCCCAAACCAAAGTCTTCTGGCAGCAAGAACTGATCATCTTGATCATCGTGAATGGGTTGTTGATCGTGGTTGTTGTGTGGGATCGGGACAGGCCCCGGTCCATTAACCTCTGCAATTGGAGGATCAGTCACGACCTCTGGTTGAGTAGTTGCGGGATTCCTTTGTATCATTTGTCTAATCTCTTGCTGTCCTTGCGCTACTCCCTGAACCACGTCCATGAACTGGTTCATGCGGACCCTCATCTCAGCAAGTTCTGCTTGTAGACTTTCCATTCCTTTCTGCTGGTTTCTGCGGGTACCGTACCGGTGAATTCCTGAATCAGCTATCCTGCTAGTGGAACACCAAATAATATGAGAACACCACGGCGACACTTGTTATGCAAGAATATGCAAATGAATATGTTAATGCAATGACATATTTATCACTTCCAAAAAGGGTATTCTACCCCCTTGATTCCGGTCTCATGAGAAGATCGAGCCATAGATAAACTTCGGAGATCAAGATGCGATAGAGAAAAGGTCTTCATACAAATGAGTTCAAGGAAAGGGGCCTTAGCCGAAAATACATCAAAAGAGGATCTCCACAACAAGCCTGTGGATCATCACTACACAACAACAAAGCAATAAGTAAAGGGAGGAGCAAAAATCAGGACTCAGCCTCCTGTGTACAAACCATAAGGACTGCTCCTCACTTCAGCCAGCAATTCTATCGTGTCAGGATGATCTGGGAATTCTATCAAACGCCGGATAAGCAGATTCCTCTGGTGAATAACTCCATCCAACTCGTTGATGTGCTCTCTGTAGTAATTCCCATCATCTTCTTCGAATACCTCTTCAAGTCTGGATTTCTTCAAACCTGCCAACACCTTAAGTTCTTCAATCTGTCCTCGAGCCTCATTGAGTTGATCGGTGATGTAACCATTAGTAGAACGGGCGCACAGAAGCTCATTGTTCTTCTCCTTCAGCAAAGTCTTCAATTTCTCCATCTGACCAGTCAGTTCGGTCACCATCTCCTCCTCCTTTTCCTTCCGAGAAGTTGAAAATGCATCCCATCGCTCTTGCCACCCAGCTAATTTACCATGTGCATCCATTAATTGTTGCTTGACTCGCTTCAACTCAGAACTGGATGATCCCAAGGCCTTGTCTGTCTTCTTGAAGAAATCCACCTCCACAGCTAATTTCCTCTCTGCTTCCCCTTGCAATCTGACGGCTTCCCCCTTCTGATATTCTGCCTCATGGAATTGATGCATATAGTCTTGCAACTTCACACTTAACTCCGAGTTTTCAATTTGAAGCTCCTCCATGGCTTTCTTCAGTTTGTCATACTCCTCTCGGCTCACCATTGTTGACTGCGCAGGAGTAGGTGGATACAAAGGTTCTTCAATAGGAAATGGCAGACCAAACTCTTCGACTCTTCCTTGAAGCCATTCTCCATACTGAGGGTAAGTTCTACAATCTCCTTTTCCAAGCACAGTTCTTCCTCTCTTGATCACCTTGAGCCAGGCCTTAGCTGCCTCACGGGATACAGTCAAATCAGGCGAAGAATGGGAAAATAGAGATTCTTCCACGTCCTTTTCCAAAGGCGGAGTTCTTAAAGCATATCCAAACTGTCTGACTGCTAGAGAAGGATTATAGTTGATTCCTCCTCTTCTTCCTACCAACGGTACATTTGGGAAGTTCCCACAACTGTGAATAATATCCGCCCGAAGAAAGCTCCGGTCAGACCACCAAGAAATATCTTCAGCTCTCAGCCCCATCAATCTCTTCGACCAACTCAATGAGTCCTCGACATCAATGAATGCTCCTGATTTGGGTAGGTGAGAACTGAACCACTTATAAAACAAAGGCGCATAATAATTCACCAATCCTCCTCTTCTATTCTCATTCCTGTGATGCACCGAATGAAAGAAATCTCCCAACAAGGTCGGCACTGGATTACCCAACACAAAAAGGCGTATTGCATCTACGTCCACAAATTTTGCAACATTAGGGAACAGGACAATCCCATACACACAAAGAGCCAACACAGCATTGAAACCCCTCTGGTCACCATCTTCAAGCTTCTTCTTTGCTTCTCCCAGTAAGAAACTTAAATGAAAACCACTGACTCCTCCCTTCTGACACATATTAGCCTTCAAGACTGATTTCCCCAAATATGTGGCCGAAGCAACCATGCTGAGATCGGGCAGAAACTCAGAACTGTAGAACAACAGCTGTGACTTGATAGGAACTCTGAGAAAACTGGCAATCTCCTCCAAAGTAGGGACCAAAACATAATCCGGGAATGTGAAACACCTCAATGGAGGGTCATAGAACTGCATCAGTGTAAAGAGAGCATCGTGTTGATCTTTGGAGAGAACCGTGACGAAGCTTAGAATCAAACCGTACTCCTTCCGGAATCCTTCTAGAGAATCAGGATCCATTAACTTCATCAACTGTTGAATAGGCTCCAGACAGACCACAGGAAACTTGTAGGCGACGTATCTCTTTCTGCCAATGTCCATCGTAGAAAAAACAAGAGAACCCCGACCGGAATCAAGAAGAAGATATAAACCCCTGGGAATAGATAAACATGTATTAAGTGATATGAATGCAAAATGATGTGATGTAATGCAGTGACATGGAAACCAGGACTGCTGTATCTGCTTGAACATCTGTCGGGTTGCACTGTCTGAAGAGAAAACCCATTGAAGAATATAATATAAGATCAAAACTCTGCTCCAGAAAACCGGGTTGGTTGGAGGTTAAGGTTCCCTGGATTTAGCCCGCCCCTCACTGGTAGGTTCTAAGAATAGAAGTTTGTCAGCTTCAGCCCTTCAGTCGAGAATAATACGTTTACCACTGAAGGTTTGGCATTATTACGGGATAAAAGACCTCCACTGACTCCCCTCAACAAGACATCCTAAAGCAAGTTCCCAGTCTCGGGGTCCTCGGATTAGGCAGCGAGAATGCGCCCACCAGAGCTAACATAAACGCGTCTCGGAGGAGAGGCCTCGACTGAGTTCTCGGGAAATGGTCACCAGAGTCGACGATTTCTAAAGGAACATCTGTCGTTATGGAACACCCATAGGACAAAATATATCCAACAGAAACCTCGTCTGGAATGTGGGTCTCATGAACGACTTAACGTAGCAACATACCACGCAAGCCTCATGACTATCCACTCTAACACCTATGTGTACACTCAAGCCTGGGTAGTGGGCTTATCTCTCATAGAACAGTCCCAACCCAACAAACAAACAACCCACAGAACCCACAGATACAACAAACATATGTACATGAATGCAATAAGGTAAAGTAGGTAAATGCTGAAAATAAATAACTGTACAAAAGAATAAACACCCAACAAACAAGAAAACTACAAAAGCTAGGAGGGACTCGCTTAGGGAAAACCGGGTCTCCAGCAGAGTCGCCAGCTGTCGCAGCCTGAAAAATACAGTATGCGAAAAAAACAACCGGCGAGAAAGAAATGACAGAAGAGTCGCCACCGTGCGTTATTTGTCCCAAAGGAGGGAAAGGAAACGCTCGAAGTAAACCTGAAGAGAGGAAAGGAAAAGACAAGGTCTCGCAACCAAATCTTGGGTTCGGGAGTCGATTATGCGAAGGGAAGGTATTAGCACCCCTACGCATCCGTAGTACTCTACGGGATCCACTCTTGTTGTTCTCGCTACCTATGGGTGAAAGAGATGTGTGCTCGCTAAGACATCGCGTCTTATGCCTACATATCTCATCGGGAATGAGAATCAGAGCATAATGTAGTTCGGCTAACTAACAGGAACAAAAGTCTCGATTGCAACTAGGGCAAGAGAAGAGGAAAGTCTCGATCGCAACGAGGGCGAGAGAAAAGGAAAGTCTCGATCGCAACGAGGGCGAGAGAAAGGATCGCAACAAGGGCGAAAGCAAACAAGGATTAGTTGTTAGTCGTTAGTCAAACTCGGCAAGACATCGCATCTTGTGCCTACGTATCTCATCTGAACAAGAGAATCAGTGTTGCCGTAGTTCGGCTACATAGGGATTGCCATCTGAACATGGACTTACAAAGGAGGACACCAGTTGTGTCAAAGGAGAGTGGGCAATGTGTTCACGTCCTAGCAGTAGGTGTCGTAGCTCGCTGAATCGAGTCTTAGGCAGTTACCTCTTTGCAATAGAACGGACTACATGCCACAGTATCGGAGACGCTCGGAAAGGTCTAAAGATGGGGAAGCTCTGCCCTAGAGTTGTCATGCAATATGTACTTAGGTGTTAGGATTTTACAAATGGGAATATCTACCTAATGTTAGCATGCAAAGAAAATGGGAATTCTACTTATGTTATCATACAAAAGGATACGGGAATCCTACCTATGTTATCATACAAAGGATATGGGAAACCTACCTATGTTATCATACAAAAGGATATGGGAAGCCTACCTATATTATCATACCAAAAGATATGGGAAACCTACCTATATTATCATACAAAAGGATATGGGAATCCTACCTATGTTATCATACAAAGGGTTCTATCTAATGGGTGCTACCTAATCGGAACAAGAGTTGACGAGCGGAGCAAGGAGAAGTGTTAGGGATAAGGGTAGATGGCGATGCATGAAGCAATCGACTTACAAGGTTGATGGCAATGCATAAAGCAATTGACTTACAAGGTTGATGGCGATGCATAAAGCAATCGACTTACAAAAGGGTGGATGAATACGTGTTGGTTCTGTTAGGTTTTGAAAAATGATTACTCGACGTTGGATCGAGGTTTTGATCTTACTTTGAAATTGTTATCGAATGTTCATTTTAATTCTTGTATTAACAGATGAATAAAGAATGAAAGAATAAATATTATACATTTCATGGGAGAGGGATACATTGGTTATGAATGGGGATTGTTCATGGCAAACAAACAATAATAATACATGCCTCATACACCATACAAGTAGGCCACAGTTAATCAAACAAGTAAGATATAAACAAGTATATAATCGAATCAAATAATCAAAGAATGAAATAATGGCCGAGATTAAATCGAGAAAAATGATTTTAAATCGAGAAAAATGATGGCGATGCTTAAAAAGCAATCGACTTACAAGGGTATGGAAAAATGGGCTCGATATTAAATCGAGAAAAATATGATTTTTATAGTTTTTTTAAAATGGTTTTGAATTAAATTAAAAGACAACAACTTTGCATTATTAACAAATGAAACTATGAGTATAACATAAAAAGAAAATGTTAAAAGAAATAAAATACTAAAATAAAACGCTAAAAGGAAAAAAATAAAATAACATACTAAACCAAAAAAATACTACATATGAGTATTGAACCCACCCCACTCAAAACTAGAATACTGTCCTTCCCCAACAGACCACTCATGATTATCTGCTACTGTGATGCTACGTTAAATATATAAACCGGGATAAAAATAAAATAAAAAAAAGATTAAGATAAAAAATAAAAAGAACAATAAAAGAAAATACTAACATATAAACATTTTTATGTTTTTTTTTGTTTATCTCTGTTAAAACAAATTAAATTAAATTAAATTAAAAAAAAAAAAAAAAAAAAAAAAAAAAGAAAGAAATGGGAACGAAGAAACAGACGCTCGTCTTCCTTCACCCTCTCCCCAACCTCACGAACTCACCCTTTCCACCCAACGACATTCTCGTACGAACTCGCCTCTCTCGTCCCTCTTACGAAGTCTCTCGCAATCATCTCTCAAACCTTTCTCTCGACGTCTTTCTACCTCAAAATCGCTCATCAACGAACCCTCTCACGCTTTCAAACTCAAATAATCAATCTCTCTCAACTCTCACAATATTCATCAATAAGCATATGAGAAGGATAAAAGGAAAGAAAGAGAAGTTCTTACAAAGTGTCGCGACGGTGGTGGTGAAGGACGTGAAGAAGCTGGCCTCCAGGTAATCGATTTTGGGATTTTAGGTTTTCTTTGTTTGAGATTTCCGCCTCTAAGTCCTTCTCCTTTTTTCTTCTGATTCACTTTTTCTCACTATTTATCTCTCCTGATTAGGGTTTCCAATGGGGTCTTTGCTGTTCAAAAAGAGTAAATTTGCAAACCCCTTTTGGTGTTCTCAGAATCCAATTGCCTATTTGATGCTAGGCTAGAAACGGTATCCTGAGCTCATGCTTTCCTCCTTGAATTATCTCTATTCCAATTTGGGAATTTTTCTGACTTTTGAATTTTATTGTTGGCTAATTAACTTTACCTTTTTACTGCAGTGAAATTGGTGTCTGATGAATTTCAATTTTAGTTCTTCAGCTTGTTAACCCCAATCTTTCTTTTGCAGGGTGATGTGAATGATATGCAACCTTGCTAATCTCGACCAGCTTCTTCTGCCATGGCCATTTACATGGTGGGTTTTTGACTGTCAGTTGATGTACCATGCCAAGTTTGTCATTTTAGGTGTTGTGTGGTGTTGGTTTTATATTGTAGTGACACCTTGTGTTTTGTCATGACTTTTGATGTAGCAGCAGGCATTTTGTGGACTTGCTTAAGCTTGTATTGCAGTGAATATTGATGACCATTGTTGTCATGCATTACAGCAAGTTTGGATTGGTTGCAAAGTTGTAGGCTCAATTGACTGTGGTGCTTCTGTTATTGGCCTGGCATGCTATGTTGGACCCTTGTCTAGCTCAACAGGTGGGAAGTATATAAGCCTGGTTTTTCTTGTGTTAGGCTCATGTTAGTTTTGGACACTGCAGGATACAGTCACCATTGCATTTTGCTTCCAAATTCATGATTCAAGGACAGCCATTGCAACATGATATCTAGTCCTATAAACCCAATGTGTTGGTGGCTCCATTTGACTTGTTGCAGGCCTTGAGGTATGTCTAATTGTTGTGACTTGGTTTGTGCATCCATCATGGTTTGCCTTCTGCAACTTGATGTCTCATGATGGCCTTGAAGGATACACTCACTATTCAGGTCTTGATTTGTAGCATTGTGGCCCTGGTTTAACTTTAGGTCTGTCACCTGCTGCATTGCTGTTTGCAAGTTATCTTGGTCTTGGCACTGGATTGAAGGTGAGTACATCTAGTATTTCAATTCAAGCTTCAGGTTGTCATGCAACCAGTGGTTTCAAATGTGCATGGCATGGATTCAAAGCTTCACACCATGCATGTATGGCACTTGTTTCCTTGATGAATTATCGTATTGTGTCCTCCCATGGTGATGCAGTTGCATGATGTTGTGCTTTTTGCAGATAAGTTTTGGCTTCCATAATGCTTACCTGAAGTTTGCCTTGTGACTTGGGGTGTTGCAACAAGACTTTCAGCTTGGTTTAAAGGCCTCATTGTAGGTTAGAAAATCCTTGAGCATTGTTAGCTTAACCAAATGGATCTTTACACAACAACCTGTTGACTTATGGTGCACTGGTTTTGCAGCATGTTCAATGTCCATTTCCTGATTGATTTCTTCAGCATGTGGTTATGGTATGCCCTCTGAATTGTGCTCGATTTTCAACATTGCCATATGGTTCAACATCTTTTCCATGTCTTCTCTATAGGTTTCATTTTGGTTTATGATGTTTTGCTGTCCATTTTTCTGTTTCTTCAGGTCTGCAGGATGCCTGTGTTAACAGTTAAATGGTTATTTGCTAGGCTGATGTAGGGACTGAGTTTGCATGGTTGCTTGGACTATTTGTCATTATGCTTTGGCTTGCTGCATTGGGTAAGATGAATGGTTAGCTATTGCTAATGGACTTTGATCTGCATTGACCATGTTAAGTATGTGACGTTTAGGTATCCCTGCTGGTCTTGTTGTACAGGCTTGGTAGGCATCACACAAGTGTTTATGTTTAATGTTTTGGGGACTCGTTCAGGGTCATGATTCCACTGACTTATAATAAGCTTCAATGAAGGATTACTGTCCATTGTTTCCCACCTGCTTGTTGCCTTAATGAACTGGTTTTTGAAGCTTCCATGTAGGATTATGCAGGGTCTGCTACTTGTTAGGTCTGTTGCTGCAGGTACATGGCGGACTGTGCTCATTCTGCATTAAGCCTCGATGGTGATTTGGTTTAGTCTGCAGGTATTTTAGGAGGATGTTTCTTGGTATGGCTTGTTGGCATAATGCCAACTGGTTTGGATACGGTATTCTTGATGGTTTGGACATGATTGAGTTTGGTTATGTTGAATTTTTCTTGCAGGGAGGATTTTATGTTGCAGCTTTCCATGAGCCTTCTCCATCATCATAAATTCAAGGCCAAATGCATGTGGGAATGTTACAATGGTCAGGTTATGGTGCTGCTGCAAGGCTTGGCTCAAGTGTGCTGCAGGATTGGGCTGGATTGTTGCAACATGGCTAGCATGGATACTTGGCTAAAGGTTGGTCATCCAGGTGGTTTAAGCGTGTTAGCTTTGCCATCGCTTATGCAGGTATGACTCTGTTGTTTGCTGCATTGATTTAGGCCAAGGTTTGTGGTGTTTGCTGCAGCTTTTTATTGTAACAGGCCAAGTTAGACCTTGTTAGGCTAATGGTCGGTCACTTGATGCAGGTCAGGCATTGTTTCACATGGCCTAACTCACACCATTGTTCCAATTTCGATCATCATGTCATGACCTTGTGGAATTCATGCTTTGATTTGGCTGCTATAGTATCACGATTGCAAGGGTCTGTGCAGCAGAGTAAAGGTTGGTTGTTAAGGCAAGAAATTCAAATGCTCAAGACATGACCAAGCGTGGTTGCGCCAAAGTGAAGAAAATCAAATTCAAATGGTTAAATCAAAGTCAACATGGACACGGAGAATGAAATGAGAGATAGGAATAGTCATTTAGTGGTCAGGGATGAGCACTGGCATATGGTTGACTTTGGTCAACGTTGACCAAAAAGTCAATTGTTGACCAAAGTCAACAAATGGTCAAAATTCAATTGTGTTTGTATTTTTCTTGTAAGTGGACAATGGGTTGATGATTGGGGTGAAAATTAGGGTTTGGGGAATTTGGGTTGACTTTGGTCAAAGTTGACCAAAAAGTCAATTGTTGACCAAAGTCAACAATTGGTCAAAAATGTCAAATTTTGTATTTTCTTGTGTGGAATCGAATGTAATGGCTTAAAATGACATGAAATGGATTGAAATGGTTTGAAATTTGTTTTTTACAATTGGTTTATTTTATGACTTGAATGCTTGACTTTGAAAAGAACATGACTTGACTGGTAGTATGTGTTAACAAGGCCATGAAATGAAGGTATAAGATTAGGATTTGAAAGGGATATTCATGAACCAAATGGCATGATTGGCAATTGGCTTGTGATACAAGAAGGTTGGTTGTTTGGATGACCAAGACCATATGTGCATTAACAATCACATGAACAACACCATGACTTTGGACCAAGACCAATCCTCATATAAAAACATAAAAAATTTAGGACCAAAATCGGGGTATGACAGTTGGTGTAGAGTAGACGTTACAACTCCAGCTTCATGAATCCATGGCCTTCCCAACAAGCAACTGTAGGCCAGGTGGATATCCATCACTTAGAAAGTAATTTGGAAATCACTTGGAGCTATCTTTACTAGAAGGTCCACTTCTCCAATGACAATTTTATGAGAACCGTTGAACGCTTTAACAACCACGCCATTGTACCTCATCAGGGCGCCTTGATAGGAGAGTCTTGACAAAGTTGACTTCGGCAACACGTTCAGCAATGACCCTGTATCAACCAAAACATTGGACAAAGCGTCCTCCTTAAAATTCATTGAAATATGGAGCGCCAAATTGTGATTCCTGCCTTCCTCAGGAAGTTTATCATTACAAAAGCTCAAATTGTTACAAGAAGTGATGTTGGCAACAATGTGATCAAACTGATACACAGTTAAATCATGCTCAACATAGGCCTGTTCCAACACTTTTTGCAATACTTCTCTATGCGCTTCAGAATTCATTAGCAATGATAGCACGTAGATTTTTGACGGCGTCTAGAGAAGCTGCTCCACAATATTGAAATCACTTCTTTTGATTAATCGTAGCACCTCATCATCGTCGTTAGTCTTCAATTTGTTGGATTCACCAGAGTGACACATTGGAGCACTAACTGTATTCACTACAGGAATCTCTGGCTTCTTACCTACAAAAACATCTTCTACAACCTTCGGAAATACTGGACTGAACACACGACCACTACGGGTCACCTTTGTAATATCTGAAATATTTACCACTAAATCTGCAACCGGTAGAGGAACCTCTTGATCGTTTTCAATCATTATGGCATTGTATTGGTATGGTACATCTTTATCGGATGCATAACGGACAGGGGCTCTAACCGTATAACCAACAGCGATACTGATCTATTGACATTATTGTTGTTGCTGCTATCAAATTGAATGACTACCCACTTAGGGGTTTTGAACACTAGCACAATCACATTCATATCATCTCCCATATCCCTCGACTGTTGAATCTGGATAACATTCCCATTCATCAACTTCTGGATATCCCTTTTGACAACCATACACCCACGGGGGTTCACACTGCAAATGAGACAACCATCATGGTCATATTCAAAATCATTGATTAAACACAGAGTTATATGCATTTCCACCAGAGACCTTTGAATATGCCTCACATCAAAGACTCTAAAATTCACTAGACAACCGTCCACCATGTTGACAGAAGTGTTACCAGGAGCTTGCAACAAATTGGCTTTCACATTAGGCTCTCTGGCCTCAAAGGACACCATACCACTCTTCACAAGCTTTTGAACTCCATACTTCAGTGGGAAACAATTTTCTATATCATGACCAGGGGCTCCCTGGTGAAAATCACAATGAAGATCAGGCTTGAACCACCATGGTAGTGGCTCAGGAATTTGCTGAGGGTTTTGTAAGACCCCAATTTTGTCCCTAAGATCCCTCATGGCATCATATCATACCATATCATTGCCTCAAGGATCTTTGTGCACCTTTGCTTCCCTCCTAGTGGGTGGGTTATCTTGTGAGTGTGGTTCTTGATCACCAAGCATGTATTGCATTTGTATATCATTGCTTTTCATTTGTTTATCAACCAAAAGTACAAAAATATTGTCATCTAACCATGTTACTTGCAGCTGAAGCAAGCTAGGTTAAAACAGTCAAATCAGCCATTGAACAATAGATGGTGGCCATTCTTGAAGAATTTGGGCACCATGATCATTCATCAAGAGTTCATATGAGTTGTGACATCATTTTGAATCAAGATCTCAAGTGGTAGGGGTTTGGAATTCATCAGAACATGGTTCAACTGTGCATTTAATCAGTGATTTGATGGTGGGAATTGGTTTGAGAGGTCTCATTCATGTCCATATAAGCCTCATATAACATGTCAAACATCCACAGTGAAGAATTTGAGGTCAGACAAGAAGTTTCCAAAAATAGTAAGTTGACCTGTAATTGGAATTTGCCAAAAATAGAAAGTTCTTCTCCTCAAATTACTTCATCATACAAGCTTCAAATGAATTTTTGTCCAACATGAAAGTTGAAGATCTTGTCCTCCCATTTCCAAAAAGTCCAAGAACACTCATTTCTCATGTGTGGTTGGCAAGTTATGATCAAATCATTCTCAAGAATTTTTGAACTTCAAAGTGAGATAACTTTCAAACCATTTGGCCAAATTGAGTGAGGTTTTTTGCTACAAGTCATATTTGATGTGCTCTATCCAAATCCTTCACCACATTTCACCAAAAATCATCCAATCAAAATGGCCTTTTTCAAGTGCATTGAATTAAAAAAGAGAGGGGTGAAAAATGAACTTTCAAATTAAGCTTTGCCAATACATTCTACCAATTGCCAATATTCAGAAATTACATTTGGAGATTTCCTAAGCCCATTTCGCACTGTAGCATGCCATGCACATGCAACTTGAGTGGATTTCACTAATTAACCAAAACACTTCATTAAGCAAAATTCCATTACCATTCCACTAACCAAACTTAAGCTTTGTTAATCAAGGGTATATATTGCACATTTCTGACTGAAAAACCCTAGCCACTATTGACAAACCAGATCTGAAATTCATTTTCTCTCAAAAATTCTCATTCTTCATTCGAAACTTTTTCTGAAAATCTTCAAGGAACTCGTGTTCTTGAGCTTTGGTCCATCCTCTACCATCATTGTTGAGGCCTTAGCAAGCATCATTTCATCACTGTAAAGCCATTCCCATACTGTTGCATTGAAGCTTCCTTCCATGGCAGTCGAGCTTTGGAGCTAGAATCAAAGTAACTGAGCTTGTAATACTTGTCCATTCATCATCTGGAGCATCAAGAAGCTACTGTTTCAACTCAACACGACCAAAGAACCACCAGATCATTACTGCTATTCACAATCAGGTATAATTCGAATCACACCATTGTTGAAATCGTGCTATGCTTATTAAAGATCTCTCCATGCTGATTGCAATGAAACTTGAATCGTGAGAAATGGTTGATTATTGAGAAAGAAACATGGATTTAAAGATTGTTGGTCAAATGTGTTTTTGCTTATTTCTCCCTTGTTAGTTCGAATTAATGAAAACTAGGGTTAGATTATTGATGTACATTGTTAGCTGATTTGAATGGTGTGCTTGCTTCAAAAATCTAGGAGATTTGTTCATCACGATGATGAACATGTACTGTTGCTCATGAACCCTAATTTTGAAAACCCAGAATCGTGTTTGGCTGCTGGGATTTTTTGTTTTGCATGAGATTCACTGTTCCATTGCCATGCGCCAATCAGCACGCGACACACCCTTAAGTGAAACGCGGCGTTTCACTTAAGGGGCCGGTTATTTACCGTTTTGCCATTGCTGTTTATTTAATTCAATTAAATCATTTCATTTTTCAATTATTATTTCACTTAGCATGGCAAACTTAGAAAATTCATAAGTCACTCAATTTTAATCCAAATTTGATGGGATTTTTTGTGAAATTCTCCTCATGATCTCTAGTTTATTATGGTGATTTTTCCAGATTTTTTGCACGTGTGGATTTTTAAATGTGCTAGGGTTTGTTCATGTGTGTCCATTTTGTGTATGCCATGCCATTTTGCTTATGAAACGATGATACTTAATCCAATGCCTCTGAAACTTTTTGTGCTTAAACTAGACATGTTCATGGTGATTTTGGTGTAGAGTTTGTGAATTTATCATTGCTGGTTGATGAGATATGATTTTTTGAATAGAGGTGTGACAATTTGTGTCACACCATTCATGTTCAACTTCATGATTTTAATTCCCATGCTTATTGAACTAAAAATGGTCTGATTTTTTGCATGAATATACTTGTGGATGTTGAGAATACATGTGAATGTTTCTGGAATTATTCATGGCATTTCCTATTTGTTTGGAATTTTCTCCCCTGTTTGGTCATTTGTTGACGTTTTGTGACACATGATGTTATATGATTTGTGAAATCCTCATGCATTAATGGATGGACTTGAAATTTGGCATGAGTAATGTAGACATCTTGAAGTTTATCATGGCTTTGATCCCATTCATTTATCATGTGTTGTTTCTGTTTTATGATTAATTGAAGTTGGTGCATGTTTTGATGCTTTGTATGAGTTTGCTTGAACTTGCTTTGAATTTCTGATTTTCATTGACCTACTTCCCTTGATCCAAATGATCTGAAATTTGGTATGCTTATCATGTTATGGATGATGTTTGATCATGAATTATTTGAGGATTTATTGAAATGTTTGTGACTGGATTTGAGTGGAGTCTTTCTGTTGACTTCTTTGAGGTTCTATTTGACATGCTTTGACCTAATTTGTTTGTGAAATGATAATGATGAATGATATGAACATGAAACCACTTGGGTTTGTTTCTTAATTGTTTGAACTTGATTTTGTATAGCTTTCACTTGCTGTTTTGGATTTCTTATCTCTTTTTGACCCTAGGCTTGTCCTAGTGGTCTTGTTTCTCATGTTTAAGTTTGCTTTTTCAGGTTAAGAAGCAAATGCTTTAAGGAGATTAATGCAAGTTGATTGAGTTTGATTGATTATCATGAACTAACTTGTTTGTTTTGTAGGATGCTTAGCTCATATGCTTTGAGCTTTGTGCATTGCACATTTGACTGATTGTGTTGATCCTTATCTTATACTGGTTTTGAATTTGAGTTGTATACTGATTTTACTTGATTGATTTCAGGTACCATTAGTGGCTAATAGTTCTTTGAGAACTTGCATTGCTTTGCTTGATAGCATTTGCATTGAGGTAGAATCTCTTGTCTTCATGTAGTCTGGAAGACCTGGCCTGTTACTTGGCCCGGCAACTGTCTGAAGTCCTCCTTAAGAGGCGATGTTTGTGCTTGTTTACTTTTGTCCCAAGCAGGAAAAGTCCTTTGAATAAGGCAAATTGGTAGAATCCAAGAGATATGTAACCTATCTCCTACTATTTTGTGTGTCACTCACCTTGCTCACACCACATGTGTTGATGCATAGTGAGTAAAAACCCAAGATCAATCGAGTCAATAATCTGTGGAGAGAGTTCCTACTTTCTGAACTCCCACACCTTCTGATATTCAATAGCTCTCCCTGACCAGGGATAAGAGCATGAGGCACACCCCTCATATCCTTTCATCTGCTTCACCTTGGCTCTCAATGTCAAGGTTAAGAGCACCATTAACCCTATTCCAGTTGGCTTCAATGCCTAACCCTTTGTATGAGCCTCATTGTTTGGTTATAGAGTGTGTTGAATGACTTTGGTTGATTGATTACTTAGTTCATTTGTACATGTCTGCTTGCATGCTTTGTGCATTTATCATCATTAATTGCTCATTAGTGCATGATCATTTCATTTGTCTTCATGACATATCTTTGTTGTTTGCCCATTGAGGACAATTGTAAGACCATTCATTGGCCATTCATCTTATGATATGGAAGTGAGTATAAGACCATTTCATTGGCCACTCATCATCTCTTTGCTTGAAACATTTGTTTGTTGTATGTTAGGATGCAATTGTAAGTCCGTGTAATTTGGCATTTGTTTTCCTATGATCATATGTTGGAGGTTAGAGTAAGCCCAGATAGATTGGCATCTGACATCCAAGTATTTGCTTTGTTTTTGTTGGAGATTGGTATAAGTCCAGATAGATTGGCATCCGGTATCCACTTTTTATTTCTTGTTGAGGAGATTGGTATAAGTCCATAGAGTGGCCTCTGATATCCGGTTTTGTTTTAGGAGATTGGTATAAGTCCAGTCATTGGCATCCGGTATCCGTTTTTGTTAACTTTCTTCCTTTGCTTTGCTTGTCTATTATTGCTCATTGTCTATCCCAAAGGACACACTTGAGTCATCTTCTATATGATTTCAAGAGGTGAACCTTCTAGGAAGTTTTACACTCCATCTTCATCCATTCATCCATTTTGTCCTAAACGTTTTCACACGTTGCTTTTAAAACTTGAGATAAATATTGTGCAAACATCTTCATGCTTTTAAATTAAAAACCTGGACCCCAAGTCCTTGACTTTTCAAACTCCATTTCATAATACTTCTTTTGAATCAATCTTAATCATACTTTGACCCTCCTTTTGTAAATACTCATAATCAATTAACTTCACCCATTCAATTGTTTTGTGGCTTTTTCCATTCTTTCTAAGTTTTCATACATTAGCCATAGGTTTGATTTATCCTAGTTGGTTGATGTTAATCTCACCTATTTGTCCTTAGTTGATTGAATTGTAAGTCTTCCTTGCTTATTATAGGGTTAACCCCTCACTAGCAAGTTGAAGCTTTTCTCACATGGTGGACTTGTTGTTTGTATAAGGTTGAGTTTTCTCCCGTGGATAACGTAAGACCTTAAGGCTTGTGTTTAAAATTGAATCCACTAACTTTTGGAAATCTTTTAGCCGAACTACGGCGTTTTGATCCTTACCTTTGATGGAAGGTACGTAGGCAACGGGTTCATCCGTTCGAACACAAAAACAATAAAAATTGTATATTCTTTCCTCGTCATCCCATTCATGTTTGCATAATAAATATTTCATAACAAATAACAATTTTATACAACAAGTGTGAAAAGGGCTCCCTAGGAGTACCTAGGACGTGATGGGTGCCTAACACCTTCCCATTGCGTAATTTATCCCTTACCTAGACTCTCTGATCTTTTCATTAGTTTTCTACGCGTAAAACTTCTTAGGCTTTTGTTCGCTTTTTAGCCAGTCCTTTGGATAAATAAAAGTGCGGTGGCGACTCGATTCATTGTATGCTTTGCTTATGGTTTAATCAATAAATCATATAGCGACGAATACACCGCTACAGAAAAGTGGCGACTCTGCTGGGGAAAAATCCTTGGTGGTATTGCCTACTTTTCACCCTTGTTGTGTGATATATTGTTATTTGTTATATGACATATTTTTGTACCATTTGGGATGACTGTATTGATTGTAATGTTTGAATTGCTTGATATACAATTGCTGTTTGCTTTGGTGATCTGTGAGATGAGTTCTATACCCGAACTCGAGTGCACTCTAGGATAGGAGAATGGCATAGTCTTGTTGACTGGTGTGGAGTATTCCTTAGCCAGTTGACTTGCGAGTCCATTCACTTGGTGGAGGTCATGTTGGATTAATAATGCCACACAAGTTATTTGTGGTTAGGCATTATTCTTTCAATCATGTGCCGCAGAAGCCAAGGACCGTAGTTTACCAAACCCATCTTGGCCTATTTTTTAGGACGTAGTGCGGAGGTCGTTCAGATGTAAGTTCTGGTGCGATTGTTACGCGATACTACACTCATAAGAGTTTCTCTTGAGAATATTTTTGGAATACGAGTATTCGTTTCTCCGATAATATTCGAAAGATGGAACGATGATTATGGGAACCTCTGGTAGAACATGTCTGGCAGGTTTAAACCCTAGTACACTCCCTTTGGGTGGTTCTTAACCGAGACTCCATGCTCGTGACTCTCAACAAACCCGTGATTCGTGGTTGAGTCGTTCAGATAACCTTAATATCAATGAACCTGGGCGTTGATCAGGTATAAAACCTAAATCCCCCAAAACGGATGGTTGATATTAAGGATGTTCGAGTCGGTTCATGTACCGTTCATATCAATGGAACTTGGGTGTCGATAAGGTGAAAACCTAAATCCACCAAAATGGATGATTGATATTAGGGATACAATGAGCTTTCCCATGACCTTTGTTTGGTGTGACTTGTTTGATCCTTGAGTGTGATTGTTGCATTCATGCATTCATGCATTCATCTGCACTTCATGTCATCAAAGAGAAGAAAATTTTCAAGGAACTTAAAAGGGTTTATTTGCAAAATTTTCAGACATGGAAAGACCAAAAAGGCATACGAAGAAGTACAGCTTTAGACAGCCCGATGTAAAAGAGTTAAGGAATCTGACATCTTATGTATTAGATCCCTTGGGTTTCAAAGCTCGCTATGGGAAGCTTCTACCTCTGCTGACTACTCAGGTTGACGAAGGGCTGATGAGTACTCTGGCTCAGTTTTATGATCCGCTGTATCATTGCTTCTCTTTCCCGGACTTCCAGCTGTTGCCAACTTTGGAGGAGTATTCTCATCTCATTGGGATTCCGATTCTGGATCAAGTGCCGTTCAGTGGCCTAGAGAGTATTCCGACTGCTCGAGAGATTGCCAACTTGTTGCACATAGATGAAGATTTGATTAGGGCTAATCTGACTACCAAAGGCGGAATTCAGGGTTTTCCTTCCGAGTTCCTCATTGCTCAAGCTACCTTTTATGGGAAGGCCATGAGTGAGGATGCCTTTGAGGCTTTGTTTGTGCTGCTCATCTATGGATTGGTGTTATTTCCCAACTTCGACAAGTTCGTGGACATGAACGCCATTAGGATCTTCTCAGTTCTTAATCCCGTTCCGACTTTGTTGGGCGATGCCTATGTCTCTTTGCATCTGAGGAACGCAAAGGGTGGAGGAGTTATTGTCTGCTGTCTACTTCTGCTGTACAAGTGCTTTATTTCGCACTTGCCGCAGACAGTTGCTTTCAAGGAGAACAAGGGATGTCTACGGTGGTCTCAGAGACTCATGTCTCTCACTAATGATGATATCTCTTGGTATGATCGCGTGTATGATACCGTCCAGATCATTGACTATTATGGTGAATTCCCTAATGTGCCTCTTCTTGGCACATGTGTTGGGATCAGCTACAATCCCATTCTCGCACGACGTCAGCTTGGGTTCCCCCTAAAGGATAAACCTCATAACATTCTGTTAGAAGGTGTGTTCTTTCAGGAGGGTAAAGATCCCCAAGGCCTGAAAGCCAGATTTGTCCGTGCTTGGCGCAGTATTCACAAGAAGAGTAGGAACGAGTTGGGTCCAAAGAACTGCATTGCTTTGGAGCCATACACCTCTTGGGTCAGACAGAGAGCTGTCGTGTACTTGATGTTGTACGATCATCCGAGACCTACACCGTTGGATGTGGCTGGGCCTTCAACCCTCCCTACCCAACGTGTAGAGGAGTTGAGAGAAGAAGACCTTTCACGTGCTTGGATCCGTGAAAGAGAATAATTGCTTCAGCAGCTTAAGGAGAAGGACGCTATGATTGAGTTCCTCGAGCATCGAGTGATCGACGATCCGAACGACACTTGGACCTCTCTGCTTCCTCAGTCTTCCAAATTCTGGAAGAGGAGGTATGATCGACTTGCAAAGGAGAAAGCAAACATGGAAGCGGCCTATGAGAGAGAGATCAAGAAGCTGTGTACTTCTCGTCTTCCAGCATCCCGAGCTTCTAGGGATCCATAGGATGTTTATTTCCCTTTTCTCTTTGTAATGATCAAAAAATGTTGTACTTCTTTGTCTCGATATATTGAATGAGATATTTTCCGTGAGAAATTAAAATGTTTTAACTATTCAAAATATTGCAAATAATACCCTAAGGGTTCCTTGAAAATAAACAAAGCATCTGCACAAGCATTTCATGCATCATTTTTGCATAAGCAGGTACCCTTTGTTTCTGGTCTTCTTGTCCTAAATCTGTGTTCTTCATTTATTTTGAAGACAAGCTGACTCATCGGTATTATACTCGAGTCAATTCTGCAAGAGTCATGGAGCAGCTAGAACAAGAGAACAGAGAACTGAAAGAAGAGGTCGCCAGACTTGGCGCTTTGATGGAGCAACTCCTCGCTTCTCAATATCAACCTGCTCAATCGCCCGCAACTCCTACCCAGCGGACGGTCATCTCAGAGGTCGTCACTTCGACTGTGCCAGTCAGTGCTCATCAGGTGCCCAATGCTATGCCTGCCGGGTTCCCTTGGGGGATGCCTCCAGGTTTTATGCCTGATCGGCCTGCTCCAACTTTTTCTCATATGCCGGCATCTAGCCCGGTCCCTGTTCCCGCTCCTCCTGTCGTGCATACCATGCCAAGGGTAGACGACACCATCTATCACTCCGAGCCGTCTGAGGGCCCGGACGTTTATGAAAAGATGGACGCCATGAACGACCAATTCCTTGAGCTGAGAAAGGAATTGAAGAATCTTCGAGGTAAAGATTTGTTCGGCAAGTCTGCTGCCGAGTTGTGCCTTGTTCCCGGTGTGAAGATACCGATTAAATTCAAAGTACCTGACTTTGAAAAGTATAAAGGGAACACCTGTCCACTCGCTCACCTGGTCATGTACGCCAGGAAGATGTCTACCCAGACTGATAATGATCAGCTTCTGATTCATTATTTCCAAGACAGTCTGTCAGGTGCGGCGCTCAGATGGTACATGAGCTTAGACAGTGCCAATATCAGATCCTTCAACGACCTTGGCGAAGCTTTCGTCAAGCAGTATAAGTATAACGTCGATATGGCGCCTGACCGAGATCAACTCAGGTCCATGTCGCAGAAGGACAAGGAAACTTTCAAGGAGTACGCCCAGAGATGGCGAGAGCTGGCAGCTCAGATTACTCCACCGCTGGAGGAGAAAGAAATGACCAAGATCTTTTTGAAGACCCTTGGCTCATTCTATTATGAGCGAATGGTAGCAAGCGCTCCCTCTGATTTCACCGAGATGGTTAACATGGGGATGCGTCTTGAAGAAGGTGTCCGTGAAGGACGATTGGCGAAGGATGAGAGCTCTTCCTCTAAACGATATGGAGCGTTTAAGAGGAAGGATGGGGAAGCACATGCTTTGCAATCCCATCCCACGCACAGAAGACCCTCTGCTCAGAGGAAGCCTGCACGTCGTGCCGGTCATCAGCACCAGGTGGCTCATATAGCACCTGTCTTTAAAGACAATGCTCAGCAACATCAACAGTATCAGCATCAGCAACAATATCAACAGCCTCAGTATCAGCAACAACATCGTCCACAGCAACAGGCTTACCAGCCTCGTGGCAGTACAACCAATCAAGCTAACTTGGGTTATGATAGGAAGAAGATCAGCTTCGATCCAATTCCTATGACATATGCAGAGCTTTATCCTTCCTTGTTGGAAAGGAAATTGGTTTCTCCCAGGGATCCTCCTGCCATTCCTGCAAATCCACAATGGTGGTACAAACCAGATCAACATTGTGTTTACCATTCCGGTGCTCCGGGCCACAACATTGAGAATTGCTACCCACTCAAGACTAAGGTTCAAGACCTTATGAGATGTGGAATCTTGAGTTTTGAAGATTCAGGCCCGAATGTCACCAAGAACCCATTGCCTGCACATGGGAAGTCAGTTAATATGGTTCAGGAATGCCTTGGGAAGTACAAGGTCAGATATGTAAGCCACATTAGGCAGTCGTTGGTTGAATTACATCGTTTGCTGTGTCAGTACAGCTACTTAGAGCATAACCACGACAAATGCCGCGTCTACTCGGTTAACCGCTTGGGTTGCGATCAAGTACGAAGAGAACTCCAAAAGTTGTTGGATGAGGGTACCATTGAGATTCTGCAGAATCGCAACGTTGATAAAGACAAGCCTGAAGTGAATGTGATTTCACCAGTGTTCAAGTTGCCTGAGCCTGTTGTTATCCGCTATGATAGCAGCAAGCCGAAGGCTTCCCCTTCTTTGGTCATTAAACCTGCAGGCCCTGTGCCTTACTCTTCAGACAAAGCCGTACCATTCAGATACAACCCTGTCGCTGTGCAAGATGGGGTAGAAGCGCCTTTACCTTCAACTTCCGTGACCAACGTCGCTGACGTAAGTGGGTTGACCCGAAGTGGTCGTGTGTTTTCTGCGCCTCCTAAGGCTGTTGCTTCTGATACTGTTGAGCGTCCTGTTGGGACCGCTGTGAATATTCAGAATCAGGCACGTGATGTTGCCAAACCATCCTCCTCTGTACAAAAAACTCCCGTTTCTTCAGTTGGCCCGAGTGGCATTGTAGATGAAGAATCTGATGAGATGCTGAGGCTCATCAAAAAGAGTGAGTACAACATTGTAGACCAGCTTCTACAAACGCCATCCAAGATTTCCATTCTTTCTCTGCTGCTGAATTCAGAACCCCATAGGGAGGCTCTGCAGAAAGGCTTGGACCTGGCGTACGTTGATCACGACGTCACCATTGAGCAATTTGATAGTATTGTTGCAAACATCACCGCTTGCAACACTTTGAGCTTTTGTGACGCTGATCTCCCTGAGGAGGGAAGAGACCACAACATGGCTTTACATATCTCCATGAATTGCAAATCTGATGCAATGTCCAATGTGCTGGTGGACACTGGATCTTCTCTAAACGTATTGCCAAAAACCACACTCTCCAGATTGTCATATCAAGGGCCTCCCATGAGGCAGAGTGGGGTTGTTGTGAAAGCATTCGATGGGTCGCGTAAGACAGTGATTGGGGAAGTTGATCTCTCAATCAAAATTAGACCAAGTGATTTCCAAGTTACCTTCCAGGTAATGGATATCCACCCATCTTATAGCTGTCTCTTAGGCAGACCATCGATTCACGAGGCTGGTGCCGTGACATCCACCCTACACCAAAAGTTGAAATTTGTCAAAAATAAGAAACTGGTTGTAGTAGGGGGAGAAAAAGCTCTCCTGGTTAGCAACTTGTCTTCTTTCTCGTACATTGACGCTGAGGATGAAGTTGGAACGCCATTCCAAGCTTTATCTATTGATGAACCAATCGAGAAGAAGTCTCCTTCATTTTCTTCCTACAAAGATGCGAAACTGGCCATTGAATGTGGTGCAGTTGCTGGATTAGGGAAGGTGATTGAACTTGAAGACAATAGATCCCGGGCTGGCATTGGCTACTGTTCTGGGGCATGTAATGAGCAAGGTTTGTTCACAAGTGGAGGATTCATCCATGCTGATCAACCTGAGGAGGAAGCTGCTGCTATCTTGGAAGAGGATGCAGAAGACGTGAACAACTTCGTTATTCCTGGTGGTGTCTGCCACAATCGGGTCGCTGTAGATGTTCCTACGGTCATCCATAGATCAGAGTAATTGTTCACTTTGTTTGAAACCCTTCTCCCATGCCAAAAGGAGAAGTGATGACATTGTTGGCAAAGCATATATACAATGATGTTTTCATTCAATTAATGCATTGTTAAACATTTGTTTTCCTTTGTTTTCACTTTTTGCTTTTTTTGCATGAAATCAGTGATCACAAAAAAACCATAAAAAAAAGAATAAAAGCAACCTTTTTCATCTGCATAATGGTTTGCTTGTTTAAATTCTGAAGTTTTTCATTAACCAAAATCATTATGCAGGTTGATCATAAAACCCATTGAACATAATGATCCAACGCCATCTCCCAATTTTGAATTCCCTGTATTTGAGGCAGAGGAAGATGACGTTGAGGGGATTCCTGACGAGATTACCCGTCTCCTTGAGCACGAAGAGAAGATCATTCAGCCGCATCTCGAAGACTTAGAAACAGTCAACTTGGGGTCTGAGGATTGTGTTCGTCTGGTGAAGATTGGGGCACTTCTTGAAGGGTCTGTCAAGGAAGATTTGATCAGCTTGCTACGAGAATATTCAGATATCTTTGCTTGGTCCTATGAAGACATGACGGGTTTAGATACAGATATTGTGCAACATTTCCTGCCTTTGAAGCCTGAGTGCGTGCCTGTGAAGTAGAAGCTCAGAAGAACTCATCCAGATATGGCAGTGAAGATCAAAGAGGAAGTTCAGAAGCAAATTGATGCGGGGTTTCTGGTGACTTCTACATATCCTCAATGGGTGGCCAATATTGTGCCTGTTCCTAAGAAGGACGGAAAAGTCCGTATGTGCGTTGATTATAGAGATCTGAATAAGGCTAGCCCGAAAGACGATTTTCCTCTACCACACATTGATATGTTGGTAGACAATACAGCTAAATTCAAAGTCTTTTCCTTTATGGAAGGATTTTCCGGATATAATCAAATCAAGATGGCACCAGAGGATATGGAGAAGACAACATTCATCACACCTTAGGGAACATTCTGTTATCGAGTGATGCCCTTCGGTTTGAAGAACGCCGGAGCCACGTATCAACGAGCTATGACTACCTTGTTTCATGATATGATGCACAAGGAGATAGAGGTCTATGTTGATGATATGATCGCTAAGTCCCGAACGGAAGTTGAGCATATTGAGCATTTGTTGAAGCTTTTTCAGCGTTTGAGGAAGTTTAAACTTCGCCTGAATCCGAACAAATGTACATTTGGAGTCCGTTCTGGCAAATTGTTGGGTTTTGTGGTAAGTGAAAGAGGTATTGAGGTTGATCCTGCAAAGGTCAAAGCAATACAAGAGATGCCTGCACCCAAAACTGAGAAGCAAGTCCGAGGTTTTCTTGGCCGCTTGAATTACATTTCCAGGTTTATATCCCACACGACTGCCACATGTACGCCGATACTCAAGCTCCTTCGGAAAGATCAGTCTCATGATTGGACCGAGGATTGCCAGAAAGCTTTCGACAGTATCAAAGAATATCTGTCTGAACCTCCGATATTGTCTCCGCCTATGGAAGGAAGACCTCTGATTATGTATTTGACAGTTCTTGAAGACTCGATGAGTTGTGTACTCGGTCAACAAGATGAATCAGGGAAGAAGGAGTTTGCTATATACTACCTCAGTAAGAAGTTTACTGATTGTGAGTCTCGGTACTCTATCCTTGAGAAGACGTGATGTGCTTTGGCTTGGGCTGCTAAGCGTTTGCGCCAGTACATGATAAATCATACAACTTGGTTGATATCCAGAATGGATCCGATTAAGTATATCTTCGAGAAGCCTGCTTTAACTGGGAGGATTGCCCGTTGGCAGATGTTGTTGTCTGAGTATGATATTGAGTATCGAGCTCAGAAAGCTATCAAAGGTAGTATCTTGGCTGACCATTTGGCGCACCAGCCGATCGAGGATCATCAGTCTGTTCAGTATAACTTCCCTGATGAGGAAATTCTGTATTTGAAGATGAAAGATTGCGATGAGCCTACACTTGATGAAGGTCCGGAACCTGGTTCCAGATGGACGATGGTGTTTGATGGCGCTGTTAATCAATATGGAAATGGAATTGGGGCAGTGATCATTACTCCTCAAGGTTCACACATTCCGTTTACAGCAAGGCTAACTTTCAAATGTACGAATAATATGGCGGAGTATGAAGCCTGTATTATGGGACTTGAAGAATGCATTGATTTGAGAATCAAGTATCTTGATGTGTATGGTGATTCGGCCCTGGTTGTTAATCAGATCAAGGGAGAATGGGAGACGAATCAACTTGGTCTCATTCCATATAGGGATTATGCGAGAAGGATTTCAACATTCTTCACAGAAGTTGAGTTTTGTCACATTCCTCGAGAGGATAACCGGATGGCAGATGCTCTTGCTACGCTCGCTTCCATGATTTGGTCAGACGGTGGAATGATGTCCCCAATATTACTATGATGCGCTTGGACAGATCAGCTCACATATTTGCGATCGAAGAAGTGAAAGATGACAAGCCTTGGTATTTTGATATCAAGAATTTCCTCCAGAACCAGGTCTACCCGCCTGGGGCATCTGTGAAAGATAGGAAAACTTTGAGAAGGTTGTCAGGCAGTTTCTACCTCAGTGATGAAGTGTTGTATAAGAGAAATTTTGATATGGTTTTGCTCAGATGCGTGGATAGACACGAAGCAAACCTAATGATGACTGAGGTCCATGAGGGTTCATTTGGTACTCACTCCAATGGACATGCCATGGCTAAGAAGATGTTGAGAGCAGGCTACTATTGGCTGACAATGGAGTCTGACTGTTGCAAGTATGTGAAGAAGTGTCACAAGTGTCAAATTTATGCGGATAAGATTCATATTCCTCCGACACTTCTGAATGTGATTTCGTCACCATGGCATTTCTCTATGTGGGGGATCGACATGATCGGCATGATTGAGCCGAAAGCGTCCAACGGACACCGGTTTATCCTCGTAGCAATTGATTACTTCACCAAATGGGTTGAAGCCGCTTCGTACGCGAATGTAACCAGGCAGGTGGTTGTGAAGTTTATCAAAAACCAGCTGATTTGCCGTTATGGTGTGCCAGAGAGGATCATTACTGATAATGGATCTAATCTGAATAATAAGATGATGGATGAGTTGTGCGCTGAATTCAAGATTGCACACCATAATTCCTCTCCCTACAAACCTAAGATGAATGGGGTTGTTGAAGCTGCTAATAAGAATATCAAGAAGATTATCCAGAAGATGACTGTTACGTACAAAGATTGGCATGAGATGCTGCCATTTGCTTTGCATGGATATCGTACGTCGGTACGCACTTCAACAGGGGCAACCCCTTTTTCTCTTGTTTACGGCACGGAAGCTATTCTCCCAGTAGAGGTGGAGATCCCATCAATGAGAGTCTTGATGGAAGCCAAGTTGACTGATGCTGAATGGATTCAGAGGCGTTATGACCAGTTGAATTTGATTGAAGAGAAGCGGTTAACTGCCATGTGTCATGGTCAGTTATATCAGCAGAGAATGAAGAAAGCATTCGATTAGAAGGTCAAGCCGCGTGTGTTCCGAGAAGGTGACCTCGTGCTCAAGAAAGTTTTGTCTTTCACGCCCGATTCCAGGGGCAAGTGGACTCCAAACTACGAGGGTCCATATGTTGTTAAGAGAGCCTTTTCAGGCGGAGCTTTGATGCTTACAACAATGGATGGGGAGGATTTCACTCGTCCTGTGAATTCAGATGCAGTTAGGAAATACTTTGCCTAGAAAAAAAGTATATGCAAATGAAAAAAACAGAATAGCTCGCTAAGTTGAAAACCCGAAAGGGCGGCTTAGGCAAAAATGAGCGTCTCGGTGGAAAACCTGCAAGGGTAATCCAGGCAAAAATTAGAGACTTGAAAAAAAGGAATATTTGCATCCCGCTAGATTGAGTACCTCACTCTGGGGCAATCTAGGCAAAAATTAGGGATTCGGCAAGTAACTGCATCCTGGCAAGACTTTCTGTTTCACCAGCTATCATTTCGTCAGAGGATTCTCGATTCGTCGTCAAACTGAAGCTTCGAATACATCGAGATTCAAATTGGTAGAAAAAGGATCATTATGTTCAATGTAGCCCTCTTCCAATATATATCACTGATTTCAAATTTGTACAGATCTATGGAGTCTTGCCATTTGCAGGCTACCATTCCATCAAATGAATTTGAGCTTTTATCCAATTATTTGCACTCTTATTTGTTTCAATTCAACAAATGTTTTGCATGTTTTAATTGATAAAATATCATTGTTTTTTAAACAAATCAAATTTTTCAAAATTTGCTGTTTTTAAACAAAGTGAATATCCATAAGGTTGAAAGGATACTCAAGAATATCTCAGTGCTCTCCCAAGGGTGGCATGATCTCCAACAGGTAAGACATTTGGTTCATATTCCTGGTTTGGTAGTATCTTCTTTCTTCAGATCTTGTGATGGGGTTGTTCCTCAGCATAGTTGCAAGCAAAGTGTTGTTGAAGACTCAGCTTTCTCCAGCAGCAGTTTTCCCCAGTAGAGTTGCTTATGCAGTTGGATTCTACTTGGATGATGTTGTTCTCCCAATGGGTTGTTCCCCGGAGTTGTTTGGAGTTGCAGAACTTTTTGTTTCTCAGTTGATGCTGAGATCCCCTGCGGATCTTCGAGATTTTCTCTTGTTCCCCAACAGATTCGTCTTGGTGGCTGTTTTGCCCATTGTGACTTTCTGTACCCTGGTTGGGTTGTTTGCTGATCCAGCACTCAGAGATTTGGTGTTTCCTGATATCTCTGCAGATTGGCTTTCCAGTTGGTTCTTCCCTGGAAGTATAGTACCGGGCGTTTGATTCCTGGACCTGTTTGTGTTAGATATGTCTGTTTTGTCAGCATTCATCAAACATAAATCACGCATATTCATGCATATCCATAAACATTCAGATATTCATGTTGCATTTCTTGCCATATATCTTTTGTTGATTGTTCCTTGCTATGGTGGTGCAGATCCCCAATAGATCTCCCCTAGCAGATGTCGGGTGTTAAATCTCTCCATATAGAGTCAGCCCCATAAGCAGAAAGTGCCTTTTGTCTGTCCTTCTGCAGTTCCCCACTGAGATATATCCTCGTGGATGACGGTTTCTTCCGTTTCCTCCCAACATATATATTGGGATGGACTTTCCTATTTGAGTTACATCCTCATTAGGACGTGTCTTGATTCAGTCTGTCTTTTCAGATTATTCCCGGATTGGCTATTTGTCAATTGTCTTGTGCTTCCCTGTAGGTTGTTCCCCAGCGGAGTTTTTTGGGCCTCTACCCTTATACCGGTAGTTGTAAGTCCTATTTTTCTTTGCCCTTTCAGCGGAATTGGTGGTTATATACCTTTTATTCCTCGGCAAGTTTGTTTGGTTTTCTACCCCTTATTCGGTAGATGTAAACCCTAATTCATGGTTATCCCCACCAGAGTATGGCTATTACCTCGTATTCGGTAGTTGTAAGTCCTATCTCTTTTCCCCTAACAGAGGTAACCTTTGTGGTTCGTCCTGTTTGTAAATAGATTTCTGTTGTTGTGGTTTTTATCCCTAACAGAGTTGGTGTCTCCCTGTGGTGATTTCTATCCCCCAGTTGAGTTTATGGTCTTCTACCCCGTATTCGGTAGTTGTAAATCCCAAGTGTTGATGTTTCTCCCCAGCGGAGTTTGTGCCTTGTGGTACAGTTGGATAATTGCCGGATGCTTGCAATTTATCCCCAGCGGGTCTCCTTTCATTTACCCTTGTGTTGGTAATGTTGTTGTTCCCTTTGATTGGTCATCATTATATACCTAGTTTGGTATCCTGATGCCTTTCTTTTCGGTTGATTTATCCTTTATTAACCCAGTAACCGGTTGTGGATAATCTTCCATGCGAGTATGTTATCCACGTTCTGACGGTAATGGATAATATATCTCATGCACTCTTCAGTCGAAGCCTGTTGTGTTTCCCCAGTCGAGTAAGATTCGTTATTCCTTTGTGGGATCGAATATTTGTTGTCTCTCGGATAATTGCCGGATGCTTGCAATTTATCCCCTGTGAGTTATCTTTGGTTTACCCTATTGTTGTTGGTAACAATTGTCTCTCTTTTTGGTTGGTCGCCTATTATATGCCCAGTAGCCGGTATCTCTGGTGTCTCTTCCTTTGCGAGTGTATTATTCACGTTCTGACGGTAATGAATAATATATCTCATTCACTCTTTGGTTGGAAATCCTTTGTTGATTTTCCCCAGCTGAGCAAGATTCGTATTCTTTGTAGAATCGAATATCCATCCTTAAACCAGTTTGTGTTTCGGATGATGAGTGTTTGGCATATATACCAATTCACGTGTTCGGTAGATCACCTATTATATGCTTCGGTATCTCTGGTGCTTCTTACCATGCGAGTTTATTATCTACGTTCTGACGGTAATAGATAATATATCTCATGCGAGTTTTCTTATCCACGGTCTGCCGGTAATGGATATTATATCTCATGCACTCTTTGGGTTTGTGTCCCCAGTTGAGTAAGGTTCGTTTTCCCGTTGTGGATTCGAATGTCCATCCTGTAAGTCGATTTGCTTTTTCAAGCCCTCCTTTCGGATGATGAGTGTTTTGGCATATATACCAATTCACGCTTTGGTCGGTCACCTATTATATACTTCAGTATCCCTGGTTTCCTTCCTTTCTGCTCCCTATTATGACCTTGGTCCCTGGTGGAGTCAGATTTTCCTGAGTTTATGTACCTTTTCCAGGTCTTTCTCAGATGTGCGGTTGATTGATATCTCTCACCCTTATACCGGTCTTAGATATTCATTCTTCCTGAGTTTGTTACCCTTATACCGGTAACACCTCATTCTTTGGTGCTTCCTCAGTAGAGTTTCCTATTGCTTCTTCCTAGGAGTCAGCTTGTGTCTTTCCGATGGATGTTCTGCCTTTGGAATTTTCTTTTCCCCAGTGTGAGTCCTTCACTCCCCGGTGAAGTCTCCAGTCTGATTTCTGTTATTACCATAATCAGAGTCGTGTCTTGTTCACGCTGTGTCAGTTTTGTTTTTCCCCAACTTGAAGCCGTGTCCCGCTCACGCATTCTTTTTCTTTTACTATCCCCAACGAGAGTCTTGTTAGAGTCTCTGTTCCTGGTGAGTGTATTACTCCGATGGATCGTCTTTTCTTCTGTGTGAATCATATTCCCCACAGAGTTTGTGTCTTTTACATACATACATTTGCATCATGAGGTCTCTTAGGGACCAAAATTTCTCTCATTACTGTTATTTAAGCCCATTCTACCGCGTCGAAATGAAGATTTCTAAACTTCACTTCTCCGGCTAGAATGACCTTAAATAGGGGCATCTGTAAGACCCCAATTTTGTCCCTAAGATCCCTCATGGCATCATATCATACCATATCATTGCCTCAAGGATCTTTGTGCACCTTTGCTTCCCTCCTAGTGGGTGGGTTATCTTGTGAGTGTGGTTCTTGATCACCAAGCATGTATTGCATTTGTATATCATTGCTTTTCATTTGTTTATCAACCAAAAGTACAAAAATATTGTCATCTAACCATGTTACTTGCAGCTGAAGCAAGCTAGGTTAAAACAGTCAAATCAGCCATTGAACAATAGATGGTGGCCATTCTTGAAGAATTTGGGCACCATGATCACTCATCAAGAGTTAATATGAGTTGTGACATCATTTTGAATCAAGATCTCAAGTGGTAGGGGTTTGGAATTCATCAGAACATGGTTCAGTCAACCAAAACCTTAGCACAGTCAACTATGGTCAACTGTGCATTTAATCAGTGATTTGATGGTGGGAATTGGTTTGAGAGGTCTCATTCATGTCCATATAAGCCTCATATAACATGTCAAACATCCACAATGAAGAATTTGAGGTCAGACAAGAAGTTTCCAAAAATAGTAAGTTTACCTGTAATTGGAATTTGCCAAAAATAGAAAGTTCTTCTCCTCAAATTACTTAATCATACAAGCTTCAAATGAATTTTTGTCCAACATGAAAGTTGAAGATCTTCTCCTTCCATTTCCAAAAAGTCCAAGAACACTCATTTCTCATGTGTGGTTGGCAAGTTATGATCAAATCATTCTCAAGAATTTTTGAACTTCAAAGTGAGATAACTTTCAAACCATTTGGCCAAATTGAGTGAGGTTTTTTGCTACAAGTCATATTTGATGTGCTCTATCCAAATCCTTCACCACATTTCACCAAAAATCATCCAATCAAAATGGCCTTTTTCAAGTGCATTGAATTAAAAAAGAGAGGTGTGAAAAATGAACTTTCAAATTAAGCTTTGCCAATACATTCTACCAATTGCCAATGTTCAGAAATTACATTTGGAGATTGCCTAAGCCCATTTCGCACTGTAGCATGCCATGCACATGCAACTTGAGTGGATTTCACTAATTAACCAAAACACTTCATTAAGCAAAATTCCATTACCATTCCACTAACCAAACTTAAGCTTTGTTAATCAAGGGTATATATTGCATATTTCTGACTGAAAAACCCTAGCCACTATTGACAAACCAGATCTGAAATTCATTTTCTCTCAAAAATTCTCATTCTTCATTTGAAACTTTTTCTGAAAATCTTCAAGGAACTCGTGTTCTTGAGCTTTGGTCCATCCTCTACCATCATTGTTGAGGCCTTAGCAAGCATCATTTCATCACTGTAAAGCCATTCCCATACTGTTGCATTGAAGCTTCCTTCCATGGCAGTCGAGCTTTGGAGCTAGAATCAAAGTAACTGAGCTTGCAATACTTGTCCATTCATCATCTGGAGCATCAAGAAGCTACTGTTTCAACTCAACACGACCAAAGAACCACCAGATCATTACTGCTCTTCACAATCAGGTAAAATTCGAATCACACCATTGTTGAAATCGTGCTATGCTTATTAAAGATCTCTCCATGCTGATTGCAATGAAACTTGAATCGTGAGAAATGGTTGATTATTGAGAAAGAAACATGGATTTAAAGATTGTTGGTCAAATGTGTTTTTGCTTATTTCTCCCTTGTTAGTTCGAATTAATGAAAACTAGGGTTAGATTATTGATGTACCTTGTTAGCTGATTTGAATGGTGTGCTTGCTTCAAAAATCTGGGAGATTTGTTCATCATGATGATGAACATGTACTGTTGCTCATGAACCCTAATTTTGAAAACCCAGAATCGTGTTTGGCTGCTGGGATTTTTTGTTTTGCATGAGATTCACTGTTCCATTGCCATGCGCCAATCAGCACGCGACACACCCTTAAGTGAAACGCGGCGTTTCACTTAAGGGGCCGGTTATTTACCGTTTTGCCATTGCTGTTTATTTAATTCAATTAAATCATTTCATTTTTCAATTATTATTTCACTTAGCATGGCAAACTTAGAAAATTCATAAGTCACTCAATTTTAATCCAAATTTGATGGGATTTTTTGTGAAATTCTCCTCATGATCTCTACTTTATTATGGTGATTTTTCCAGATTTTTTGCACGTGTGGATTTTTAAATGTGCTAGGGTTTGTTCATGTGTGTCCATTTTGTGTATGCCATGCCATTTTGCTTAAGAAATGATGATACTTAATCCAATGCCTCTGAAATTGTTTGTGCTTAAACTAGACATGTTCATGGTGATTTTGGTGTAGAGTTTGTGAGTTTCTCATTGCTGGTTGATGAGATATGATTTTTTGAATAGAGGTGTGACAATTTGTGTCACACCATTCATGTCCAACTTCATGATTTTAATTACGATGCTTATTGAACTCAAAATGGTCTAATTTTTTGCATGAATATACTTGTGGATGTTGAGAATACATGTGAATTTTTCTGGAATTATTGATGGCATTTCCTATTTGTTTGGAATTTTCTCCTCTGTTTGGTCATTTGTTGACTTTTTGTGACACATGATGTTATATGATTTGTGAAATCCTCATGCATTATTGTATGGACTTGAAATCTGGCATGAGTAATGTAGACATCTTGAAGTTTATCATGGCTTTGATTCCATTCATTTATCATGTGTTGTTTCTGTTTTATGATTAATTGAAGTTGGTGCATGTTTTGATGCTTTGTATGAGTTTGCTTGAACTTGCTTTGACTTTCTGATTTTCATTGACCTACTTCCCTTGATCCAAATGAGCTGAAATTAGGTATGCTTATCATGTTATGGATGATGTTTGATCATGAATTATTTGAGGATTTATTGAAATGTTTGTCACTGGATTTGAGTGGAGTCTTTCTGTTGACTTCTTTGAGGTTCTATTTGACATGCTTTGACCTAATTTGTTTGTGAAATGATAATGATGAATGATATGAACATGAAACCACTTGGGTTTGTTTCTTAATTGTTTGAACTTGATTTTGGATAGCTTTCACTTGCTGTTTTGGATTTCTTATCTCTTTTTGACCCTAGGCTTGTCCTAGTGGTCTTGTTTCTCATGTTTAAGTTTACTTTTTCAAGTTAAGAAGCAAATGCTTTAAGGAGATTAATGCAAGTTGATTGAGTTTGATTGATTATCATGAACTAACTTGTTTGTTTTGTAGGATGCTTAGCTCATATGCTTTGAGCTTTGTGCATTGCACATTTGACTGATTGTGTTGATCCTTATCTTATACTGGTTTTGAATTTGAGTTGTATACTGATTTTACTTGATTGATTTCAGGTACCATTAGTTGCTAATAGTTCTTTGAGAACTTGCATTGCTTTGCTTGATAGCATTTGCATTGAGGTAGAATCTCTTGTCTTCATGTAGTCTGGAAGACCTGGCCTGTTACTTGGCCAGGCAACTATCTGAAGTCCTCCTTAAGAGGCGATGTTTGTGCTTGTTTACTTTTGTCCCAAGCAGGAAAAGTCCTTTGAATAAGGAAAATTGGTAGAATCCAAGAGATATGTAACCTATCTCCTACTATTCTATGTGTCACTCACCTTGCTCACACCACATGTGTTGATGCATAGTGAGTAAAAACCCAAGATCAATTGAGTCAATAATCTGTGGAGAGAGTTCCTACTTTCTGAACTCCCACACCTTCTAATATTCAATAGCTCTCCCTGACCAGGGATAAGAGCATGAGGCACACCCCTCATATCCTTTCATCTGCTTCACCTTGCCTCTCAATGTCAAGGTTAAGAGCACCATTAACCCTATTCCAGTTGGCTTCAATGCCTAACCCTTTGTATGAGCCTCAGTGTTTGGTTATAGAGTGTGCTGAATGACTTTGGTTGATTGATTACTTAGTTCATTTGTACATGTCTGCTTGCATGCTTTGTGCATTTATCATCATTAATTGCTCATTAGTGCATGATCATTTCATTTGTCTTCATGACATATCTTTGTTGTTTGCCCATTGAGGACAATTGTAAGACCATTCATTGGCCATTGTTCTTATGATATGGAAGTGAGTATAAGACCATTTCATTGGCCACTCATCATCTCTTTGCTTGAAACATTTGTTTGTTATATGTGAGGATGCAATTGTAAGTCCGTGTAATTTGGCATTTGTTTTCCTATGATCATATGTTGGAGGTTAGAGTAAGCCCAAATAGATTGGCATCTGACATCCAAGTATTTGCTTTGTTTTTGTTGGAGATTGGTATAAGTCCAGATAGATTGGCATCCGGTATCCACTTTTTATTTCTTGTTGAGGAGATTGGTATAAGTCCATAGAGTGGCCTTTGATATCCGGTTTTGTTTTAGGAGATTGGTATAAGTCCAGTCATTGGCATCCGGTATCCGCTTTTGTTAACTTTCTTCCTTTGCTTTGCTTGTCTATTATTGCTCATTGTCTATCCCAAAGGACACACTTGAGTCATCTTCTATATGATTTCAAGAGGTGAACCTTCTAGGAAGTTTTACACTCCATCTTCATCCATTCATCCTTTTTGTCCTAAACCTTTTCACACGTTGCTTTTAAAACTTGAGATAAATATTGTGCAAACATCTTCATCCTTTTAAATTAAAAACCTGGACCCCAAGTCCTTGACTTTTCAAACTCCATTTCATAATACTTCTTTTGAATCAATCTTAATCATACTTTGACCCTCCTTTTGTAAATACTCATAATCAATTAACTTCACCCATTCAATTATTTTGTGGCTTTGTCCATTCTTGCTAAGTTTTCATACATTAGCCATAGGTTTGATTTATCCTAGTTGGTTGATGTTAATCTCACCTATTTGTCCTTAGTTGATTGAATTGTAAGTCTTCCTTGCTTATTATAGGGTTAACCCCTCACTAGCAAGTTGAAGCTTTTCTCACATGGTGGACTTGTTGTTTGTATAAGGTTGAGTTTTCTCCCGTGGATAACGTAAGACCTTAAGGCTTGTGTTTAAAATTGAATCCACTAACTTTTGGAAATCTTTTAGCCGAACTACGGCGTTTTGATCCTTACCTTTGATGGAAGGTACGTAGGCAACGGGTTCATCCGTTCGAACACAAAAACAATAAAAATTGTATATTCTTTCCTCATCATCCCATTCATGTTTGCATAATAAATATTTCATAACAAATAACAATTTTATACAACAAATGTGAAAAGGGCTCCCTAGGAGTACCTAGGACGTGATGGGTGCCTAACACCTTCCCATTGTGTAATTTACCCCTTACCCAGACTCTCTGATCTTTTCATTAGTTTTCTACGCGTAAAACTTCTTAGGCTTTTGTTCGCTTTTTAGCCAGTCCTTTGGATAAATAAAAGTGCGGTGGCGACTCGATTCATTGTATGCTTTGCTTATGGTTTAATCAATAAATCATATAGCGACGAATACACCGCTACAGGTTTCTCGGTTGAATTAGATTCTTGAGTATCAAAGATAGGTACGACTTTGCATACATCATAGGAATAGGGTCAAAGAAGACCTTTGTCCTCTCAAAATTTTGTTGATGATGATTGTTGTTATTGTAGTTGGTTCTTTGTTGTGGTTGTTGTTGATGTTTTTGTTGCTGAATTAGAAGTGACTGATTGTTGGAAAAAACTGGAGTTACTGAAGAAACTTGGTATTGATGTTGATGGGGTTGAGAACTTTTCTTTACATGAGGCCTCCTCTTCCTCCCCACTGTTACTGAATTAGTTTCTACCTCCTTCCTCTTAGAGAAACTTCCACCATACTTCTTGCTAGCTCACGCCTCTTCGTTAGACAAACGTCCTTCACAGACTCCTTCTTCTAGCCTCATCCCCATGTTTACCATTTAGATAAAATCATTTGGGGCACTTGCAATGATGCGTTCGTAATAAAACAAACTCAACTTCTTCAAGAAGATCTTAGTCATCTCCTTCTCTTTAAGAGGCAGACTAATTTGAGCAGCTAATTGTCTCCATCTCTGGGCATATTCTTTAAATGTCTCTTTATCCTTCTGAGACATAGACCTTATCTGGTCTCTATCAGGCACCACATCAACGTTGTACTTATACTTCTTGACAAAGGCCTCACCCAAGTCATTAAAAGTACGAACGCTTGCACTGTCCAGGCCCATATACCATCTCAAGGTGGCTCTAGTTAAACTGTCTTGGAAATAATGAATCAACAACTGATCATTATCAATTTGAGTAGACATTTTCCTGGCATACATAACAAGATGGCTCAGCTGGCAAGTATTCCCTTAGTATTTTTCAAAGTCTGGGAGCTTGAATTTCACCGAAATCTTAACATTGGGAACCAAACAGAGTTCAATAGCACTCTTTCCAAACAAATTTGTCCCTCTCAGAGTTCTCAATTCTTTGCGCAACTCAAGGAATTGATCTTTCATCTCATCCATCTTCTCATATACATACGGACCTTCAGATAACTCAGAGTGGTAAATAGTTTCCTCAACACGAGGAAGAGTGTGAACGACAGGAGGTGGCACTAACATGACCAGGCTAGATGCCAATAGAGAAACAAATGTGGGCGCATACCCCTCTGGCATGAAATTTGGTGGCATTCCCCAATAGAATCCAGCAGGCATAACGGGAATGGGTTGGCTGGCAACAACAACAGGAACAGTTGATGAAATAATCTCATAATTGACAGTCCTCTGAGGAGGAGGAGGAGTTATAGAAGATGGTGACGACTGATTCTGAGCAGCAATCACGAATTCCATTAGCGTCGTAAGTCTGGAGATCTCATCCTTCATCTCTATGTTTTCTTGATCTAGATGCTCCATTCACTTCGGTTAATTAGCATGAGTGTTATAGTGGCGAGTCAGCTTGGCTGATGCACAGTAAAAGAACCAATAAGACATCTGACGGAAGAAACCTGTTATGCAAATGATGCATGTAATGCAATGTTTTGATTATTTTTAATTTCAAAGAATATATGAAGTCTCTTTTGCAAATATTTTTAATTAGTAATAACAATAGTCAATAATAACAATCCAATTGACCATAAAATCTCTTTTCATTCATAAAATTGGAAGGATTACACCGAGTACAATTTCAGAAACCAAAGTACAAATACAAGATAAAATGAAACTATCATCCTAAGGATCCCTAGCAACTACATCATATGATTTGGCTATGGGTGCATACTTGTTTCGGATACGTCGAATCTCGGACTCAAAGGATGCCCTCATCTGAGCCTTCTCAAGAACTTGCTGATCAACAATCTTCTTCCAAGCGTCGAAAGGTTGAGGCATGCTAGAGGAAGATAAACCCTATGGTTCTCTCTGTCTCTTCACTGCACGGTCTTCAAGAATATCAATAAGTGCATCCTTTTCCTTAGACTCAAGCTGCAACTCTTTATGCTTTCGGTTCAAAGCATGGAGTCGCTTTTCCCACATATTTTTCTCTTGCTTCATCTTGGTAAGTGTGTCTTCCAACTCATCTACATATTGTTTAGGGAGAGTTGATGGATCAGCCACAACCACAGACATAGGTCTTTCACAAGCGTATGACATCTTGAGCTCTAAAGCTCTCTTCTTCAACCAAATGGTGTAAGCTTCTAAAGCTACACAGTTGCATGGACCAAGCTTGGATCTTCCTTTCCTATGCATATTATGACAATCATGTATCATCCTTTTCTTCAAAAGTTAGGGATCTTTACCCTCTTGATAAAATAGACCATATATATGAACGTTATTAGGTTTATCTCTCAAGGGGAACCCAAGTTGACGATGGGCCAACGTTGGGTTGTAGTTGATTCCTCCTTGTGTACCAATGAGAGGCACATTAGAGAACTCACCATAATTGTCAATAATGTCCAAGCTACCCAATGCAGAATCATACCAAACAATATCATCATTAGTGAGAGATATAACTCTCTGAGACCACCTTAGACATTGCTTGTTCTCCAAAAAAGCAGGTGTCGGAGGCAAGTGTGAAATACACCACTTGTACAGAAGAGGAACATAACACACAATAGTCCCACCACCTTTAGAATTCCTCAAATGCAAATATAAATACATGTCACCCAACAGAGTAGGAACATGATTTCTAATCAAGAAGATCCTAATGGCTTTAACATCAACAAAACCGTCAATGTTAGGAAATAAGGCTAAACCATAGATGAGCAATACCAAGATATCCTCAAAAGCATCTATGCTTTCGGCTTGAGAAAAAACAGTAGCCCTACCAATGGGAAATTAAGAAGTCAACCCAAGAATTCCTCCCTTCTTCACCAAATGAGCATCAATCTCAGATTTCTTCAGATGAAGAGCTTCGGCTATAACATGAGATATGGGAATTTCCTCTAATACCTTAAAAGGTACTTTGTCAGATACAGGTATACCCAAGAGATGGGCATACTCCTCCAAAGTAGGCACAAGCTGATAATCAGGAAAAGTGAAGCACCAGTAGAGAGGGTCATAGAACTGAACCCAAACACTCAGAAGTCCTTCAACCACATCAGCAGATAACATAGACAAGAGCTTCCCATGACGTTGCTTGAAGTCCAAGGGATATAATACAAAGGATGACAACTTCCTCATCTCTTTCAAATTAGGACATCTGAAACTGTACTTCTTAGTGTTCCTTCATCCGCAATCCATGGTTTGAAAATATTTGCAAATAAGACCTTAGTTTCCTTGAAATTTTATCCATTATGATGAATGTCATGATGCACATGTATGCATGAATGCAACAATCACAAACAAGGGATCACGTAATAGCAATCACACACAAAGGTCAAGGGATGGATCAAGTCATTATCAAGATCAATCATCCATTTTGTTGGATTATGGTTTTCACCTTATCAACACCCAAGTTCCATTGATATTGAAAAGACTTGATCTGATCAACCAAGAATCAAAGGGTTTTTTATGAGTCACGAGCATGGAGTCAGGTTAAGAACCATCCCAAAGGAGTATACTAAGGATAAAAACATGTAAATCTTGTTCAAAAAGTTCCCAAAGTCTTGATCACATCTATAAGATATTATAGGTTAGGATGACTGACTCATCAACCCATAATATTCTCAAGAGAAACTCGTCTGAGTGTAGTATCGCGTAACAAATATTATCAAGTCTACACTTGAACAGTCTCCACACTACATCCTAAATAGGCCAAGTTGGGTGAAATGTTCTACAGTCCTCAGCTTCTCGGACCCCAGATTTAGAGAAAGTAATGCATATCCACAAATAAATTGTGTGACATCAATAACTCCAAAGAGGTCTCCACTGAGTAAATGGGTCTCAAGCCAACTTGTTAAGAAATACTCCACATAAGTTGAACATGACTATACCATCCTCCTATCTTAATTGTACTCAAGTTCGGGTTAGAACTTACCTCACCACTCAGATATCACCAAGCATAATAGATAGATTATATCACACAAACAACATATACAAACATCAAATATACAAATATATACATATAAAAAAGTAGGCTAAACCCACTGAGGATTACTCCCCAACAGACGCCACTTAAATTCTGTAGCAGTAAATCATGACCATCAAGCTTTGGATAAGCTTAACATCAATAAAACCAGAGTCGCCACCCAACTTTTATTGTTTCCAAAGGAAAAGGAAAACATACAAACAAAACCAAAATATAAGAAGTTTTCAAATCAAAACAAATAAAATTCCAGAGATTATAGGTAAGGGGGTTGGTTACACAAGGGGAAGGTGTTAGCACCCAAAGTGTCCTAGGTACTCCTATGGAGCCTTTTTTGTGTGCATATGTTTTTTAGTATAAAATATGTTTGATAAAATAGAGTGTGGGGATGGGAAAACAATTAATTGATTATATTTTTGTGTTTGACAAGACCTTCGGTCTTGTGCCTACGTACCAACATAAAATGAGAGATCAAAACCTCGTAGTTCGTGGTAAAAATTTCAAAGAAGTTGGTGAATTGATTTTAATCAAAAGTTTAATAAGAAATGGAGACAAAGGCCAAACATTTAAATGGGGTTGTTAGTTCTTTTTGTCTTATTAAATTTAAGTTAATATGGTTAAGTTTATTTACAAGATTAATTTAAGAAAATGTTTGAAAAAATTCAATGGCATAAGGCCAAAGTTTCTAATCATTAAAACATGTCTAAATTTGAAATTACAAGCAAATAATGTTTTTAAAAAAGTGGGAGAGATTTTGAAATTTAAGAAGTGGGAGGATATGAAGAGACTACCCTAAGCAAAAATTTAAAAGTTAAGAGTTGAAAAAATCTGACCAATGGGATGCATTCCAACAGACAAGAATTTCATATAGAAACACATTTTCCTTTGGACCTTGACCAAGCTATAAGCAACAAACAGTAAGCAATATCCAGACTTCATAAAGATCAAGGCATCAAATAAAGATAGCCACATCCGAACAAGCATTCAAATAGCTAGCAATCTTCATTGTCTTCCAATGCATCAAATGAAATATTCCTTGATCAACTTAGAACAAAGCATCAATCATGGGAATAAACAAAATAAAAATTAAACACAGAGACAATGTATTCGATGAATCAAAGAGATTCAAGGTTTGGCATCAGATGAAAGTCACTGTCAAAGATAGCTCAGTCTCAAAATGTTGGCATTGGCCAAGTCCTTTAGCACATGGAATGTTGCCTAATTCTAAGTCCAAAGCTCAGATCAAATTCCAACAGTCCACCAAATGTTTTTTAGGGTTTTTGTTGTTATTAGGTGTTTTAAGGTCCTAACACCATAAACAAAATCAAAACACACAAATAAATATATACAATCACAAGATATGGCTCAAGTGAGTAAAGTGAAAATGACTTAAACATAAATAAGTTATATGAAATGTAAATGGCAATGAATGATAAACGACTGAAATTTAAATTGCATAAAGTAAATGACCTGAAAGTAAAAGCATAATGAATAAGAGTTAGTCAATGGTTAGTCAAATGTTAGTGTTGAGTTTTAATTGATTAAGTCATTCTTTGGAGAGCACTCAACCATTCATTCACAAGTATGAATCCTTAGACCAAGACATCTTCCATGAGAAGGGCTTCAACTTGAATAATTCAACAAGTATGTCACTAGCTCTCATGAAAGGAAAAAAAGGTCAAGTCTCCACATAACACCATGAAGAATGGGAGACTTACAATCTCACTTACTAGAATGATATGTCTTGAGGGTCAAATTTAGCTCTATGTTAAGAAATCGTAATTGGACTTATGTAGAAGTCACAACTATCTGAGGTCGGGCAATAAAAATATAAGTGTTAATGCATGTTATAGATTTGGTACAAAGAACCAAACTCTTAAAACATACCACACACTAAAAGAAAATGGGAGGGACCTATCTCAGTCATACTTGTATTGATTCATCAGACACAAGGTCATTGATGAATCAATTAGCATTTAGACATTAGAGATTTCATTGGTCAAATGAGGGAAATGGGGAAGAATAGGATGAAGATGAATAGGGAGGGGGGAAATAGAACCACAAATTGACCATGAGAGGAATTTCATCTGATCAAAACCATCCATTCATTTTGGGAGATGAAATGTACATTTCATCAATCCCCTAAATCCTATGGTTTTGATCAAACAAAGGTCAAATCAACCATGATCAGGGCCCAAACAGAAAGTCAAACATCACAAGACCATAAAAATGACTCAACACAATTTTTAAACATTTAATCAATTAAAAATCAATTTAAAAAAGAATTCAAATACATTTTAATTTGGACAAAACCTCAAATCCCTTCAAAACACAAAATAAATGGCCAAGGGATTTATCCTAGGTCAAATAAGGTCAAAGGACCTTAGACAAAAAATTTCATAATTTTTAAAAAGTCAGAAGTATTTTTAAATAATTAAAAATATGCACAAAAACATTTAATTCATATAAAATACCAAAATCAATCCAAAAAATAATTTTAATTCAGAATATGAAAGAGAAAAATATTTATAGATTTTTGGTGAAACTCCCGTATTTTTTGGATTAAAAATGGATTTATTATGAATTAAACAAAATAAGGTAATTAAATGAAAAATCATAAAATATGAAAAATCAAGGGCCATCAAATCTCTCTCATTAATTGAGGTGGCAAATCTGATGGCCAAGCATGCGTTCCACAATGGTCTTGAGTCAATGCGCCACACCAAGGGTAATCAGAACCAAGGGTCGTGATTAAAACAAATTGAAAGGATAAGATGGTTTAGAAGTATATTGAAAGATACATGGATTTGAAATCTGAGGTTCATGATCTGAGTTACTCCGATTTAACCTCAAAGCAACTCAATCTTGTTGCCTACATTGGTAGGACTTCAGCAAACCAAAAATCAATCAAAATAGTTTAGAAATGATGGAGAATCGAAGAAGAGAAGTTTTTTAAATTTCACCTTCGGGTATCTTCAATGTAGCTTGATCTTGATCTAAATTTTCTTGGTTCTTCCTCCTCTTCCTTGCAGTGACCAACTGAGATGGAAAAGGCAATGAATCCTTGGAGTTTGAACTTCAAAACAGAAGGTGAAATTCAAACTAGATTTATAAGAAATCCTCAAGGTATTCTATGTTGTGAGGTTCTAAGATCTCTTGGCAAAGCTTGGCAAGGTGTGTGTGTTATTTCTGAAGCAAAAGACTTGTTTATATCGGATATTGAATTCATTTTTGCATCCTTTAAAAATTCGCTAAAATTTGTAACAATGGTGCATGGATGCATGGGAAATGATTTAGGCCTAAAGAATGATGCAATCCAACTTCAATTCGTGCATAATGAATACTGAGGTTATCACATGGAAGCATGCAAAGAGAAATGATCATTTGAATCCAAAACTTGCCAAAATAAACCTATGAAAGAAACCATGTGCAAGTCCCTCAATCTTGGTCCAAATGAAGTGATCTTGGACCTTTTGGAAAGGTGACATCAAGGGGAAAAACTTTCATGTTTAACATATTTCTATTTGGAGCTTGGCTCATGAGGAATTTCCAGGTGGAAGTTTGAGAAATCAAACATATTTGAAAATTTTCTAAGTACCAAGTCAAATGACCACTTCTTCCACCTTGAATAACTTTTGCCATGAGCTTCAAAGGGAAATAGTTCCTTCGTAAACGTTGTAGCTATTTCATCTGTATCGAATTTTGTCACAAATTTTACCTCATTTGGATTTGGAATGAGGGAGTTATGCATTTTAGAAGTTGAGGAAAATTGTTCGTTCGATGGTAATTGCCCAAAATGACATATAATGTTTCCTCTTGGAACATGTCCTTGCAAGTTGAATTTGACATTTCTCAAAGAATAAAAGTTGGATATGACATCTCGAAATTGATCATGGAACTTTTATGGCCTTCATATCATAAAAATTGATCAAGTTATGGTCCTTGAAAGTTGACCTCCTAACTAGGGCACAAACAAAATGACCTATAATCGTTCACCATTAAAAATGACTTTCCAAGCAAAAATAGATCTTGATGTCAACATGAAAGTTGTTTGTAATGTAATAAGGAGTAACTTTTCTCTTTGAATAATGTTCATATCACAAAAATTGTAGAAGATAGGGTCTAGTGAACCCCAGTTTTAACTAGTTGACTTTCTCTAGTCAACCTCTTTGAACCAACTTGCAAACTTGAAGTTCTCTTGATATTTGGGAATAATGGAGGATCATATATGTATAATATGATGTAATATGAAGTATCCCTTGAAAGATTTTACAATTGTTGAAGAAACTTGCTGAGGAAGTCACACAAGATGCCCATATGAATTAGGGCTTCCAAGGCAAACAAGCTTCAAACTCTTGATGATTTCTTGATCAAATAGATAAATTAAGATCATAGGGAGACATATATGATGTTTAGGACCATTTTGAACCATTCCCTGATTGATCTCTTGCACTAAGGGTCTCAAACCCTAGTTGTGAGCTTGATGAGGCATTGGTGGATGCACACACTACCTATAAAAGAAACAAAGCTATACATAGACATATTTTGGGCATTTTGGTTAGTAAACAAAGAAAAATAAAGTATGATACAATCAAATATGCCTGGTGATCTCTCCCAATGCAAACCCAATGAATGAGGGGCAAAGAGGATGCCAAGGTGTGATCCCAATGCAAATGATGCGATATCATGAGGGATCTTAGGGTCAAAATTGGGGTCTTACAGCTGGTTCCCGTTGGGGTATGGTATTTGATGGAATTGTTAATTTGTATGTGTAAGACCCCAATTTTGACCCTAAGAACCCTCATGGCATCATAACATTGCATTTGCACAACCTCAAGGATCATGAGCATCTTGGTTCCCTTTGCCTTTGGGTGGGACTTCTTGTGATTGGTTTGAGATCACCAAGCATGCTTGAATTGTATATCATTGCTTTTCATTTTGTTTACTAACCAAAAGCACAAAAATATGTCAGTAACATCTTTTGTTTGAAGCTCGAGTATCATCCAAGATGCTTTGTGGGTTCTGTTTGGGTGATCAATCAACACAAGAGAATGATGTGAGTTACTTCCAACATGACCAAATGAGGTATATTCATCAGTCAAAGTGCTAATCTGGAAGAAGTAAAAGTCTATTCCTGAGTTGTCATACTCGCTAGGCGAGCAAATCCTTCGCTAAGCGAAGACCATGCGTTAAAAATATAACAGTAGAACTTTGGGCCTAGGTTGCATCCAGTTCAAGCCCACAAAGCCACGAAATTCAGTCTATAAATACCAAGGCTTCACTTGAGAAAAAGAGGGGGGAGGCAGAATTCCCATCATTTAGGAATTCGGAGGCAGAATTCCCATCATTCAGGAATTCGGAGGCAGAATTCCCTCATTCAGGAATTCGGAGGAAAAATTCCATCATTTAGGAATTCGGAGGCAGAATTCCATCATTCAGGAATTCGGAGGCAGAATTCCCATCATTCAGGAATTCGGAGGCAGAATTCCATCATTCAGGAATTCGGAGGCAAAATTCCATCATTTAGAGAGGGGAGGCAGAATTCCATCATTCAGGAATTCGGAGGCAAAATTCCCATCATTCAGGAATTCGGAGTCAGAATTCCCATCATTCAGGAATTCGGAGGCAATATTCCATCATTCAGGAATTCGGAGGCAGAATTCCATCATTTAGGAATTCGGAGGCAGAATTCCATCATTCAGGAATTCGGAGGCAGAATTCCCATCATTCAGGAATTCGGAGGCAGAATTCCATCATTCAGGAATTCGGAGGCAGAATTCCATCATTCAGGAATTCGCAGGCAGAATTCAATCATTCAGGAATTCGCAGGCAGAATTCAATCATTTAGGAATTCGGAGGCAGAATTCAATCATTCAGGGATTCATCAGAAGATCAGAGAGAGACTACCTGACAGAGAACTCAGAGCAGCCTCCAAACTCTGAAGGGAACTCAACTGCACAGAATTACCCCTGCCTCACACAAACCCCAAAGATTGTTTTTTAAACCTCACGGGTGCAACTCAATTTCAATCAAGCTCTCCCATCAGGTTTGCCCTATTCCTATTTTTTTACGCCTTCAATTTGAATGTTCTAAATGTGTGATGTATTATGTTTGAATTTGGGAGTGTGGATATCGTTAGGTTTCGCATATGCATGAATGGGTGAAACCTATGACTTGAATGTTAAATCACATGATTTCTGAAATGAGTACCATAGGGATTGGGGTTTCTGAAATCGCACTGTTATCAAAGAAAAATCCAGAATTCGCAGTCGTTCCCTAGCGCCTTCGCTAGGCGAACATGTCGCGAAGCTTCGCTAGCACCTCGCTAAGCGAAGCAGTAGCGAGCGTAACAGTAGCTAGTTTTTTCTGTTTGTTCTCAGATCTGTTTTCGTGTTTGATTATGATATATTTTACACCGCATCCATGCATTGTTTACCTGTTATTGCTAAGCTGTTTGTTGAATTTGTCTGCGGGATCATATGACTCCTAAAGGGATAGTTCGTGTGGTATTCCACTTTATTTGTGGGATACCGTCTGGAGGTTAATTCCGATTACCTGTGCTTAATTTCTTGAGATATTTGCTTGTGACTTATTCCAAAGGATGGGAGCTACCTGGATCATCAATATGATCTCAAGGGAGGAACTCCTAATGTGGTTTTATTCTCTTATCCCTTACCTCTTTGTATGTTTAGGAATTTAGCCCTTATTTTTCTTCTCTACACTCTAACCCAAGCCAAAACTTTTTTGTGCAAACATTAACACTTGTTTTCCAAATTAGAAACCTAAGCCTTATGCTTTTGATTTTCAAACTTATTTTTCATAACACTTATTTTGAATTGAACCTTTTAATCCACATTAACCATATTTTTGTAAATACAACTAATTGGTAAATATAACCCATTCAAATACTTTTTGTGGTTCCAATGGCCACTTTCTTAATCAAATTTTTATAACCTTTAGCTATTAGGTTTGAGTTATCCTTGAGGTAGATATAATACTCACCTTTATCCTTAGTGATGGACAATGAGTCTTCCATGCTTATTATAGTGTTAACCCCTCACTAGCATGTTGAAGCTATCCTCACATGGTGGATTTGTGGTTTTAGGTCGAGTTTTCTCCCTTGGATAACAAAAGACCTTAAGGCTTTTGGACCAATCAATCCACTCACTTATTTTGAATTTTTCTACCCCGAACTACGAGGTTTTGATCCTAATCTTTTTTAAGATGGTACGTAGGCAATGGGTTCATCCATTCAAACACAAAATGTGAATAAATTTGTATATTCTTTTCTCATCCCTTCAATCATGTTTGCACAAATAAATTTTCACAAAACAACAACCTTTACAACAAATGTGAGAAGGGCTCCCTAGGAGTACCTAGGATGTTTTGGGTGCCTAACACCTTCCCATTGCATAACCAACCCCCTTTTCCAGATCTCTGAAGTTTTTACTAGTTTTTGATTCGATAAAACTTTTAGGTTTTTGTTCGCTTTCTAACCATTCCTTTGGATAAATAGAAGTGCGGTGGCGACTTGACTTGTATGATTTACCTTGGATTTAGTCAATATCTCTAATGGTAACGAATACCCCGATACACAAAAATGGCGACTCTGCTGGGGAAAGAACATCCTAGTGGGTTTTGCCTACTTTTCATATCTGTTGTATTGTATTGTATATTTTTTTGTGACATATTTTGGTGCAATTTGGGATTACTGTATTGTATGTAATGGTTGATTTGCTTGAATATTAATTCCTTGTGTGCTTGGTGATCTTTGTGAGATGAGTTCTATACCCGGACTCGAGTGCACTTATGATAGGAGAATGGCATAGTCTTGTCGACTTGTGTGGAGTTATTCCTTAGCAAGTTGACTTGCAAGTCCATTCACTTGGTGGAGGTTATGTTGGGATCAATAATGTCACACAAGTAAGTTGTGGTTAGACATTACTCTTTCCATTATAGACCTTAGAAGCCAAGGACCTTAGTTTACCAAGCCCATCTTGGCCTATTCTCAGTATGTAGTGCGAAAGTCGTTCAAGTGTAAGATTTGATACGATTGTTACGCGGTACTACACTCATAAGAGTCTCTCTTGAGAATATTTTCGGAATACGAGTAGTCGTTTCTCCAATAATATCCGAAAGATGGGATGATGACTATGGGAACCTCTTGTAGAACATGTTTGGCAGGTTTAAACCCTAGTACACTCCCCTTTGGGTGGTTCTTAACCTAACTCTATGCTCGTGACTTACAACAAACCCTTGATTCATGGTTGATCCGTTCATGAATCCTTAATATCAATGGAACTTGGGTGTTGATAAGGTGTAAACCATAATCCACCAAAATGGATGATTGATATTAAGGATAACATGATCCATCCCATGACCTTTGTTTGGTGTGCTTTGCTTGATCCTTGAGTGTGATTGTTGCATTCATGCATTCATGCACCCATTTGCATCCATATCATCAATAAATAAGAAACTTTTCAAGGAACTTAAGGGGTTTATTTGCAAAATTTTCAGACATGGAAAGACAAAGAAGGAATACAAAGAAGTACAGCTTCAGGCAACCAGATTTGAAAGATTTAAGGAATCTGACATCCTATGTATTAGATCCTTTGGGTTTCAAGGCTCGTTTTGGGAAGCTTCTTCCTCTTCTGACTACTCAGGTGGATGAAGGATTGGTGAGTGTATTGGTGCAGTTTTATGATCCCTTATACCGTTGCTTCACGTTTCCGGATTTCCAGCTTTTGCCGAAGCTTGAGGAGTATGCCTATCTTGTGGGCATACCTGTTCTGGATAAGTTGTCGTTCAGTGGCTTGGAAAGGGTTCCTACTTATCAAGAGATAGCTGACATGTTACACATAGATAAATCTCTGGTTGGTGCTCATATGACTACCAAAGGAGGAATTCAAGGTCTCCCTTCTGAGTTCCTTATTGCTCAAGCTACTATGTATGAGAAGGCCATGAGTGAGGACGCCTTTGAGGCCATATTTGTACTTCTCATCTATGGGCTAGTGTTATTCCCCAACATCGACAAGTTTGTGGATGTGAACGCTATTAGGATTTTATCTACTCTTAATCTCGTTCCGACTCTGTTGGGCGATACATACTTTTCTTTGCATATGAGGAATGCAAAGGGTGGTGGCTCCATTGTGTGTTGTTTGCCTCTGTTGTATAAGTGGTTTATTTCTCACTTACCTCAGACGGTCGCTTTCAAGGAGAACAAGGAATGTCTACGGTGGTCCACGAGACTTATGTCTCTCACTAATGATGATATCTCTTGGTATAATGTGTATGATGGTGTGCAGATTATTGACTCTTGTGGCGAATGCTCCAATGTACCTCTTCTTGGTACATGTGGTGGGATTAACTACAATCCTGTTTTGGCACGTCGGCAGCTTGGGTTCCCCTTAAAGGATAAACCCAATAACATTATGTTAGAGGGTGTATTCTTTCAGGATGGTAAAGATCCCCAAGGCTTGAAAGCTAGGATGGTTCGTGCTTGGCGCAAGATTCATAGGAAAGGAAGGAAAGAGTTGGGTCCTAAGAATTGCATCGTTTTGGAGCCTTACACTGTTTGGGTTAGGAAGAGGGCGTCTGAGTATCTCATGCCTTACGAGTATCCGAGACCTACACCTATGATTATGGCTGGGCCTTCAACCCTCCCTAATCAAGGAGTAGAGGAGTTACGAGACGAAGACCGTTCACGTGCGTGGATCCGTGAACGTGAAGAGTTGCTTCACCAGATTAAGGAGAAGGATGTGTTGATTGAGTTTCTTGAGCATCAGGTTATTGATGACCCTGATGATGTATGGACTTCTCTACTTCCTCAGTCTTCTAAGTTCTGGAAGAGGAAGTATGATCGACTCGCCAAAGAGAAGGCCGATATGGAAGCAGCCTACGAGAGGGAGGTGAAGAGGCTTCGTGCATCTTATCTTCCTGTGTCCCGAGCTTTAGATGATTGTTTCTAGAGATCCATAGAATGATTATTTTCCTCTTCTCTTGTACATGATTGACGATGCTGCATTTCTTTTCCCTGATATTATTTGATGAGATATTTCCATATGTGATACAATGCTTAATATTTCTAGAATTTGCAAATAAAACTCTAAAGTTCCTTTGAATTCACGAGGCAGGCGCCGTGACGTCCACCCTACACCAGGCAGGCGCCGTGACGTCCACCCTACACCAGAAATTGAAATTCATGAAAAACAAGAAGCTGGTGGTGGTAGGGGGAGAAAGGGCTCTCCTGGTTAGCCATTTGTCTTCCTTCTCTTATATAGATGCTGAGGTTGAAGTCGGAACTCCTTTCCAAGCTTTATCTATTGTTGAGCCTATTGAGAAGAGAAGTCCTTCATTTGCTTCCTACAAAGATGCAAAGCTGGCCATTGAGCGTGGTGCAACCACTGGTTTAGGAAAAATGATTGAGTTAGAAGACAACGAGTCCCGGGCTGGCATAGGTTTTTCATTTTGGTACTTTCAACAAGTAAGGGTTATTCAAGAGTGGAGGTTTCATCCACACTGGTCTAGATGAGGAGGCTGCTACCGTTTTAGAAGAAGATGCAGAGGATTCTGGCAAATTTATCATCCCTGAAGGGGTCTACAACAATTGGGTCGCTGTGGATATTCCAACAGTTGTCCATAAGTCAACGTAATAAGCACTTTGTTTGAAAACCCTTCTCCCATGCCAAAAGGAGGAGTGATAACATTGTTGGCAACATAAATACAATGATATTTTCTTTCAATAAATTCATGTTAAATGTTTGTTTTTCCCATTTATTTTCCCTTTTTGTTTTTGCATGAAATTGGTGATCACACAAAACCCTAAAAATTAAAATAAAATCAATCTTCTCATCTGCATAATGATTTGACTTGTTTGAATTCTAAAGCTTTTCATATCCAAAATCATTATGCAGGTTGATTTCTAGACCCGTTGAACATAATGACCCAACACCATCTCCCAATTTTGAATTCCCTGTATTTGAGGCAGAGGAAGATGATGTTGAAGAGATTCCTGATGAGATCACCCATCTACTTGAGCATAAAGATAAGATCATTCAGCCGCATCTTGAGAATCTGGAAACAATCAACTTGGGGTCTGAAGATTGTGTGCGAGAGATAAAGATTGGGGCACTTCTGGAAGAATCTGTTAAGAAAGGGTTGATTAAGTTGCTACGAGAATATGTCGACGTCTTTGCTTGGTCGTATGAAGACATGCCAGGTCTAGATACTGATATTGTGCAACATTTCCTACCTCTAAAGCCTGAGTGCGTGCTTGTGAAGCAGAAACTCAGAAGAACTCATCCTGATATGGCAAGTGAAGATCAAAGAGGAAGTTCAGAAACAAATTGATGCGGGGTTCCTGGTGACTTCTATATATCCTCAATGGGTGGCCAATATTGTGCCCGTGCCTAAGAAAGATGGAAAAGTCCGGATGTGTGGGGACTATAGAGACTTGAATAAAGCTAGTCCGAAAGATGATTTCCCTCTACCACATATTGATATGTTGGTAGACAATACAGCTAAATTCAATTGCTTCTCGTTTATGGACGGATTTTCCGGATATAATCAGATTAAAATGACACCCGAGGATATGGAGAAGACAACATTCATCACACCTTGGGGAACATTCTGTTATCGAGTGATGCCCTTCGGTTTGAAGAATGTCGGAGCCACGTATCAACGAGCTATGACCACTTTGTTTCATGATATGATGCATAAGGAGATTGAGGTGTACGTTGACGATATGATCGCTAAGTCAAGATCGGAGGCTGTACTCCCTGTAGAGGTGGAGATCCCATCAATGAGAGTCTTGATGGAGGCCAAGTTGACTGATGCTGAATGGGTTCAGAGTCGTTATGACCAACTGAACTTAGTAGAAGAAAAGAGATTGACTGCCATGTGCCACGGTCAGTTATATCAGCAAAGGATGAAGAAAGATTTTGATAAGAAGGTCAAGCCTCGTGTGTTCCAAGAAGGTGACCTTGTGCTCAAGAAAGTCTTGTCTTTCGCGCCCGATTCCAGGGGCAAGTGGACTCCAAACTATGAAGGTCCATATGTTGTTAAGAGAGCCTTTTCAGGCGGTGCTTTGATACTTACAACTATGGATGGGGAGGATTTCACTCGTCCTGTGAATTCAGATGCAGTCAAGAAATACTTCGCCTAAAAAAATAAAAACTAAATAGCTCGCTAAGTTGAAAACCCGAAAGGGCGGCTTAGGCAAAAATGAGCGTCTCGGTGGATTGAAAACCCGAAAGGGCGGTCCAGGCAAAAGTTAGAGACATGAAAAATGAATATAGGTATCCCGCTAGATTGAGTACCTCATCCTGGGGAAATCTAGGCAAAAATTAGGGATTTCGCAAGTAACTGCATCCTGACGAGACTTTGTTCTACAACTGTCGTCCGTCAGAGATCCTTGCTCATTATCAGCCAAAGCTTCAAATACATCGGATTTAGAATTGGTGGAGAAATGGTCATTATGTTCAATGTAGCCCTTTTCCAATATATATCACCAATTTCAAATTTGTAAAGATCTATGGAGTCTTGCCATTCACAGACTACCATTCTATCAAGTAAATTTGAGCCTTTTATCCAATTATTGGCACTCTTATCTATTTCTATTCAACAAATGTTTTGCATGTTTTGATTAAGAAAATATCATTGTTTTAAACGATCAAATTTTTTATAATTTGTTTTTAAACAAACTGAACATTCACAATGACGAAAGGATACTTAGGAGATCCTCAGTGCTCTCCCAAGGGTGGTACGATCCCCAACCTGGTAAGATTTTTGTCCATATTCCTGGCATGACTGTATCTCCTCCCTCCAGAACCCCTTGTGGTTTATCCTACCAAGTGGATTGCTTGTTGAGAGTCACCTCTCTTCCCTTCAGCAGAGTAGCAATGTTTCTTCCTCAGCAGCTTGGATCTCTTTGGGCAAGAGCGGTATTTGGTGGTTGATCCCGATAAATCCTTTATCTCCTCGGATAGATTCCCCAGTAGAGTTGTTGGTGTTGTGGACCTTGTCTGTGATAACTCTCGTCCCCAGCTGGAATGATTGATGATTCATCCCTTGCAGAGTTCTTTGCTTCCTGTTATCTCTGATCCCCAGCAGATTGGATACTCCCCGGTGAACTTGGCTTTCTCTCTAGAGATGTAGTACCGGGTGGTTGATTCCTGGACCTGGTTGTGTTAAATATGTTTGTCTGTCAGCATACATCATACATAAACCACGCGCATACATGCATAATTATAACATTCAGATATTCATGTTGCATTCTTTGCCATATATCGTTGTTTGCTGTCTCCTGCTATTTGGTGATATACTTCCCCGAGCAGATGTGTGTGTCTGATCTCTCCATATAAAGTCATCTCCATAAGCAGAAAGCGTCTATCCTTTCTTCCATATTTCCCACCGGGTTATATCCTCGTGGATGTTGATTGTTTTTGTTCCTTCCCAACACATATACTGGGGTGGTTTTCCCTATTGAGTTATATCCTCACCGGGACAAGTCTTGATTCGCTACACCTATCTAGTTTGATCCTAGATCGGTCTCTTGAGACTCTTTTCCTGTTTCCCCGTGGTGAATGAATAATTGCTCAATAATTAGTAATTATTATCCCCGGCGGAGTTTGTGTTTCTCTACCCTCATACCGGTAGTTGTAAACCCTATTTCTTCCCTTTTTGCAGAGTAACTATTTTTGCTCATCTTTAATTGGTGACAGTTATCTTCATCCAATATTCGGTGATGATATCCCCTCATCTGCTTGGATAATTTCCCTGATTACGCAATTTATCCCCAGCGGGTCATCTCTCGTCTACCTTGTTGTTGTTGGTAACGATTGTTTCTCCCCTGAATTGGTCATCATTATATACCTAGTTTCGATGCCTTTTCTTTTCGGTCGATTTATCCTTTATTAACCCAGTAACCGGTTGTGGATAATCGTCCATGCGAGTATATTATCTACGTTCTGACGGTAATAGATAGTATATCTCATTCACTCTCGGGTCTGAAGCCTTTTGTTCTTCCCCAGTTGAGTAAGATTCGTATCCCCTTTGTGGAGTCGAATATCCATCCTGTAATCGAGTTTGCTTTTAGCCCTCTTTTGGATGATGAGTGTTTTGGGAATATTCCCCAATTCACGCCTTGGTTGGTCATCTACTATATGCCCAGTAACCGGTATCCCTGGTGTTCCTTCCTCTCTGCTCCCTGTTATGACTTTTGGTCCCCCTGTGGAGTCAGAATTCTTGAGTTTGAAATATACCTTTTAGGTCTTCCTCAGATATTTTGGAGTTTTGATATCTCTCACCCTTATACCGGTGTTTCAGATCACATGCCTCTTTGAGCTTATTACCCAGTAACCGGTAATACCTCGTCATTGCTACTTTCCCAGGAGAGTCTTTTGGACATCCCCAGCGAAGTCCCTTAGTGGATTGTTTTCATCCGGATTTTTATCCGAAGTATCCGTCATGGATAATTTCTGCTGTGTTGGCATATTCCCCAATACATGCATTTCCCCAGCAGGGATATTTTGTTCAAATCTTTCCCCAGCCTGAGTCCGAATTTTTATCCGAAGTACCTGTTGTGTTTAATTCCTGCTGCATTGGCATATTCTCCAATACATGCATCTTTGAATCAGGTAGGGTCTTTCCATTGGATTTGTTCCTTTTGGATCTTGTCCCCAAGCTTTGAGTCGTGACCTGCTCACGCATTTTACCCTTTTTCTATCCCCATGAGAGTCCCAAAGTCTCTATCCCATGGAGTGAATTACTCATATGGATTGTCAGTCTCTCCAAATTTCTTTCCTTTGTGGACACATATCCCCACAGAGTGTTATTCCTTTTTCATACATACATTTGCATCATGAGGTCTCTTAGGGACCAAAATTCGTCTCTTTATTATTAGTTAAGCCCATTCTACCTCATCGAGACGAAGTTTTAACCTTCCCTTCTCCGGATAGAATGACCTTAAATAGGGGCATCTGTAAGACCCCAATTTTGACCCTAAGATCCCTCATGGCATCATAACATTGCATTTGCACAGCCTCAAGGATCATGAGCATCTTGGTTCCCTTTGCCTTTGGGTGGGACTTCTTGTGATTGGTTTGATATCACCAAGCATGCTTGAATTGTATATCATTGCTTTTCAATTTGTTTACTAACCAAAAGCACAAATATATGTCAGTAACATCTTTTGTTTGAAGCTCGAGTATCATCCAAGATGCTTTGTGGGTTCTGTTTGGGTGATCAATCAACACAAGAGAATGACGTGAGTTACTTCCAACATGACCAAATGAGGTATATTCATCAGTCAAAGCGCTAATCTGGAAGAAGTAAAAGTCTATTCCTGAGTTGTCATACTCGCTAGGTGAGCAAATCCTTCGCTAAGCGAAGACCACGCGTTAAATATATAACAACAGAATTTTGGGCCTAGGTTGCATCCAGTTCAAGCCCACAAAGCCACGAAATTCAGTCTATAAATACCAAGGCTTCACTTGAGAAAAAGAGGGGGGAGGCAGAATTCCCATCATTTAGGAATTCGGAGGCAGAATTCCCATCATTCAGGAATTCAGATGCAAAATTCCATCATTCAGGAATTCAGAGGCAGAATTCCATCATTCAAGAATTCGGAGGCAGAATTCCATCATTCAGGAATTCGGAGGCAGAATTCCATCATTCAGGAATTCGGAGGTAGAATTCCATCATTTAGAGAGGGGAGGCAGAATTCCATCATTCAGGAATTCGGAGGCAGAATTCCATCATTCAAGAATTCGGTGGCAGAATTCCCATCATTCAGGAATTCGGAGGCAGAATTCCATCATTCAGGAATTCGGAGGCAGAAATCCATCATTCAGGAATTCGGAGGCAGAATTCCCATCATTCAGGAATTCGGAGGCAGAATTCCATCATTCAGGAATTCGGAGGCAGAATTCCATCATTCAGGAATTCGGAGGCAGAATTCCCATCATTTAGGAATTCGGAGGCAGAATTCCATCATTCAGGAATTCGGAGGCAAAATTCAATCATTCAGGAATTCAGAGGCAAAATTCAATCATTCAGGGATTCATCAGAAGATCAGAGAGAGAGTACCTGACAGAGAACTTAGAGCAGCCTCCAAACCCTGAAGGGAACTCAACCACACAGAATCACCCCTGTCTCACACAAACCCTAAAGATTGTTTTGTAAACCTCACGGGTGCAACTCAATTTCAATCAAGCTCTCCAATCAGGTTTGCCCTATTCCCATTATTTTACGCCTTCAATTTGAATGTTCTAAATGTGTGATGTATTATGTTTGAATTTGGGAGTGTGGATATCGTTAGGTTTCGCATATGCATGAATGGGTGAAACTTATGCCTTGAATGTTTAATCACATGATTTCTGAAATGAGTACCATAGGGATTGTGGTTTCTGAAATCGCACTGTTATCAAAGAAAAATCCAGAATTCGCAGTCGTTCGCTAGCGCCTTCCCTAGGCGAACATGTAGCGAAGCTTCGCTAGCACCTCGCTAAGCGAAGCAGTAGCGAGCGTAACAGTAGCTAGTTTTTTCTGTTTGTTCTCAGATTTGTTTTCGTGTTTGATTATGATATATTTTACACTGCATCCATGCATTGTTTACCTGTTATTGCTAACCTGTTTGTTGAATTTGTGTGAGGGATCATATGACTCCTGAAGGGATAGTTCGCGTGGTATTCCACTTTATTTGTGGGATACAGTCTGGAGGTTAATTCCGATTACCTGTGCTTAATTTCTTGAGATATTTTCTTGTGACTTATTCCAAAGGATGGGAGCTACTTGGATCATCAATATGATCTCAAGGGAGGAACTTCTAATGTGGTTTTATTCTCTTATCCCTTACCTCTTTGTATGTTTAGGAATTTAGCCCTTATTTTTCTTCTCTACACTCTAACCCAAGCCAAAACTTTTTTGTGCAAACATTAACACTTGTTTTCCAAATTAGAAACCTAAGCCTTATGCTTTTGATTTTCAAACTTATTTTTCATAACACTTATTTTGAATTGAACCTTTTAATCCACTTTAACCATATTTTGTAAATACTTCTAATTGGTAAATATAACCCATTCAAATACTTTTTGTGGTTCCAATGGCCACTTTCTTAATCAAATTTTTATAACCTTTAGCTATTAGGTTTGAGTTATTCTTGAGGTAGATATAATACTCACCTTTATCCTTAGTGATGGACATTGAGTCTTCCAGGCTTATTATAGGGTTAACCCCTCACTAGCATGTTGAAGCTATCCTCACATGGTGGATTTGTGGTTTTAGGTCGAGTTTTCTCCCTTGGATAACAAAAGACCTTAAGGCTTTTGGACCAATCAATCGACTCACTTATTTTGAATTTTTCTACCCCGAACTACGAGGTTTTGATCCTAATCTTTTTTAAGATGGTATGTAGGCAATGGGTTCATCCATTCAAACACAAAATGTAAATAAATTTTTATATTCTTTTCTCATCCCTTCAATCATGTTTGCACAAATAAATTTTCACAAAACAACAACCTTTACAACAAATGTGAAAAGGGCTCCCTAGGAGTACCTAGGATGTTTTGGGTGCCTAACACCTTCCCATTGCATAACCAACCCCCTTACCCAGATCTCTGACATTTTTACTAGTTTTTTATTCGATAAAACTTTTAGGTTTTTGTTCGCTTTCTAACCATTCCTTTGGATAAATAGAAGTGCGGTGGCGACTCGACTTGTATGATTTACCTTGGATTTAGTCAATATCTCTAATGGTAACGAATACCCCGCTACAGTATGGTAATGGAATTGGGGCAGTGATTATTACTCATCAAGGCACTCATTTTCCATTTACATCTAGATTGACCTTCAAATGTACGAACAATATGGCTGAGTATGAAGCTTGCATTATGGGGCTCAAAGTAGCGATTGATCTCAGAATTAAATATCTTTACGTCTATGGAGATTCAACTTTGGTGATTAACCTGATCAAAGGTGAATGGGAGACAAATCAACCCGGTTTGATACCTTATGGAGATTATGCAAAGAGGATTTCAACTTCCTTTACAAACATTGAGTTTCATCATATCCCTTGAGATGAAAACCAGATGGCAGATGCTATTGCAATGTTGGCTTCCACGATTATGGTGAAGTTTTGGAATAAAGTTCGTAATTTGATTGTGATGCTTCTTGATAGGCCAGCTCGTGTATTTTCTGTTGAAGAGGTCAAACATGATAAGGCGTGGTATCATAATATTAAATATTTCCTCCAAAGTCAGGTCTACCCGCCTGGGTCATCTTTGAAAGATAAGAAGACTTTGGAAAGATTAGCTGGCAACTTCATCCTGAATGGTGATGTTCTTTATAAAAGGAATTTCAATATGGTTTTGCTCAGATGTGTGGATAGACACAAAGCCTACCTATTGATGACGGGAGTCCATGAAGGTTCATTTGGTATTCATTTAAATGGACATGTTATGGAAAAGAAGATGTTGAGAGCAAGTTACTATTGGCTGACAATGGAATCTGACTGTTGCAAGTTTATGAAGAAATGCCACAAGTGTCAAATTTATGCAGATAAGATTCATGTTCCTCCGATACTGTTGAACATCATTTCCTCTCCATGTCCCTTCTCCATGTGGGGAATTGATATGATTGGCATGATTGAGCCCAAAGCATCGAACATGAATCATTTCATTTTAATGGCTATTGACTACTTCAAAAAATGGGTCGAAGCGGCATCGTATGCAAATGTGACCAAGCAAATTGTTGTCAGGTTTATCAAGAATTAGATTATATGCCGGTATGGTGTGCCAACTAAGATCATTACTGACAATGGATCAAACTTGAATAAAAATATGGTGGAATCTCTTTCTAAAGACTTCAAAATTTCACATCATAATTCTTCTCCATACATACCCAAGATGAATGAGGTTATTGAAGCTGGGAACAAGAACATTAAGAAGATTGTTCAAAAGATGATTGTGACGTACACATATTGGTATGAGAGGCTCCTGTTTTCTTTGCATGGGCACCGTACATTTGTCCGCACTTCAACAGGGGAAACCCCTTTCTATCTTGTTTATGGCATAAAATTTGTACTCCCTGTGGAGGTTGAGATCCCATCATTGCGTATTGTATGACCCCAATTTTGAACCTAATTCCTCATGTTATCTCATCACATGCACTGGCATCGGGATCACACATTAGCATCCTCCCTACCCCTTCATTTATTGGGTTTGCAGTGGGAAAGATCACCAAGCACATTTGATTGTATAATACTTCCTTTTTTTGTCTACTAACCAAAATACCAAAAATATGTCAATGTATAGTTTAACTCTCTTGCCGGTAGTGTGTGTGCTCACCTATGCTCCATGAAGCTCATATATAGGGTTCAAGACCCCCAATGCAAGGAGTGCAATCAAGAAATGGTTCACATTGGCTCTAAGTATCATATGAATCCCCATGATCTTAACAGGTTATTTTGATCACGAAATCATCAAGAGTTTGGAGTTTGTTTGCCTTGAAAACCCTAATTCATCTAGGTATCTTATGTGACTTCTTCAATAAGTTTATTCAACAATTGATCAACTATTTCAAGGGATACTTCATACTTAATCATCTTGTGCATATATGATCCTCCATGAGTCCCAAAATTTAAGAGAATGTCAAGATAGCAAGATGGTTCATGGTGGTTGACCAGAGAAAGTCAATTGGTCAAAACTGGGGTTCCCTAGACCCTATCTCCTACAATTTTTGTCATATGATAAATATTCCAATAGAAAAGTGACTCAAAATGACATTCCAATCAACTTTAATGTTGAGGTCAAGAGCTATTTTTTCTTGGAAAGTCAGTTTTTATGATGAAAGATTGTAGGTCATTTTGTCTGAACCCTAGTTTGGAGGTCAACATCCCAAGACCATAACTTACTCAATTTTTATGCGATGAAATCCATTCAAATTTCATGATCAACTTCAAGATGTGTAATTCAAATTTTATTTTTGGAGGAAGTGCAAATTAAACATGCAAATGCATGTGCCAAGAGGAAACATTATTGGTCATTTTGGGTCAATACCATCGAACAAGTGATTTTCCTCAACTTCTAAAATACATAACTCCTTCATGCCAAATCCAAATGAGGTACAATGTGTGACCAAATTGAATAGGTTTTAAAGAGATACAACTTTGATGAAGAAACCATTCTCTTTTGAAGTCCATAGAAAAAGTTATTCAAGGTGGAAGAACTGAACATTTAACTTGAGACTTAGAAAAATTTCAAATATGTTTGATTTCCCATACTTACACCTAAAAATTCATCATGGTCCAAGCTTTAAATGAAAAAGTGTTCAACATTAAAGTTGTTCCACTTGATCTCACCTTCCCAAAAAGTCAAATATCACCTCATTTGGCCAAAGTATGAAGGACTTGCACATGGGTGTAAATTGAAGGACCATTTGGATGATTTCGATTTCCACTTTTCATACACAATTGCATGGCCTTCACACATGAATTCAGTATGATGCAGACTCAATTATGGATCAGATCACATCATTTCATGGGCCTGGCACACGCCCATGCAACCATGCAAAGAGGATTTTCAAATTTTTCCAAATTTGGAAGTGTGCAAAAATCAATCTCATGGCCTATAAATAAGACCCTCATTGCTCGGAATTGAGGACCTTATGCCCAAGCTTTGAACCTGCAACCTCAAACCCTCACCATTGAAGGATAAACTTGAGGATATTCTTTGAAAATCGAGTTTCAATTCTCCATCTGTTTTGAGATTGAAACTCCAAGAGCCCATCCCTTTCTTTGATCCATTTCACTTCCATCAAGCATTTGAAGCAAGGACAAGCATACTTGAAAGCAAGATTGTACCAATCTGAAGCCCCATTGAAGGTGAATTTTCAAAATTTTCATCTCTTTGATTCTCCCTTAATTCTTCACCATTCTTGTTGACTTTTGGTTGTCTGAAGTCCTATCGATGTAGGCAAGAAGATTGAGTTGCTTTAAGGTCAAATCGAAGCAACTCAGTTCACGATCCTCAAAATTCAAATCCCTGTATCTTTTTATATACTTGGAATTGGACAAAATTGAGGCCAGATTCGTGCTCCTGAGCATTTTTCCTTCAAATTAGTGTATTCACTTTTCATTTTCCTTTGAGTTGATCTTGGACTAGTCCGGTGGTCCTCACCGGAGAAGATGACCAGAGCTAGGGCTCCGGTGGTGTATTGGTAAGGTTCCAACCATCTGATCTGATCCATAGCTTCTAATCACATCCATCCAAATTGATTACCAAGCGTGTGGGACAGTTGACGGAAGCATTGGTGGAACGCGCGTTTCTAACCATTTAATTTGCCACCTCAATTAATGAGGGAGATCAGATGGCACTCCTTTTTTTTATTCTTTGATTATTTCATTTAATCCATTATTTTTAATTATGGCACTTTCACCAAAATAAATTCAAATATTTTCCTCTTTCATTTTCTGAATTAAAATTATTTTTTGGAATAATTTTGATATTTTTCATGATTTAATTGTTTTTGTTCATATTTTTAATTGTTTAAAAATCCTTCTGACTTTTCAAAAATTATGAAAAAAAAATTCTAACGTCCTCAGACCTTGTTTGACCTAGGATAAATCTCTTGGCCATTTATTTGGTGTTTTGAAGAGGTTTTAGGATTTTGAGCAAACATAATTTAATTTAAATGCATTTTAATTTGATTTTTAATTGATTAATTGTGTAGAAATTATGTTGAGCCATTTTTATTGACTTGTGAAGTTTGACTATGTGTTTGGGTCTTGGTCAAGGTTGATTTGACTTTTGTTGGATTAAAATCATTGAATTTAGCGGATTGATGAAATGTACATTTCATCTCCCAAAATGAATGAATGATTTTAATTTGATAAAATTTTTCCCTTGACCAATTTGTGTTGATTTCATCTCCCCTCCCTCTTCATCTTTAATCCCATTTTATCCCATCCCTTTTCATTGACCAATGAAGTCTCAATATCCTAAGGCTAATTGGTTTATCAATAACTTTATGTTAGATGAACCAATACAAGTATGGATGAGATTAGGTCCATCCTTTGATCATTTTCTTTTTGTGTGTGGTATGTTTTAGGAGTATGGTTCATTATACCATATCTCTAACATGCATTAACACTAAAAAATTTATTGCCCGGCCTCAAATAGTTATGACTTCTACATAAGTCCAATTACGATTGCTTAACATAGCGCTAAATTGTGACCCAAAAGCATATCATTCTAGTAAGTGAGATTGTAAGTCTCCCCCCTTTCATGGTATTGTATGGAAACTTGGCCTTTTTTCCTTCCCTTGGAAGAATTCTTGGTTCAAGGATCTATGCTTGTGAATAGAGGGTTAAGTGTTCTCCAAAGAATGACTTAATCATTTGAAAAGCAAAATTCCACTAACATCTAATCAATTAACATTTGACTAACTTTTATCATTCTTGCTCTTAATTTCAAGTCATTTACTTTATAGAATTTAAATTCAAGCCATTTACCATTTCTTTTGTCATTTTACATACCATTTAACTTGTTTATGTTTATGTCATTTTCACTTTGCTCATTTGAGCCATATATTTTGATTGTATATATTTGTTTGTATATCTTGTTGGTGTTTGTGGTCTTAGGACATTAAAATATTTATAAACAATAAAACCCCTAAAAAATGTTTGTGTTGATAGTTGGATTTGATCTGAGCTTTGGACTTAGAATTAGGCAACCTTCCATATGCAAAAGGACATGGCCAATGCCAACTTTTCTAAGACCAAGTTATTGTGATCTGAGCTTCCATCTGATGCAAGTATTGGAATCCACATGAATTCATCTACTACATGGTCTTGATGGAAATGTTATTTCGAACATGTGTCTAGTGCCTTATTCTGAGCCAATCAAGGAGTATTTCATCTGATACATGGGAAGATTAAGAAGAAGACTGTGAAGTTGCTTGCTTGGATGTGGCTATCTTTATTTGATGCCTTTCTCTTCATCTTGCTACTTAGTTATCGATATTGCTTGATTCTAAAATCCAAAGGAAAAATGGGTTTCTATATGACATTCTTGTCTATTGGATTGTATATCATTGGTCAGATCTTTTCAACTCTTAACTTTTAAATTCTTGCTTAGGATTAGTCTCTTCATCTCCTCCCATTATCTTAAATTTCAAAATCTCTCCCCACTTTTTTTCAAAATCCTCTTTGCTTGTGATTTCTAAACTTAGACTTTATTGAAAATTAGAAACTTTGGCCTTATGCCATTGCATGTTTAAAATCTTTTCTTAAATCAAGCTTGTAAATGAACTTAACCATATTGACTTAAAATTTCAAAAGACAACAAGAACTAACACTCATTCAAACTCTTTTTTGTCCTTTTTGCCTCATTTAAATTTAAATTTTGATTAAAATCAATTCACTCACTTTGAAATTGATACCACAAACTACGAGGTTTTGATCCCTCATTTTTATGTTGGTACGTAGGCACATGTCTGAAGGTCTTGTCAAACACAAAAATATAACTAATGAATTCTTTTCTCATCCCCACTCTCTATTTGTTGCAAACATCATTTTATACTAAAACACATACAAACATAAAAAAAAAGGCTCCCTAGGAGTACCTAGGACACTTTGGGTGCTAACACCTTCCCTCTGTGTAATCAACCCCCTTACCTGTAACCTATGGAATTTTATTAGTTTTGATTTGAAAATTTCTTATCTTTGGGTTTTGTTCGTAATTTTCCCTTTTCCATTGGAAACAATAAAAGCGCGGTGGTGACTCTGGTTTTATTGATGTTAAGTTTATCCATAGCTTAATGGTCATGAATTTACCGCTACAAAAATTAAGTGGTGGCTCTACTAGGGAGTAGTCCTCAGTGGATTTAGCCTACTTTTTTGTGTGTATATAATTGTATATTTAATGATTGTATACTTGTTTTGTATGATATAATATGCTTGTTGTGTTTGGTGATCTCTGAGTGGTGAGATAAGTTTTAACCTGAACTAGAGTGCAATTAAGATAGGAGGATGGTATAGTCATCTTCGACTTGTGTGGAGTAATCTACTAAGTGGAGACCCTTTTGGAGCTATTAATGACACATAACTCATTTATGGTTAGGCATTACTTTCTTTGATTTGGGGTCCAAGAAGCTGAGAACCGTAGAACATTTAACCCAACTTGGCCTATTTAGGACGTAGTGTGGAGACTGTTCAGGTGTATACTTGATAACAGTTGTTACACGATACTACACTCAGACGAGTTTTTCTTGAGAATATTATGGGTTGATGAGTCAGTCATCCTAACCTATAATATCCCATAGATGGAATTAAGACTCTAAGAACTTTTTAGAACATGATTTACAGGTTTTTATCCTTAGTACACTCCTTTGGGATGGTTCTTAACCAGACTCCATGCCCGTGACTCACAACAAACCCTTGATTCTTGGTTGATCCAATCAAGTCTTGTCAATATCAATGGAACTTGGGTGTTGATAATGTGAAAACCATAATCCACCAAAATGGATGATTGATCTTGACAATGACTTGATTAATCCCTTGACCTTTGTTTGTTTGCCTTGTGTGTGATCCCTTATTTATGATTGTTGTTGAATTCATGCATTCATGCACATCAAAGCATTCATCACACGAAAATAATTTCAAGGAACCGAGTTTTTATTTGCAAATATTTTCAGACCATTGATTATGGACGAAGGAACACTAAGAAGTACAATTTCAGATGTCCCGACTTAAAAGAGTTAAGGATGTTATCATCTTTTGTATTCGATCCCTTGGATTTCAAGCAACGTCATGGGAAGCTTCTGTCTGTGTTATCTGCTGATGTGGTTGAAGGAGTCTTGAGTGTATTGGTTTAGTTTTATGACCCTCTCTACCGTTGCTTCACTTTTCCCGATTATCAGCTTATGCCTACGTTAGAGGAGTATTCACATCTCTTGGGAATACCTGTTTCTGACAAGTGGCCCTATAGTTGATTGGAGGAGATTCCCAGATCTCATATTATAGATGAAGCTCTTCATCTGAAGAAGTCTGAGTTTGAGGCTCATTGGGTGAAGAAGGGAGGAATGTTTGGGTTGACTTCTGAGTTCCTTATTGGGAAAGTTACTGCTTTTTCTCAAGCCGATAGTGTGGACGCTTTTGAAGCCATCTTTGTGTTGCTCATCTATGGTTTGGCTTTGTTCCCTAACATTGACGGTTTTGTTGATATTAATGCCATTAGAATCTTCTTGATTAGGAATCATGTACCTACTTTGTTGGGTGATGTGTACTTCTCCTCGCATTTGAGGAATTCTAAAGGGGGTGGAACTATTGTGTGATGTGTTCCTCTTCTGTATAAGTGGTTTATTTCGCACTTGCCTCAAACGCCTGGTTTTATGGAGAATAGACAATGTCTACGATAGTCTCAGAGACTTATGTCCCTCATTATTGATGATATAGTTTAGTATGAATCCGCATTGAGTGGCTTGGATATTATTGACAGTTGTGGTGAGTTCTATAATGTGCCTCTCATTGGTACACAAGGAGGAATTAACTACAAGTCTTCTTTGGCTCGTCGTCAACTTGGGTTCCCCTTGAGAGACAAACCTAATAACACTCAGTTAGAAGGTATTTTCTATAAATAGGGTAATGATCCCCAACATTTGAAGCAGAAGATAGTTCATGCTTGGCATAATGTGCATATGAAAGAAAGATATGAGCTATGTAGCTTTGGAAGCGTATACTACTTGGGTGAAGAAAAGAGCTTTGGAGTTGAAGATGGCATATGCTTGTGAGAGACCTATGTCTATGGTTGTGGTTGAGCCATTAACTCTCTCTAACCAAGATGTAGAGGAGTTGGAAGACGCACTCGCCAAGATGAAGCAAGAAAAGGATATGTGGGAAGAGTGGTTCCATGCTTTAAGCTGAAAGCATGAGGAGTTGCAGCTTGAGTCTAAGGACAAAGACGCACTTATTGAACTTCTTGAAGACCGAGCAGTGAAGAGACAGAGAGAACCAGATGGTTCATCTTCCTCTAGTATGCCTCAGCCTTCCGGTGCTTGGAAGAAGATTCTTGACCAGCTTGTCCTTGAGAAGACTCAGATGAAGACTTCTTTTGAGTCTGAGATTCGACGCATTCGAAGGAAGTACACGCCTGCAGCCAGATCATTTGACACTGTTGTTAGAGGATCCTTAGGATGATTAACTTATTTTTCTCTTGTATTTGTATTTTGGTATCTGAAATTGTACTCAGTGTAATCCTTTCAAAATATATGAACAAAAGAGATTTTTATGGTAAATCAAATTATTATTATTGTTATTATATATTTACAAACAAAATAGTATGTTCCTTGAAAATAAAAATGACCAAAACATTGCATTTCACGCATCATTTGCATAACAAGTTTTCTTCCGCGAGATGTCTTATCAGTTATTCTTCTGTGCTTCAGCCAAGCTGACTCACCAATACAACACTCACACCAATCAACCGAAAATCATGGAGCACTTAGAGCAAGAGAAATGAGAACTGAAGGAGGAGATTGCTCGCCTAACTTCTATGATAAAGTTTGTTCTAGCTGCTCAGAATCAGTCTTCTCCAACTCCCGCAACTCCTCATCCTAAGAGGATTATCATTTCAGAGGCTGCTGCCTCAACCATCCTTGTTGCTGCTACTCAATCCGGTCCGTCTATGCCTGATGGATTCCCGTAGGGAATGCCACCGAATTTCATGCATGAAGGTTTTGCACCTACATTTGCTTCTATGTTGGCATCTAGCCCGGTCATGTCTGTGCCGCCTCCAATTGTTCACACTCTACCCCGTGTTAAGGACACCATCTATCATTTTAAGTCGTCTGAGGGCCCCGATGTTTATGAGAAGTTGGATGAGATGAAGGATCATTTTTTAAGCTACGAAAGGAATTGAAAACGTTGAGAGGAAAAGATTTGTTCGGTAAAAGTGCTGCTGAACTTTGCTTAGTGCCAAATGTCAAGATCCCGATGAAGTTCAAAGTCCTTGACTTTAAAAAGTATAAGAGGAATACTTGTCCACTTAGCCACCTCGTCATGTATGCCAGGAAAATGTCGACTCAAACTGATAATGATCAGTTATTAATTCACTACTTCTAAGATAATCTGACTGGTGCTGCTTTTTGATGGTACATGAGACTAGATAATGCAAGTATTCGCACATTCAATGATTTAGGTAAAGCTTTTGTGAAGCAGTATAAGTACAATGTAGACACGGCGCCAGATAGAGACCAATTGAGGTCCATGTCTCAGAAAGACAAGGAGACATTCAAAGAGTATGCCCAAAGGTGGAGAGAGCTTGCTGCTCAGATTAATCCTCCGTTGGAAGAGAAAGACATGACCAAGATTTTCCTAAAGACCCTGAGTTCATTTTATTATGAACGAATGATTGCCACTGCCCCTAGTGACTTTACCGAAATGGTAAACATGGGGATGAGACTAGAGTAAGGAGTCCGAGAGGGATATTTGTCTAAATAAGAGGTGTCATCAAGCAAGAAATATGCAAGTAGTTTCACCAAAAAGAAGAAAGGGGAAACTAATGAAATAATAGTAGGGAGGCAGAGGAGGCCTCATGTCAAAAGAAATCCTCAACCGCGCCAGCATCATCACCAAGTCTCGTCAGTTATCCCAGTATTTTCAAACAATTAATCAATACCAGTTTAACAACCACGTTGCCCGCTCATGGTAATTCCTCTGTCAATATGGTAGATGGTTGTCCAAGAAATTTTAGAGTATTCAATGTGCGACGTATTCGTAGGTCCTTGGTGGAGATGCATAGGACCCTGTGTACCATCAGTGATTGCAAGCACGACCATGATGGTTGTGCAATTTGCAGTGTAAACCCTCGCGGGTGTTCGATCGTCAAGAGAGATATCCAGAATTTGATGGATGAGAATGTAATCCAGATTCAACAGTCAAGGGATATAGATGATGTCAATGTGATAGTACCAGTGTTCAAGACCCCTGAGCGGGTAGGAATTCAGTTTGACAGTAGCAGCAACAACAACGTCAACAAATCGGTATCGTCGTTAGTGATACGATTAGCAGGCCTCGTCTCATATGCATCTGATAGAGATGTTCACTACCAATATAATGCTACAATGATGGAGAATGGTCAAGAGGTTCCGTTGCCTACGACCAATTCTATTATGAATATAGCCGATATTGCAAAGGTGACCCGTAACGGTCGTGTTTTCGGACCTGTCTTTCTGAAAGAGGTGATAGAGGATGTGTCTATTGGTAAGTAGGTTGATGTGCCTGCAGTGAACCCAGTTAGTGCTCCAATATGTCAGTCTGGTGAATCCAGCAAATTGAAGCCTAATGATGATGAGGTGTTGATATTAATCAAGAAAAGTAGAATTTAATATGGTGGAGCAGCTGCTCCAAACCACGCCCAAGATTTCAGTGTTGTCTCTACTAATGAATTTTGAAGCGCACAGAGAAGCATTATAAAGAGTGTGTTGGAGCAAGCCTACGTCCAGCACGATGTAACTATGGATCAATTTGACCATATTAAGGCTAACATTACTTCCTGCAACAACTTGAGCTTTTGTGATGAAGAACTTCCCGAGGAAGGCATAAATCACAATATGGCATTCCATATATCGATGAATTGCAAGGAGGATGCACTGTCAAATGTGCTAGTTGATATCGATTCTTCTTTGAATGTAGTCCCTGTAGCGGGGTATTTGTTACCATTAGAGATCTGCTTCCCTGAATGTAGTACTAGTAAAAATGTCAGAGATCTGGGTAAGGGGGTTGGTTATGCAATGGGAAGGTTTTAGGCACCCAAAGCATCCTAGGTACTCCTAGGGAGCCCTTTTCACATTTTTGTAAGGTTGTTGTTTTTTTCTTGTGAAAATTTATTTGTGCAAACATGATTGAAGAGATGAGAAAAGAATATACAAAGTTATTCACATTTTTGTGCTTGGATGGATGAAACCCATTGCCTACGTACCTTTCATGAAAGATAAGGATCAAAACGTCGTAGTTCGACTAAAAGATTTCTAAAAAAGTGAGTGGATTGATTGGTCCAAAAGGCTTAAGGTCTTTTGTTATCAAAGGGAGAAAACTCGACCTGAAAAACCACAATTCCACCATGTGAGAACAACTTCGACATACTAGTGAGGGGTTAACCCTATAATAAGCATGGAAGTCTTATAATTCAATCACTAAGGACAAAGGTAAGTATTATATCTACCACAAAGATAACTCAAACCTAATAGCAAATCGTTATGAAAAGTTTGATTAAGAAGTGGACATTAGGACCACAAAAGAGATCTGAATGGGTTGAATTAACCAATTAGAAGTATGTGCAAAAATGGTCAAAGTTGACTTAAAGATTCAATTCAAAATGAGTATTATGAAAAGAAAGTTCGAAAATCAAAAGCCTAAGGCTTAGGTTTCTAGTTTTGAAAACAAGTCAAATATTTGCATAATAGTTTTCTGGTTTTGGGTTAAGGATGAAAATATGGATCAAGGTTAAGCATGCAAAAGGTGAGGGTTAAGGGATAAAGCCACAAACAGGGTTGCTTTCTCAAGATCATAGAAATGATCCAAGTAAGTTCCTTTGGAATAGTCAAGCATAGGGCCAAAGCAAGATAATGCAAGTATCAAAGATAACAACAGCAAGAGGAAACAAGATGCCAATAGTTGGTCTTACACTCGACTCCAAGGAAATGGAATGCCAATCAATGGTCTTACATCCAAATCCTAACAACACAAAGGAAACAAATGTCAATAGCTGGACTTACAATTGACTCCTCAAAAGGACAAGATAAATGTCACAAAGTATGAGCAATGATCATGGTAATGATATACAAGTAATGCTCAAAAATGAAAACAATGCACAAAGGCACACACAAACATCAATGCACCGATGAACAAACAATCACACGCTATACACAAACAAGAGGCTTCATACAAAGGGGGGCTTTAGCCAAGGAGTCATATCAACCTCGACAAACAAGCCAGCTGTATAAGTGTAAACAGAAGCTCTTAACCACTAACATTGAGAGTTAGGGTGAGCAGATGAAATGGGAAATGAGGATTAGACCTCATGGCTCTTAACCCTGGCCTGGGTGAGCTCAAGACACTGAAAGTGTGGGGATCCAGAATGAGGAATCCTATTCCACATGACTGACTCATACAAGATTTTGGGTGTTTATTCAAAAGCATCAGCATGTAGTACGAGCATAATGAAAGACTCAACTGAATAGCAGGGGATTGATTGCAAATCCCTTTTATCTGCCAATTGCCTCTTCACTTAGGAGGTCTTAACATGTAACCATGCCTCATTTAGAGGTCTTTAGCACAAAATTAAACAATCAAAAACATGGCCTCTTAAGGAGGGCTTCAGACAGGTGCCTGCCAAAAGGATGGCAGGACTTCCATACTACATGGAGAAAATAATGGTTACCTAGGTGGTAAACCAACCACAGCAAAGCAAAGCTCAAGTAATGAGCTAAAAGCGGCTAAAGTACCTGTACAAAAGGCTAGTCAATTAGTAACTCAGACAAACAAACAGAAAACAGACAAAAACCAATAGTGGTTTCCAATATGTACACAAAGCAAGTCCTAAAAGGCAATCAATCAAGTGAGTTCACCGCCAAAGGATCTACAACATAATCAAAATTAGTTAACCAAAGTAACTTGCATCTCAAGTAATGAGATCACATCAATCATTATGGCTAATTGCTTGAACCTGAAATACAAAGCTCAAAAGGTGAGTACAAACCACTAGTGCAAAGACTAGGGTCAAAGGCAAAGCAAAAAGTCAAAACAGAAGTTAATATTCAACATGAAGCATATTTAATCAAGTAAGAACATGTCCTAAAAAGGATCAAATCCAAATCAATAAGCAAAGCCATCTAATGAGCAAGATAAGGCAAAGGCAATCACAATGCACACAATTGGATATCAAACATAAAAAATTCACATTAAAACAGAAATGAATCCAATGATCATGAAATTTTTTATGTGCACACAACATGTTAAACACAAGTATCATGCAAAAGATTGGAATCAGAAACTCTCAATTGACATGTATATGAAAATGAACAAGATCAACATCAAAATGTGTGACACACATTGTCACACCTTACATCCATGTGTCCAAACAGAGATGGAAAATGATAAAAATGCACAACCAAGCCTCAAAAATCATGTAACATATTAGGAACCAGCATGTCAAATTTCAAAGCAATTAGCCAAACAATGAGCATTTCACAAGAGAATTGGTACAACATGTCGCATTTTGCATCATGTTCAAATAATCAATCACATTCTAAATTCCAGCAAGGCACAAATCCATAAATTCACATCACAAAATAAAAGACATTCAAATGAACATGTAGAAAAAAGTTGGGATTTATTTGGAATCATTTTCTATTTTTAGTGATTTTTCCAATTTGCATGAAAATAAATGGAATAAATGTGAAACATGTAGAAAATGTTAAATGAATTGGAACTGGAAAAATGCATGAGGCCTGGATCGAACCTAGGACATGAAGGTTGAAAATGGCGCTGAAAAAACAATTGAAATCCAAAATACACACGCGAGAATCGAACTGGCGAGGAAAAGGTCAAGCGCGCGCTCAGTAAAAACAAATGCCAAAGAGCAAAACAACACATGCAGGGATCGGACCCTGTACAGGGAGGTCCAAGGCGCGTTTCAAATGAAACGCTACGCATCATTAAATGATGTGTCGCCTAGTCAGCAAGGTCAATGCCACAATGCATGGTCAAACGCGTATGGACCAATGGATACGCCATGCAGGATCCACGCCAGCGCTGATAGGGCAAAACCCTAGCGCTTTTGCAGACGGCGGAGGGAGCGGTGGTTTCCACCGTCTTCTTCAATGAGACGGTGGCGCTACAGTGATGTTCACAAAAAAAATTCCAGAATCACGCATACTATACATCAATCGAAAGCTTATCTAATGTACATTCCAAATCCAGGTTCAATTCACACTAATTCTTCCTAACCAGAGTAAATCGAAGAGAAACATAATGCATATCAAAACTTCAACTCAGCATAACTCACTCAATATTCATCCATTTCAAAATCTAAAAACATCAGGACTATCAGCATCAAAGGATCTATCTAAACATGGCAATAAAATGAAGAAAGGTGATGATCGAATTTTAACCTCTTGAAGAACAGAATGATGAAATCGTGGATTCAAGCTCTCAAAAGTGTCCAGATCTTCTCCTTTACTCTTGTTATGAAGATTTATGCACCAAGAAGCAACTGAAAGCATTCAAATCCAACTCAATTTCAGAACTCCATCTTCATGTTCATGTGCTTGTATGGCTCGAAATCCAGCTTAAATGAACAGTCCAGATGATGATTCTTGCTCAGAATTACACAGGGGTCACGAATATGCAAAGACATTGAAGGTTTGTGTCAAGAAATTTGGATTTTTGAAGAGAGAAAATTTGGAAGAAATTTGGAAATTTTTAGATCTGAGTTCTGTTATCTCTCCAATGAAATTAGGGTTTTGCTTTTATATGGGGTATTAATGATGTTGAAACAAAGATTAAGCCAAAGCTAAACATGATTCGTGAAATAGGAGGTGTAGTGAAAAAAATGCAAGTGAGCTTAGCATGTACATGCTACACGTGAACAGTGCCATGCTGGGCCTTGAAATCACTTAAAATCAGCCAATAATCAACATGGAATTAGTATTTTGCATGCATGATCAACAAAATTTAACTTCTTGATTTTTCCTCCAAAATTTTCATGCATTGACAAATGATCATGTGAGCTAATTTCATGCAATGCAATGTTTGATTTGGAAAATATTGGTCATGATAAGCATTATGCAAAAAGAGTGGACCAATTTGGAGTTTTGGATCAAAAGTTATGCCATGTTGAACTTCCATGCACACTTGGAAATCATTTGATCATAATTCTTCAACCATTCATCAGATGCTCATGATCTTGGACTTTTTGGAAATGGGAGAGAAAGATCTTCAACTTTCATGTTCAACAAAAATTCATTTGAAGCTTCTTTGATGTTGGAAAGTTAAGTTGAATGTGGACTGAAAACTTGCCATTTTTTGGAAATTTGAAATTATAGGTCACCTTCCATTTTGGGAAACTTTTGTCTTGACCTCAAAATCTTCAATATGGATGTTTGAAATGTCAAATGAAACTTGTTTGAACATGAAGGAAGTGTCTCAATCATCTCCTCATCCTCAAAATCCTCAGTTGACTGTACAGTTGACTGTCTTGGTCCTTAGATGACCTGAAAATGCTTTGATGAATTTCAATTTCCATCACTTGGGAAAAATGCTCCAAAATGGAACCATAAATTATATAAGCTCATCAAATGATCATATGGTCCACATCTCAAGAAAATACCACCATCTCTTGCACAAAGGATGCTCAGGAAGTGCTTGACCAGTGTTTGCTTAAGCTGCAAGTAACAAAGATTAATGACATATTTTTGTACTTTTTGTTAGTAAATGAAATGATAAAAGCAATGATATACAATGCAAGTATGCCTGGTGATCAAAACCACTCAAAAGAGATCCCTACCCAAAGGGGAAAGGAAGCCAAGATGCTCAAAGATCCTTGAGGCTATGCAATGAAATGCTATGATGCCATGAGGGATCTTAGGGACAAAATTAGGGTCTTACATATGCCACTATTTAAGGTCATTCTAGCCGGAGAAGTGAAGGTTAAAATCTTCGTCTCGACGAGGTAGAATGGGCTTAAATAATAACAAAGATACAAATTTTGGTCCCTAAGAGACCTCATGATGCAAATGTATGTATGCAAAACAAAACTCTATGTGGGGATATGTGTCCACAAAGAAGAAAAGACAATCCATAGGAGTAATGCACTCACTAGGGACAGAGACTCTATTGGGGAACTCTCATGAATAAATCATTCAATGAGGAAAGACTCAAATGGGGAGTAAAGACTGAAAATGCGGGAGCAGGTCACGACTCAAAATCGGGGATAAGAGTTTTCCAAAGGGAACAAATCCATTGGAAAAAACCAAACGGACTCAAGGATGCGTGTATTAGGGAATATGCCAATACAGCAGAACTATCTATAAAGGATACTTCGGATAAAAATCTGGAACCTGATGGGAACCATCCACTAAGGGACCACACCGGGGATATCCAAAAGGAATCTCCTGGGGCAAATAACAGGAAATGAGGTGTTACCGGTTTACTTGGTAACAAGCTCAAGAAGCAATGAATATCTAATACCGGTATAAGGGTAAGAGATATCAAGACTTCAAAACATCTGAGGAAGACCTAAAAAGGTATATTTTAACTTAGGAAAATCTGACTCCACAAGGGACCAAGGTCATAATAGGGAGCAGAAAGGAAGGAACACCAGGGATACCGGTTTGTAGGCATATAATAAGTGACCGACCAACGTGAATTGGGGAATATTCCCAAAACACTCATCATCCGAAAGAAGGGCTTCAAAAGCAAACACGACTAGGATGGACATTCGACTCCACAAAGGGAAACACGAATCTTACTCGATTGGAGAAGGACAAAAGGCTTCAACCAAAGAGCGCATGAGATACATTATCTATTACCGTCAGAACGTAGATAATATACTCGAATGGAAGGAACACCAGGGATACCGGTTACTGGGCATATAATAGGTGACCGACCAACGTGAATTGGTTTTTACTTCCAAAACACTCATCATCCTGGAAGAAAGCAAGATGCAAACTTATTTATAGGATGGATATTCGATTCCGAAACAAAGGAATACGAATCTTACTCAGCTGGGGAAGGACAGAAGGCTCCGACCAGAAGAGTGCATGAGATATATTATCTATTACCGTCATAACATAGATAATATACTCGCATGGAAGATTATCCACAACCAATTTACTGGGTTAGTAAAGGATAAATCGACCGAAAAGAAAGGCATCGGGATACTAAACTAGGTATATAATGATGACCAATCAAGGGGAGAAACAATCATTACCAACAAAAGGGTAAATGAAAGAAGACTCACGGGGGATACATTGTTAAAAACAATGATCAATGAGATCCATCACCGACAAACGGTAAATGAAGGAGGATCCGCTGGCGACCTTACTGGAGATAAAATTGCTTAAACAGAGCAACTATCCACAAAAGAAGGAGGGAATATCAAGAACGAATAATGGATAATGATAAACGCCACAGAAGGGATTATATCTACCGGATATTGGGTAGAAAACCACGGAAGAGTATTCGTCATCAACTAGGATGAACAAAAAAGGTTAACTCTGCACAGGGGGAAAAATTAGGGTTTACAACTACCGGTTTACTTGGTAGAAGGCCACCAACTCCGCTGAGGGAAAGGTGAATAATTCTTGATATACTGATCAATTATTCAACAAAAGGAGGGATTACACCTACTAGTTTACTGGGTAGGAAACCACAAATTCCACCGAGGATAACGTGAATGACTACTAAATATTGAGTAATTATTCATTTATACCACGGGGAAGTACAAGAGACAGTTACAAAAAGGCCAATTCAGGATCAATCCAAAAAGGCAAACTGAATCAAGACTCATCCTAATGAGGATATAACTCAATAAGGGACACCCATCCCAATATATGTGTTGGGAGGAAACTGAAACAACCATCATCCACGAGGATATAACTCAGTGGGGAATATGGAAGGAAAGGATAAACACTTTCTGCTTATGGGGCAGACTCTATATTGAGAGATCGGACACACCCACATCTGCTTGGGGAAAATATATCACCAGAAGCAGGGAATAACAAACAAAGATATATGGCAAAGAATGCAACATGAATATCTGAATGTTATGATTATGCATGAATATGCGTGATTTATGTTTGGTGAATGCTGACAAACAGACGTATCTAACACAAACAAGCCCAGGGAACAAACGCCCGGTACTACACCACAGGAGAGAAAGCCAAGATCACCAGAGAATAAACAATTCTGATAGGGATCAGGAAACAGCAAGATCTCTGCAAGGGATGAATCACCACAGATAAAAATCCATCACACCAAATCACTGGGGATTTATCTGAGGAAAAGAAGGAGAACTGGGGACCAACCACCAAATACTAAACCTTCCAAAAGGAGCCACAACTGCTGAGGAGGAAAGAATCACTGCTCTGCTGAAGGGAGGGGAGGTGAAAACCTCAACAAGCACTCTGAATGAGGAGGAGTCATAACAAAGACTCTGCTCAACAAAATCTGCTCGGGAGAAAAAATCTGTTCGGGAGAAATCCCAACAAATACCCTGCTCGGGGGAAAAATTTCAATAGAAACTCTGCTTGGGGAGAAATCCCAACAACAATCTGGAGAAAGAGGATACAACCAATGCCAGGAACATGAACAAAAGTCTTACCCTGTTGGAGATCATGCCACCCTTGGGAGAGCACTGTGGATCTCTTAAGTATCCTTTCATCATTGTGAACATTCACTTTGTTTAAAAACAATTTTGAAAAATTTGTTTGTTTAAAAGCAATGATATTTTATCAATTAAAACATGCAAAACATTTGTTGAATAGAAACAAATAAGAGTGCAAATAATTGGATAAAAGGCTCAAATTGATTTGATGGAATAGTAGTCTGCAAATGGCAAGACTCCATAGATCTGTACAAATTCGAAATTGGTGATATATATTGGAAGAGGGCTACATTGAACATAATGACCATTTCTCTCCAAATTTGAATTCGATGTATTTGACGCTTCAGTTGACGATGACTGAGCAAGAACCTCTGACGAACGACCGTTGCAGAACGAAAGTCTTGTCAGGATGCAGTTACTTGCCAAATCCCTAATTTTTGCCTAGATTTCCCCAGGATGAGGTACTCAATCTAGCGGGATGCAAACATTTCATTTTTTTATGTCTCTAATTTTTTCCTGGATCGTCCTTTCGGGTTTTCAATCCACCGAGACGCTCATTTTTGCCTAAGTCACCCTTTCGGGTTTTCAACTTAGCGAGCTATTCCCTTTTTTATTTTTAGGCAAAGTATTTCTTGACTGCATCTGAATTCACAGGACGAGTGAAATCCTCCCCATCCATAGTTGTAAGCATCAAAGCTCCGCCTGAAAAGGCTCTCTTGACAACATATGGACCTTCATAGTTTGGAGTCCACTTACCCCTGGAATCGGGCGCGAAAGACAAGACTTTCTTGAGCACGAGGTCACCTTCTCGGAACAAACGAGGCTTGACCTTCTTATCGAATGCTTTCTTCATTCTCTGCTGATATAACTGACCATGGCACCGGGCAGTCAATCGCTTCTCTTCAATGAGATTCAACTGGTCATAATGACTCTGAATCCATTCAGCATCAGTCAACTTGGCTTCCATCAAGACTCTCATTGATGGGATCTCTACCTCTACTGGGAGTACAACCTCCATGCCGTAAACAAGAGAGAAAGGGGTTGCCCCTGTTGAAGTGCGGACAGATGTACGATATCCATGCAAAGCAAATGGCAGCATCTCATGCCAATCTTTGTACGTAACAACCATCTTCTGGATAATCTTCTTGATATTCTTGTTAGCAGCTTCAACAGCCCCATTCATCTTGGGTCTGTAAGAAGAAGAATTATGATGTGCTATCTTGAACTCGCTACACAGATCTTTCATCATCTGGTTGTTCAAGTTAGATCCATTATCAGTAATGATCTTGTCTGGCACACCATAACGGCATATGAGTTGATTCTTGATAAACTTCACAACCACCTTCCTGGTCACACTTGCATATGATGCAGCTTCAACCCACTTGGTGAAGTAATCAATTGCTACGAGAATGAACATGTGTCCGTTGGACGCTTTCGGCTCTATCATGCCAATCATGTCAATTCCCCACATGGAGAAAGGCCATGGTGATGAAATCACATTCAGAAGTGTCGGAGGAATATGAATCTTGTCTGCATAAATCTGACACTTATGGCATCTCTTCACATATTTGCAGCAGTCAAACTCCATTGTCAGCCAATAGTAGCCTGCTCTCAACACCTTCCTAGCCATGGCATGTCCATTGGAATGAGTACCAAAACCTTCATGGACCTCAGTCATTAACAGGTTTGCTTTGTGTCTATCCACGCATCTGAGCAGAACCATGTCAAAATTCCTTTTATAAAGCACATCGCCACTGAGGTAGAAACTGCCTGACAATCTCCTCAAAGTTTTCCTATCTTCCACAGATGCCCCAGGCGGGTAAACCTGGTTCTGGAGAAAACACTTGATGTCGAAATACCGAGGCTTATCATCTTTGACTTCTTCAACTACAAATACATGAGCTGGTCTGTCCAAGCGCATCACTGTGATGTTGGGGACTTCATTCCAGTATTTAACCACAATCATGGAGGCGAGCGTAGCAAGAGCATCTGCCATTCGATTATCCTCTCGAGGAATATGATGGAAGTCAACCTTAGTAAAGAACGTTGAAATCCTCCTCGCATAATCTCTGTATAGGATGAGGCCAGGCTGATTCGTTTCCCATTCACCCTTAATCTGATTAACAACGAGGGCCGAATCACCGTAAACATCAAGATGCTTGATCCTTAGATCAATGCATTCCTCCAATCCCATAATACAGGCCTCATACTCAGCCATATCATTCGTGCATTTGAAAGTTTAAGTTGATGTAAAAGGAATATGTGTGCACTGAGGAGTAATGATTACTTCCCCAATACCATTTCCGTACTGATTTACAGTGCCATCAAACACCATCGTCCATCTGGAACCAGGTTCTGGACCTTCATCAAGTGTAGGCTCATTGCAATCTTTCATTTTCAAATACAGAATCTCCTCGTCTGGGAAGTCGTACTGAACTGACTGATGATCTTCAATCGGCTGGTGTGCCAAATGGTCAGCCAAGATACTACCTTTGATAGCTTTCTGAGCTCGATACTCGATATCATACTCAGACAACAACATCTGCAAACGGGCAATTCTCCCAGTTAAATCAGGCTTCTCAAAAATGTACTTGATTGGATCCATTCTGGATATCAACCAAGTCGTATGATTTATCATATACTGGCGTAAACGCTTAGCGGCCCAACCCAAAGCACAACATGTCTTCTCAAGCATTGAGTATCGAGATTCACAATCAGTGAACTTCTTACTCAGGTAGTAGATAGCATACTCTTTCTTCCTTGATTCGTCTTGCTGACCAAGGACACAACCCATGGAGTCTTCAAGAACAGTGAGATACATGATCAAAGGTCTTCCTTCTACAGGCGGAGACAAGATCGGAGGTTCAGACAGATACTCTTTGATACTATCGAAAGCTTTCTGGCAATCCTCGGTCCAATCATGAGACTGATCTTTCCGGAGGAGCTTGAATATCGGTGCACATGTGGCAGTCATGTGGGATATAAATCTAGAAATGTAATTCAATCGGCCAAGAAAACCTCGGACTTGCTTCTCAGTTTTGGGCGCAGGCATCTCTTGTATTGCTTTGACCTTGGCAGGATCAACCTCAATACCTCGCACGCTAACTATAAAGCCCAATAACTTACCAGAACGGACTCCAAATGTACACTTGTTCGGATTCAGACGAAGCTTATACTTCCTCAAACACTGAAAAAGCTTCAACAAGTGCTCAACATGTTCAACTTCCGTTCTAGACTTAGCAATCATATCATCGACATACACCTCGATCTCCTTGTGCATCATATCATGAAACAAGGTAGTCATGGCTCATTGATACGTGGCTCCGGCGTTCTTCAAACCAAAGGGCATCACTCGATAACAGAATGTTCCCCAAGGTGTGATGAATGTTGTCTTCTCCATATCCTCGGGTGCCATTTTGATCTGATTATATCCGGAAAATCCGTCCATAAATGAGAAGACTTTGAATTTAGCTGTATTGTCTACCAACATATCAATATGTGGTAAAGGGAAATCATCTTTCGAACTAGCTTTATTCAAATCTCTATATTCCACACACATTCGGACTTTTTCGTCTTTTTTAGGCACGGGCACAATGTTGGCCACCCATTGAGGATATGTAGAAGTCACCAGAAACCCCGCATCAATTTGCTTCTGAACTTCCTCTTTGATCTTCACTGCCATATCTGGATGAGTTCTTCTGAGCTTCTACTTCACAGGCACGCACTCAGGCTTCAAAGGCAGGAAATGTTGCACGATATCAGTATCTAGACCAGGCATGTCTTCATACGACCAAGCAAAGATATCGGAATATTCTCGTAGCAAACTAATCAACCCCTTCTTGACAGATTCTTCCAAGAGTGCCCCAATCTTGACCTCCCGAGCACAATCTTCAGACCCCAAGTTGACTGTTTCCAGATTCTCGAGATGCGGCTGAATGATTTTCTCTTCGTGCTTAAGCAGACGAGAAATCTCATCAAGAATCTCTTCAACATCATTTTCCTCTGCCTCAAATACAGGGAATTCAAAATTGGGAGATGGCGTTGGATCATTATCTTCAATGGGTTTAGAAATCAACCTGCATAATGATTTTGGATATAAAAGCTTTAGAATTTAAACAAGACAAATCATTATGCAGATGAAAAGCTGATTTTATTCTTGTTTTTAGGCTCTTTTTTTGTGACCACCAATTTCATGCAAAAAAGCGAAAAGGGAAAACAATTGGAAAAACAAATGTTTAACATGAATTTACTGAATGAAATATCATTGTATGAATGATGCCAACAATGTCATCACTCCTCCTTTTGGCATGGGAGAAGGGTTTTCAAACAAAGCAAACATATTACGCTGACTTATGAATGACCGTAGGAACATCCACAGCGACCCAATTGTTGCAGATCCCGCCAGGGATGACAAAATTGTCGGAGTCCTCTGCATCCTCTTCCAAGATAGCAGCAGCTTCTTCATCAACAGTGTGGATGAAACCTCCACTCTTGAACAACCCTCTCTCATTGAAGACCCCAAAAGAAAAGCCAATGTCAGCCCGGGACTTGTTATCTTCAAGCTCGATCACCTTTCCTAATCCAGCAGTTGCACCACGCTCAATGGCCAACTTCGCATCTTTATAGGAAGAAAATGAAGGAGTTCTCTTCTCAATCGGCTCAGCAATAGATAAATCTTGGAAATAAGTTCCAACTTCATCCTCAGCATCAATATACGAGAAGGAAGACAAGTGGCTAACCAGGAGAGCCTTTTCTCCCCCTACCACAACCAGTTTCTTATTCTTAACGAATTTCAACTTCTGGTGTAGGGTGGATGTCACGGCGCCAGCCTCGTGAATCCATGGTCTGCCTAAGAGACAGCTGTATGATGGGTGAATATCCATAACCTGGAAGGTAATCTGGAAATCACTTGGTCCAATCTTGATTGGGAGATCAACTTCCCCAATCACAGTCTTACGTGACCCATCAAAAGCTTTCACAACAACTCCACTCTGCCTCATGGGAGGCCCTTGATATGACAATCTAGAGAGAGTGGTTTTCGGCAATACATTCAGAGATGACCCAGAGTCCACCAGCACGTTGGACATGGCGTCGTCTTTGCAATTCATTGAAATGTGTAAAGCCATGTTGTGGTCTCTTCCCTCCTCAGGAAGATCAGAGTCACAGAAACTCAAATTGTTACAAGCAGTGATATTTGCAACAATGCTATCGAACTATTATGTTGTGACGTCGTGATCAACATACGCCAGATCCAAAACTTTCTGCAGAGCCTCCCTATGGGGTTCTGAATTCAGGAGCAAAGATAGCACGGATATCTTGGACGGCGTTTGTAGAAACTGGTCTACAACATTGTACTCACTTTTCTTGATGAGCCTCGGCATCTCATCACAATCTTCTTTCACATTGCCACTTGGGCCAACAGAAGGAGGAATTAACAATGTAGAGGAGGATTTAACAACAGGTGTCAGATTTGGAGCATTAACAGCATTCTCGATCGGGCGCTCAGCAAAATCAGCATTGGTTTGAGGCTTGGGAGGTGCAGAAAACACACGACCACTGCGAGTCAGACCACTTACATCAGCAATATTTACAACGGAGGAGGAAGGCAAAGGCACTTCTTTCCCATCTTCCACAGCAACAGCACTATAGCGGAAGGGAACTGCTTTCTCTGAAGAATATGGTACTGGACATGCAGGCTTGATAATTAGAGAAGGGGAAACCTTCTGCTTGCTACCATCGAATTTGATGACAACAGGATCAGGTATCCGAAACACTGGAGAGATTACGTTGACTTCTGGCTCCTCCTCATCAACATTCCTGTTCTGAAGGATCTCAATAATTCCCTCATCCAGCATCTTCTGAAGATCTTTGCGCACCTGGAGACAACCCAATCTATTAACAAAACAAACTCGACACTGGTCATGATCGTGCTCACAGTAACTATAGTCACACAACAAACGATGCATTTCCACTAGAGATTGTCGAGTATGACTGACATATTTGACCTTGTACTTGCCAGGGCAACCCTGGACCATGTTAACTGACTTCCCATGCTCGGGCAATGGGTTCTTTTTAACATTAGGACCAACTTCCTCAAAGCTCAGAATTCCGCACCTCATAAGGTCTTGAACCTTAGTCTTCAGCGGATAGCAATTCTCTATGTCATGACCGGGAGCACCCGAATGATAAACACAGTGCAGCTCGGGCTTATACCACCACTGAGGGTTAGTAGGTATAGCCGGTGGGTCTCTCGGTGTAATCAGCTTCCTCTCTATCAAAGAGGGATACAATTCTGCATATGACATCGGAATAGGATCAAAGGTGACCCTTTTCCTCTCGTAATTTGAGCTAGCTTGATTACTGTTGTTGCGAGGCTGGTAGGCCTGCTGCTGAGGGCGATGTTGTTGCTGCTGATATTGCTGAGGTGGTTGTTGATGATTGTGATGCTGATATTGCTGATTATCATGGAAAACAGGTGCTACATGAGCCACCTGATGCGGATTACTGGTTGGTCGCACAGTCTTCCTCTTCACAGAGGGTCTTCTGGGTTTTGTAACACCCTTCTAAAATACCCCAACAATGAATTAAAATAACAAAACGTAAATCAGAGTAAATATGCAATTCAAGGGTGTCACACTTGACACTTCACACCATTTTCCAAATATATCCTGTCATGCTCATTTATTTGATCAAAACAAAACATTTGCATAATACGCAGCGGATAAAAACTACAACATTCAAACCATGTAACACATTACATGTTAAGTTGTTCAACAACCAAATGAAAACATAGTAAAACATCCCATCCCGATGTTACATCTACCAGAGCATGACCCACTAAGGAACTACACTAGACTCCAAGGACTAGCTTCTACTCAATCACTGCTCGTTACCTGAAACATAGTTGTAAGGGTGAGTTCCTCAATCGATATAATAAGCATTATAAAATATCATGTAATGCTAAGTAAATTAACACATCTCATCACCCTAATCAGATCACACATTCAGCAACGGCAACATCAACTCAACACAAACACAAAACACACGTATAATATTGGAATACATCCATTCATATTATACGCCATACATACATATATTATGCAATGAGACTCCATGCATGCGGTACCGACTATTCGTGAACATATAGTTCAACCTCACCGATCAAATCCAGATACGGCTACCAAGCTCACTAGTCCCACTCATTTGAGACCTAGTGACTCACTCACTAATTCCTCACCATGGGAATTAGCTACCACCCCAAGGGCTATGATATGCACGCTAATCACCTAGCATGCAAACATCAACAACAATCCACAACAACTCACTCACTAATTCCTCACCATGGGAATTAGCTACCACCATAAAGGCCATAATATACATGCTAAATCACCTAGCATGCAAACATCAACAACAATTCAAAATAGACATAGGCTCACACTCTAAGCCATAAACAGTCCATTCACAATTGCATACACAACAGGTACATTCACAATATTATGCATACCATCATACATCATCAGCATGTTATCACAAAAATCATATCATGTCATGCCAATTAATAATCACAGTATTAGCACACTCTACTAATACCTACACTGCTCAAAACAACGGGAAACGATCCCTACTATATCATACATCAGCTAAAATTACATTACTCAGCTGAACAACCAAAAACTGCACAACAATAGCACAGAAAAACCACAATTCTGCCCATACGCGTATTGCCTAGTCCCATACGCGTATGGCCCATTTCTCAGCCAATCCCATACGCGTATCACCTGTCTCATACGCGTATACTACGCATACCACTTCCCCATACGCGTACCAACAGAGACCAAACCACGTTCAAAACATCATCTTCTTCATCCATACGCGTATTGCCTAGTGCCATACGCGTACCAGACCATCTCATACGCGTATCGCCTAGTGCCATACGCGTATGACCAGAAACCATAATTCCAGATCTGCTATGGTTTTCTCTGCTAAGAGATCTCTCCAATTCAACCTTCCACAGTCCAATTTTTACACAAAATTCATTCATATCATCTAACACGAATCATACCCTATTCAATTTCACAAATTCTAACATTATTCCATCTAATTCTTACGAATCTTCTCCCATTATAACCCATATCTCGTTCATCCATCAGTTCCCAATTTACAGCATTCATCATTCCAATTAGGGACAAATCAATGGCTTATCACTACCCATTACATGTTAACCCATAATACCCATTAAACGATGATAAACCCCCTTACCTGAGTTAATCCGGCAAATCCTTCGGCTTCGAGCTCTTCTTCTCTTCACCCTTGTTCTCTGGCTCTTTTTCCCTTTCTCCACTTTAGAGTCGTTTTTCTGTATTCACGTGAAAACTCTCTTTTACCAAATGGGACCTTTTCTAATTCCAACTTTTATTCCAATAATAATAATAATAACATTCCAATAATATTCCAATTATTTAATTAAATTAATAAATATTATATTAATTTAAATTAAATAATTATCCTTATTTCATCGGGGTGTTACAACTCTCCCCCACTAAAAGAGTTTTCGTCCTCGAAAACATACCTCAAGCGAACAACTCAGGATAAGACTCCTTCATCTGACTCTCAAGTTCCCAAGTCACATTGCCACCTGCTGGTCCTCCCCAAGCTACCTTTACCAAAGCAATCTCTTTACCCCGCAACTGCTTCAACTCTCGATCCTCGATCCTCATAGGTGATGTTTCAACAGTCAGGTTATCTCTCACCTGTACATCATCTACTTGGACCACATGCGACGGATCAGGAATGTACCTCCTCAACTGAGACACATGAAAAACCTCATGCAAATTCGCAAGTGACGGCGGTAAAGCGATACGATAGGCTACCTCCCCTATCCTCTCCAAAATCTGATAAGGACCAATAAATCGAGGTGTCAACTTCTTCGACTTCAAAGCTCGACCAACCCCAGTTATCGGAGTAACACGAAGAAACACATGATCTCCCTCTTGAAACTCAAGTGACTTCCTTCTCTTATCGTGATAACTCTTCTGACGACTCTGAGCAATCCTCATCTTCTCCTGAATCATCTTAATCTTTTCCGTAGTTTGTTGAACAATCTCCGGTCCAACCACAGCACTCTCACCGGACTCATACCAACATAAAGGTGTCCGCAATCTCCTACCATACAAAGCTTCAAACGGTGCCATACCAATGCTCGAATGAAAACTATTGTTGTAGGTAAACTCAATCAAAGGTAAATACAATCCCAAGCACCTCCCTTTTCCAAAACACAAGCCCTCAAAAGATCCTCTAGTGACTGAATCGTCCTCTCAGTCTGACCATCAGTTTGCGGATGATATGCAGAACTCAATCTCAGCTTAGTTCCCAAAGCCCTCTGCAAACCTTCCCAGAACTTCGATGTAAATCTAGGATCTCTATCCGAAACAATACTCGACGGAATACCATGCAAACTTACAATCTTCTCAATATACAACTCAGCTAATCTCTCTAACGGATAATCCATTCTGATCGGAATGAAATGAGCCGATTTTGTCAATCTGTCAACAATCACCCAAATAGCTTCAAAATTCTTACTTGTCCTCGGTAAACCAGAAACAAAATCCATACTGATACTATCCCACTTCCACTCTGGAATAACCAACGGTTGCATTAGCCCAGACGGCTTCTGATGCTCAATCTTTGACTTCTGACAAGTCAAACAAGAATAAACAAAACTCGCAATTTCTCTTTTCATTCCCGGCCACCAAAATAACTTTTTCAAATCATGATACATCTTCGTAGCCCCAGGATGAATACTCAAGCCACTACGATGTCCTTCCTCAAGAATACTCTTCTTAAGCTCGGTAACATCCGGAATACACACCCGATTACCAAATTTCAAAACACCATTCTCATCAACTCTGAATTCACCACCTTGACCTTGATTCACTAGAGTCAACTTATCAACCAAAAGCACATCGGATCTCTGACCCTCTCTAATCTCATCCAGAATACCACTCGTTAACTTCAACATCCCCAACTTAACACTATTGTGAGTACTCTCACACACCAAACTCAAGTCTCTAAACTGCTCAATTAAATCCAATTCCTTAACCATTAACATAGACATATGCAATGATTTCCGACTCAATGCATCAGCCACTACGTTTGCTTTACCCGGATGGTAATTCAAACCAAAGTCATAATCCTTCAGAAACTCTAACCATCTCCTCTGTCTCATATTCAGCTCTTTCTGATCAAACAAATACTTTAAACTTTTATGGTCACTGAAAACCTCAAATCTTGACCCGTACAAGTAATGCCTCCATAACTTCAGAACAAATACCACAGCTACCAATTCTAAATCGTGTGTCGGATAGTTCCTCTCATGAACCTTCAGTTGTCTCGAAGCATAGGCTACAACCTGCTTATTCTGCATCAAAACACCACCTAAACCCAACAATGAAGCATCACAGTAAACCTCAAATGGTTCTGACGGACTCGGTAATATCAGAATAGGAGCAATAGTTAACCTTCTCTTTAACTCTTGGAAACCTTCTTCACATTTTGAGTCCCAAACAAAAGCTTGCCCCTTTCTAGTCAACATCGTCAACGGTAACGCCAACTTAGAAAATCCCTCAATAAATTTCCTATAATAACCTGCAAGTCCAAGAAAACTCCTTATCTCAGAAACTGACTTCGGAGCTTCCCACTTAGATACCGCTTCTATCTTAGAAGGATCAACAACAACACCACCTCTGGAAATCACATGACCAAGAAAACTAACCTCTTCTAACCAAAATTCATACTTGGACAATTTAGCAAATAACTTCTTTTCTCGTAGAACTCCTAAAACCACTCTCAAATGTTCAGCATGCTCTTCTTCAGATTTCGAATACACCAAAATATCGTCAATAAACACCACCACAAACTTGTCTAGGTACAGATGGAAAATCCTATTCATATACTCCATAAATACCCCAGGCGCATTAGTCACACCAAAAGGCATTACAGAATACTCATAATGTCCATACCTTGTTCTGAAAGCAGTCTTCTGAATATCCTCGGTTTTCACACGTATCTGATGATAACCCGATCTCAAATCTATTTTGCTGAACAGACTCGCACCAACCAACTGATCCATCAAATCATCAATCCTCGGCAAAGGATACCGATTCTTGATCGTCACTTTATTCAGTTGCCTGTAGTCCACACACAACCTCATAGTACCTTCTTTCTTCTTAACCAATAACACTGGTGCGCCCCACGGTGACACACTCGGACGAATAAATTTCTTATCCAACAGATCTTCCAGCTGACTCTTCAATTCAGTTAACTTAACAGCAGACATACGGTACGGAGCCATCGATATCGGCCTAGTACCAGGTACCAAATCAATCGAGAATTCAACTTCACGCTCTGGCGGTAATTCATTCACTTCTTCAGGAAACACATCAGGAAAATTACACACCACGGCTAGATCACAAATCGCCAGTTTATCTTTAGCCTCCAAAGTCGCTAACAGCATAAACAACTCTGCTCCATCTACTACTGCCTCATTCACCTGCCTTGCTGATAGAAACAAACTCTTTCCTTCCTCAATCTCGGGAAAGATCACAGTCTTATCAAAACAGTTGATATAAACTCGGTTAAACACCAACCAGTTCATACCCAGGATAACATCAATCTGCACTAGTGGAAGACACACAAGGTCCATCCCAAAGTCTCTACCAAAAATACTCAAAGGGCAATTTAAACAAACTGAAGTAGTAGTCACTGAACCCTTCGCAGAAGTATCAATCACCATACTCCCATGCATCTCAGATATCTCTAAATTAAGTTTCACAGCACAATCCAAAGATATAAAGGAATGAGTCGCTCCTGTGTCAATAATAGCTACAAGAGGAAAGCCATTAATATAACACGTACCTCGGATCAAACGATCATCTGCAGAAGTCTCAGAACCCGATAAAGCAAAGACCTTGCCTCCCGACTGGTTCTCTCTCTTCGGCTTAGGACACTGTGGGCTGATATGACCCACTTCTCCACAGTTGAAACAAGTCACAGTCTTCAACCGGCACTCTGCAGCCAAGTAACCACCTTTTCCACACTTAAAACACTTCTTCTCATTACTGGTACACTCATGGATACGATGTCCCGCCTGACCACATCTGTAACACTTAGCAGGGGCACTGGAGTCTCCCCCACTAGGCCTCTTCATCCCACTCTGTCTCTGGAAACCTTTGCCAGCTGCATACGGTTTCCCATGATCATTCTGATTATTGCCTTTCCTATCAACCCTTCGCTGATAGCTCTCTGCTCTGGCCTTGGTATCCTGTTCAAAAATCCTGCAACAGTCAACCAAGTCAGAAAACACTCTAATCCGCTGATACCCAATAGCCTGCTTGATCTCGGGACGTAACCCGTTCTCAAACTTCACACATTTTGAAAATTCCCCAGTAGCCTCGTTATAGGGAGTGTAATACTTCGACAGCTCTGTGAACTTAGCAGCATACTCAGTAACAGACCGGTTGCCCTGCTTCAATTCCAAGAACTCTATCTCTTTCTTTCCTCTGACATCCTCTGGAAAGTACTTCCTCAGGAATCTCTCTCTGAACACAGCCCACGTGATTTCAGTACTCCCAGCAGCTTCCAACTCAGTGCGGGTAGCAACCCACCAATCATCTGCTTCCTCTGACAGCATATGCGTACCGAACCTGACCTTCTGGTTATCGGCACACTCAGTCACTCGGAAGATCCTCTCAATCTCTTTCAACCACTTCTGAGCACCATCTGGATCGTATGCTCCCTTGAACATTGGAGGATTATTCTTCTGGAACTCACTCAGTTGACGAGCAGCTCCCATTCCCACAACATTCGGATTCCCTCCAAGTACTCCAGCTAGCATACCCAGAGCCTCAGCAATCGCAGCATCGTCTCTACCCCTTCCAGCCATCTCTATTCTGAAAACCCAACAAGCTAAAACAATAAGTACTGATAGGGTTACACAACACCTATCACGTACAGGGAAACAGAATAACTACGACTCGACCGACTATGCTCTGATACCACTAATGTAACACCCTTCTAAAATACCCCAACAATGAATTAAAATAACAAAACATAAATCAGAGTAAATATGCAATTCAAGGGTGTCACACTTGACACTTCACACCATTTTCCAAAGATATCCTGTCATGCTCATTTATTTGATCAAAACAAAACATTTGCATAATACGCAGCGGATAAAAACTAACAACATTCAAACCATGTAACACATTACATGTTAAGTTGTTCAACAACCAAATGAAAACATAGTAAAACATCCCATCCCGATGTTACATCTACCAGAGCATGACCCACTAAGGAACTACACTAGACTCCAAGGACTAGCTTCTACTCAATCACTGCTCGTTACCTGAAACATAGTTGTAAGGGTGAGTTCATCAATCGATATAATAAGCATTATAAAATATCATGTAATGCTAAGTAAATTAACACATCTCATCACCCTAATCAGATCACACATTCAGCAACGGCAACATCAACTCAACACAAACACAAAACACACGTATAATATTGGAATACATCCATTCATATTATACGCCATACATACATATATTATGCAATGAGACTCCATGCATGCGGTACCGACTATTCGTGAACATATAGTTCAACCTCACCGATCAAATCCAGATACGGCTACCAAGCTCACTAGTCCCACTCATTTGAGACCTAGTGACTCACTCACTAATTCCTCACCATGGGAATTAGCTACCACCCCAAGAGCTATGATATGCACGTTAATCACCTAGCATGCAAACATCAACAACAATCCACAATAACTCACTCACTAATTCCTCACCATGGGAATTAGCTACCACCATAAAGGCCATAATATACATGCTAAATCACCTAGCATGCAAACATCAACAACAATTCAAAATAGACATAGGCTCACACTCTAAGCCATAAACAGTCCATTCACAATTGCATACACAACAGATACATTCACAGTATTATGCATACCATCATACATCATCAGCATGTTATCACAAAAATCATATCATGTCATGCCAATTAATAATCACAGTATTAGCACACTCTACTAATACCTACACTGCTCAAAACAACGGGAAACGATCCCTACTATATCATACATCAGCTAAAATTACATTACTCTGCTGAACAACCGAAAACTGCACAACAATAGCACAGAAAAACCACAATTCTGCCCATACGCGTATTGCCTAGTCCCATACGCGTATGGCCCATTTCTCAGCCAATCCCATACGCGTATCACCTGTCTCATACGCGTATGCTACGCGTACCACTTCCCCATACGCGTACCAACAGAGACCAAACCACGTTCAAAACATCATCTTCTTCATCCATACGCGTATTGCCTAGTGCCATACGCGTACCAGACCATCTCATACGCGTATCGCCTAGTGCCATACGCGTATGATCAGAAACCATAATTCCAGATCTGCTATGGTTTTCTCTACTACGAGATCTCTCCAATTCAACCTTCCACAGTCCAATTTTTACACAAAATTCATTCATATCATCTAACACGAATCATACCCTATTCAATTTCACAAATTCTAACATTATTCCATCTAATTCTTACGAATCTTCTCCCATTATAACCCATATCTCGTTCATCCATCAGTTCCCAATTTACAGCATTCATCATTCCAATTAGGGACAAATCAATGGCTTATCACTACCCATTACATGTTAACCCATAATACCCATTAAACGATGATAAACCCCCCTTACCTGAGTTAATCCGGCAAATCCTTCGGCTTCGAGCTCTTCTTCTCTTCACCCTTGTTCTCTGGCTCTTTTTCCCTTTCTCCACTTTAGAGTCGTTTTTCTGTATTCACGTGAAAACTCTCTTTTACCAAATGGGACCTTTTCTAATTCCAACTTTTATTCCAATAATAATAATAATAACATTCCAATAATATTCCAATTATTTAATTAAATTAATAAATATTATATTAATTTAAATTAAATAATTATCCTTATTTCATCGGGGTGTTACAGGTTTCACATGGGAGGTCACAGCATGTGCCTCTCCATCTTTCTTCTTGGCAAACGCTCCATATCGTTTGGAAGAAGAGCCTTCATCCCTGGTTAGCCGACCTTCTCTAACCCCTTCCTATAGTCGCATCCCCATGTTCACCATTTCGGTGAAATCAGAAGGAGCGCTAGAAATCATCCGCTCGTAATAGAATGAACTCAAAGTCTTCAAAAAGTTTTTGGTCATTTCTTTCTCTTCCAGCGGAGGCACAATCTGAGTTGCTAACTCTCGCCACCTCTGGGCATACTCTTTGAAAGTCTCCTTGTCCTTCTGGGACATGGCTCGTAACTGATCCCGATCGGGAGCCATATCCACATTATATTTATATTTCTTGACGAAAGCTTCGCCAAGATCATTGAAGGATCGGATGTTCGCACTGTCAAGACCCATATAACATCTAAGAGCAGCACCGGACATACTGTCCTGAAAATAATGGATGAGCAACTGATCATTTTCAGTTTGAGTTGACATCTTCCTGGCATACATGACCAGGTGGCTGAGAGGACAGGTGTTCCCTTTGTATTTCTCAAAGTCAGGAACTTTGACTTTCACAGGAAGTTTGACGTTGGGAACCAGACAAAGTTCGGCAGCAGACTTGCCAAAGAGGTCCTTTCCTCGAAGATTTGCGCAGCTCAAGAAATTGATCATTCATAGCGTCCATCTTCTCTTGAACATCTGGGCCCTCAGACGGCTCAGAATGATAGATGGTGTCGTCTACCCTAGGCACGGTGATAACACGAAATTATATCACATTTTAAGACTTAATTTAATTAGATTATATTATCATTTACTTTAATTTATCCCATTTTATCAGATATTATGCAGTATTTCTTTTCTATTTTACATCAGGTACCCATTTTGAAGCAAAAGTGAAAAAGGGGAGAAAAGAGGTGTAAAAAGCAATAAAAAGGAAACAAATGACCAAATGCCAAAGCCCAGCCCAAAGCGCACAAGTCATCAACGCTGTGCCTGTGACGGACGTCACAGGGTGCGTGACGAGCGTCACGCAAAACAGACTTGTGACGGACGTCACACATAGCGTGACGAGCGTCACACAACTCCACTACCTTTTTGGCGCAAGTATCGCCCTCAGAAAGACTTGAAGAATAACGTTAAGGAGTTGGTCTCCTATATGCACGCCGTGGATATAGCCACGCCGAAGAATGGGAGAAACGGAATGCAGTTACCAAGGCTATTATAAATAGCCATCTCACAAACCAAAAGAACACACAGTTTTTGCACGCTCAGTTTTGCGGAAGCTCTGCCAAATTTACTTTTCACGCCTTTGCCTATTTTTCTTCCTTTCCAGCATCGTTCACTTTATTTATTTTATTTTGCAAGCTTTATTTTTTTTTTTTCCCTTGCAATTTATTTTCCCCCGTTCTTAGCTTTTAGATATTTTTCGCGTAGTAGTTTCTACACCGGAAACTACTGTGCAACTTTATACCGGATTTAACCTTACGTTATATTCGAGTTTTTATTTCCTTGATTTAATTTACTGTTTAATTGAAGAATCGAAGAACAAATCCTACCGGCTTGTGGTGGAGTGTTCAAGACCATTGTATTACGCATTCAGGTTCTTTAACTGTTATTTAATTTTTATGTTTTATCCTATTGTTTATTCATATTGCCTGCCTGGAATGAGTCTGTTTATGCATGATATAAATTCTTATTTATTTAGCATGTCTGGCTAATTTGCCTAGGTATCGGTATGTAAAGTAAGCAGAATAAGGGGTCAAGACTAAGTCGGTCTATTCAAACTTAAAATTAGAATCAATCTTTTTATGGTCTTAACCTACAGGTTTAACAACAAGATTTTTTACAAAAGTAAAAGACATAAAGAAGTTGAAACCAACAGAGCGAGAGTTTGAGGTTTTAACTGGACAGTGTAAGTTAGTCATTAAGTCTATCTCAGGGCGAGAGCAAGTTTTAGAATTAATTAAATTCTGACCTTTTTCCAAAAAGTATTTTTAAAGATTGAATGTGAGGACGAGAGTTAAGCATTTAGATTTAATTGTATAACCTAAGTCAACAGAGCGAGAGTTTGAGATAAGGGTGTTTAAAACGGTCAGTATTTTCTTAAAAGGAGTTTCTGCAACTTTATTGTTTTCAAAATATGATTTTTGACTTAATTATAAGTGACAGCTACATTAATATAAGATCATGGTTTCTTCAACAGAGCGAGAGTTTGAGATAAAACCTTTAACCAATAAAGTTAATCGAAACGATTTATTTTAAAACCGAGTGACCGACAAGGAATTGATTCCCTAGTTTTGACGAACTACATACCGATATCCGTTTTATTGATATTTAATCTAGATATTAGTTTAGTTTTTAGTTTTTCCCCAAACAATCAAACATTTTCACCTTAGATTTACGTAGTAACTTTAGATAACGGTACATCGATTCATAAGTCCCTGTGGGATCGATATCTTTTAAAACTACGCGATAGAACTGTGCACTTGCAGTTTGTATCCCATTCTCGACTCACCCAGTCGAGCGATCAAGTTTTTGGCGCCGTTGCCGGGGACTTTTATTTAATCGATATCGTAACTCTTCCGTTACGCTGTAGAGACTAAGGTTTCTTTTTTTCCTTCTATTCTTTCTTTCGTTGATTTGTATGCCACGCACTCGCTCTCAAGGCGAACCGCTCTATTTACGAATCAACGATATCGAACTATATCTCCGAGTCTTACGACGAATTCGGGAATATCGTGCTGAAAACAATCTCCCTCCTATAAACCTTCCTGATATCAAAAACATTTTTCCTTCTTTAACCGAGATGGCAGAACCAGCTCGTGCTCTTAGAGATTACGCCGCTCCATCGCAAGATGAACCGCATTCAAGTATTGCTCCGCCCGCAATCGAAGCAAACAACTTTGAACTTAAACCTTCGCTATTGCAGGCTGTGCAACAGAACCAATTCTCTGGTAATCTTACCGAAGATCCAAACCTTCATTTATCCGTATTTGTTCAATATGCTGATACTGTTAAAGCTAATGGTGTCACTTCAGAGGCAATTCGACTTCGTCTTTTTCCTTTCTCATTAAGAGATAGCGCTAGAAGATGGCTTCAATCTCTCCCTTCCAACTCAGTCACCACATGGAACGAGTTGAAGAAAGTTTTTCTTGCCCGATATTTTCCGCCAAGCAAAACAGCTATGTTAAGAGCCCAGATAAACGGATTTAAACAGAAAGACAACGAGTCTCTTTTCGAAGCATGGGAAAGATACAAAGACATGATGAGACTTTGCCCACACCATGGTTTGGAAGACTGGTTAGTAATTCACACATTTTATAATGGTCTCTTATACAATACAAGGTTAACAATAGACGCCGCTGCAGGTGGTGCACTAATGAACAAACCTTATGCTGATGCTTACCAGCTTATCGAGAGCATGGCCCAAAACCACTATCAGTGGGGAACCGAACGAACAACAGTGGAAAAACCTCAACCGAAAACTGGCATGTACGAGATAAGTAACCTTGATCACGTTAATGCAAAAGTGGATGCTTTGGTCCAGAAAATTGAAAGTTTAAACGTATCACCACCAACCGCCGTGGTTGCTATAACTCAGAATTGCGAGGTCTGTGGAATCCAAGGCCACACTCCTGCGGAATGTCAACTCTTGACTGGAATCCAAACAGAGCAGGTAAACTATGCTCAAGGAAGCCCCTATTCGAATACCTATAACCCAAATTGGAAGAACCATCCAAACTTTTCATATAAGAGTAATAATGCTTTATACGCACCCGGACAGTCTCCGAATCAAACCCCATCTATACCTCCGGGATATCAGAAACCAAATCCTAACAATAATACCCCTAGAAAATCCAACTTGGAAATCATGATGGAAAACTTTATAGCTTCCCAACAACAAACCAATAAAGATTTCTTAAACCAGAACATACACACTGGCGAACAACTTAAACAACTCGCAAGCAAAGTAGATGCCTTGGCTACCCATAACAAAATGCTGGAAACACAAATATCTCAAGTAGCTCAACAACAAGCACCTACTGCTGCACCAACTGGTACATTCCCTGGACAGCCCCAACCTAATCCGAGAAGCCAAGCTCATGCAATTATATTAAGAAGTGGAACGGAAGTGGAAGGACCGTCTGATCCAAGGATAGAAAACCAAAACCCTAAGAAATCTAATGAGGAAAGTGAACCTAAGGAAAAGGAAGAGAGTAATAAGGATACCCTAGAAAAGAAGGAACCTTATGTACCTCCACCACCTTACAAACCACCTATACCTTACCCTCAAAGGCTTGTTAAAACCAAAGATGTAGGCCAATTTAGAAAATTTGTCGATCTCCTTAAACAATTAAACGTTACAATTCCATTTACCGAAGCTATTACGCAGATGCCCTCATATGCTAAATTCTTAAAAGAAATTCTTTCTAATAAAAGGAAACTTGAGGATAGCGAAACTGTTACACTCCCTGCCGAATGTAGCGCTATAATCCAAAACATGCCTCCTAAACTCAAGGATCCAGGTAGCTTCTCTATACCCTGTCACATAGGAAAATTTGTCATCGACAAAGCCTTATGCGATTTAGGAGCCGGAATTAGCGTTATGCCTTTATCCATATGTAAGAGACTGGAAATGGGAGAATTAAGACCGACCAAGATGTCTGTACAACTAGCGGATCGTTCCATCAAATATCCTGTAGGAATCCTTGAAAACGTTCCCGTACGCATAGGTCAGTTTTACATTCCCACTGACTTCACAATTATGGACATTAGAGAAGATGATACTACACCTATTATACTAGGAAGACCATTCTTAGCAACTGCCGGTGCAATCATAGACGTAAAACGAGGAAGACTCACCTTCGAAGTAGGTGAAGAGAAAATTGAATTCATTCTTTCCCAATTCTTGAAAGCACCTGCAATAGAAGATACATGTTACTTCATGGATATCATCGATGAATGCATAAAAGAAGCAGAGTCAGGAGAAGACAAATCATCAGACTATCTTTTAGAAGACAAATCTAAACAATGCTTAGCAATAACACCAGATCCTACGCAGTGTCTTAACAAACCAACCCCTGATTTGAAAACACTTCCCAAAAATCTGAGATATGAATTCCTAGACTTAGAACTTGAACGACCTGTGATAGTCAATGCAGATCTAGGAAGACTCGAAACAGAAAAACTCCTACATATCTTAAGAAAATATCCAACCGCACTAGGATACCACATAACCGATCTTAAAGGAATAAGCCCTTCTATTTGTATGCACCGCATCATGTTAGAAGAAGACGGTAAAACCTCTAGGGAACACCAGAGAAGACTAAATCCGATCCTAAGTGAGGTAGTAAAGAAAGAAATAACCAAGTTATTAGAAGCAGGTATTATATATCCTATATCTGATAGCAAATGGGTTAGTCCTGTACACGTTGTACCAAAGAAAGGAGGCATAACCGTTATTGAAAACGAAAAAGGAGAAACTATAACTAAACGAATCGAATCGGGATGGAGAATGTGCATTGATTATAGGAAACTAAACAAAGCAACCCGAAAAGATCATTTCCCTTTACCATTCATTGACCAAATGTTAGAACGATTAGCTAAACATTCACATTTCTGTTATTTAGACGGTTATTCAGGCTTCTTTCAAATACCAATTCACCCTGATGACCAAGAAAAAACAACATTCACATGCCCTTTTGGTACCTTCGCGTATAGACGAATGCCGTTTGGTCTGTGCAATGCCCCTGCAACTTTTCAAAGATGCATGATGGCGATTTTCGCCGACTTTCTCGAAAACATCATGGAAGTATTCATGGATGACTTTTCTGTATACGGACAAAGTTTCGAAGAATGCCTTGAAAACCTGGAAAGAGTTCTTGAACGATGTGTAAAAGTAAACTTAGTACTTAATTGGGAAAAGTGTCATTTTATGGTACAAGAAGGCATTGTTTTAGGACACATCATCTCGAACAGAGGAATTGAAGTAGACAAAGCCAAAATAGAGGTAATCGAAAATCTTCAACCCCCAAGAACCGTGAGAGAAGTACGAAGCTTTTTAGGACACGCCGTTTTTACCGACGATTCATCAAAGACTTCTCTAAGATAACTAAACCCTTAACCGGACTATTAATGAAAGATGCTGAATTCATATTCGACGATAACTGTTTAAAAGCATTTCAAACTCTTAAACAAGCATTGATCTCCGCACCCATTATGCAGACACCAGACTGGAATGAACCATTCGAAATAATGTGCGATGCCAGTGATTATGCTGTAGGTGCTGTTTTAGGACAAAGAAAGGATAAAAAGCTCCATGTTATATATTACGCAAGCAGAACCCTGGATGAAGCACAGATGAATTATGCCACAACCGAGAAAGAACTCCTAGCAGTGGTATTTGCGCTAGATAAATTTCGTTCTTACTTGGTAGGAGCCAAAATAATAGTTTACACTGATCACGCTGCTATCAGGTACCTTCTAACAAAAAAGGATGCTAAACCTAGACTCCTAAGATGGATCTTGTTACTACAAGAATTCGACTTAGAAATCAAGGACAAGAAAGGAACTGAGAACGTAGTAGCAGACCACCTCTCTAGACTTGAGAACCTTGAACCAGAAAGAACATCCATTAATGATGATTTCTCGTATGACAAACTCATAGCTACTTTGGAAGAGAACAACTCCGACATGCAAGTAGAAACCACCTTAGCTATATCTGTCATACCATGGTACGCTGATCTAGTCAATTATTTAGCTGCCGGAATAGTTCCATCTACTTTATCTTACCAGCAGAAGAAAAGATTCTTCCACGACATAAAACACTATTACTGGGATGATCCCTTACTTTTCAAAAGAGGTCCCGATGGTATTTTCCGTCGATGTGTACCCGAAGAAGAGGTAGAAAATATAATCCAACACTGTCACTCTGCGCCTTATGGTGGACACACAAGTACATCCAAGACCTGCTCTAAAATCCTACAAGCTGGCTTTTATTGGCCAACTATATGGAAGGACGTACATGCGGCTATTAAGGAGTGTGACAGATGTCAACGCACGGGAAACATATCTAGACGTGACGAGATGCCACAAAAAGGTATTTTGGAAGTAGAGATTTTTGACGTGTGGGGAATAGACTTCATGGGACCATTTCCATCCTCCTTCGGAAACAAATACATACTCGTGGCGGTTGACTACGTATCAAAGTGGATCGAAGCTATAGCTTCCCCAACTAATGACACCCGAGTAGTAACTAGACTCTTTAAAAATATAATATTTCCGAGATTTGGCATCCCAAGGATAGTAGTCAGTGATGGTGGATCGCACTTTATATCCAAGGTACTCGAAAAACTACTACTTAAATATGGAGTGAGACATAGGATAGCAACACCTTACCACCCTCAAACCAGTGGACAAGTGGAAGTATCTAACAGAGAAATCAAGCAAATACTAGAAAAAACGGTCGCCACTTCAAGGAAAGATTGGTCATTGAAATTACCAGAAGCTTTATGGGCATACCGAACTGCTTATAAAACTCCCATAGGGACGACCCCATTTAAGCTCATTTATGGAAAATCCTGTCACCTCCCGGTAGAATTAGAACACAAAGCCTATTGGGCTATTAGAAATTTAAATTTGAATTATAAAGCCGCCGGTGAAAAGAGAATCCTTGACATAAACGAATTAGAGGAACTCAGAAGAGACGCCTATGAAAATGCCAAAATCTATAAAGAAAGAACAAAACAATGGCATGATAAGCGTATATCAAGGAAAATCTTCAAGCAAGGCGACGCAGTACTCTTATTTAACTCCAGACTAAAATTATTCCCGGGAAAACTACGATCCAGATGGTCAGGACCTTTCCATATCACTAAAATCTTTCCCAGTGGAGCGGTAGAAATAAAAGGACAATCTACAGAACCGTTCACCGTAAACGGGCAACGTCTGAAACATTATCACTATGCGGAAACCAACGAGGATTCGCAAATTCTACACTTAGACGAAACGCCCCCAGGACTCATAGACAATATTTAACAATTTCTTTGTCGAGCTTGCGACATTTAAACAAAGCGCTTAGTGGGAGACAACCCACAAATTAATCTGCTATTTTATTATTCTATTATTATTATCATTTCTCTATTTTTCTCTTAATTATTCTTTTAATTTCTATTTAGTATTCATTATTGATTTATTCAAAAAGAAAAAATATATCTATATATAATAATAATAATTCTTTTCTTCTTTCGGCATTTGGCCAAATCCTGACTTAAACTCATGTTTTCTTTTCTCTAGTTAACACTAACCAGATGGGACATTTTGACCGTATGGGTATCAAGTTCAGAGGAATGGCTCAGAAACGAAGGTTTGAAGAACTAGCCACTAGAGAGATGCTACCTAGTTTATATGCTGATGATTGGGCTATGACTGCCCTTGGACTGAGACAGAGTGTCCTGTTTTTGCTGAATCAGATAGGATGGGAGACCTCCCCTATCCTGAGACCTTTCACCACCTACCGGAGGCTCACACTAGAATTCCTTAGTTCATTAATCTATCTACCTAGCCATGGAAAAGGAATTACCAGAGGTTTTATCCAGTTCAGAATGTTCAATATGGAGTACCAATTTAATATTAGAGACTTCACCAACCTTTTGGGTTTTCCTACCTCCTTTGATACATTCACTATAAGCCAGGAAGAACTTTTTGAATATAGAGAGCTTGAACACTTTTGGGGTAAGCTGACTGGAAATGATGAGCCCGAAGAACATGAGTTTCTCTCTGGAAACATACATAACCCGGCTTTTCGCTATTTCCATAAGATCCTGACCCACACTTTATTTGGGAAGAAGCCAAATAGTACTTCAGTTTCACGTGATGAACTCTTCATCATATTTTGTGCTTCCCAGAACCGTCCAGTAAACGGTGCTACTTTTATGTTAGCTAATTTGGACCACCTTATCCAGGATGAGAGAGCACCCATTAGAATAGGCGGCCTGATAACTATGATAGGTAATGCTATTGGATTACGTCAGCCTATGCTTGACCTGAACCCTTTTTGTGGCATTACCACTATGAGTATACCTTTCCTCTTCAACACTATGTTTATAGCAAACATAGGGTCTGATGAGTTTGAGCTTGTTATTGATAACCAGGTTCTCTGCCTATTCACCCTGCCCGATCCTAGGACTAGTGTTCATAACCAAAGGAACTGGCTCTATAACCTGAATGAAACCCCAACTCCTGATGGATCCACTGAATCCATCCAGGATTATGAGATTTGTGATGACTATGAGCACTATGTTGACCATATCTCTCTTGCTGAATCTGACCCTCAGACTCCATCCGGCTACCATGATATTGATCCTCCTCCTCAGCCTGTCCTGACCGAAGAATCAGCCATGCCTGATCTCCGACATCATATGCCAGGAACAGATATTAAAACCGTCATTGAAGCTTTGATGTCAGAACAAAACGCCCTCAGGGAAGATTTCCACAGCTTGAGACTTGCAGTCCTAGAACACATGAGCAGCACGGCAAGTCAGTTACGTATGTTACGGCATCATGTTAACTCTTTTACTCCTCCGGCCAGAGATCCGAAGATAGATGGAATTTAAGTATTTTTCCTTTCTAAGTTATTTAGTTTTAGGCTAGATTTTTTCATTAATGTTGTTTGAATTCATGATTATTTCTATTTCATTTCATTATTTTCCCTTCCTGTAATACATTATGATCTCCTTTTTATTGAAGCTGTTTAGTTAATTTTATTATGCAAATGCCTGTTACGTTCTACTGTTGTTACTTATTATTATTATACAAAGCAAGTAACATGCCCAGTGCATTAAAATTGCAGACTAAAAATAACCATAAGCTAAATAAAACATTAAAATACGCTACCAAAGTGATTCTGTGAAGCGCTACTAAGCCTTTCCAAAAAGGAAGTGTGACGAGCGTCACACCACCCATAACGGACGGCACACTTAGTGCCTGTTACGAGCGTCACAGCCTTGTGACGAGCGTAACGCCTCTCAGACATGTGAACGTTAGGGAGCCGTTGGAGACGAACGTTACACCCCTACCTTTTTACATTCCCCATTCATTTTTCATTTACCACACTTAATTACTTTTCAACCACTTTTCCTTTCTACCTTCCAATCCTTCTCCTATAAATACCCTCCAAAACTTCCTTCATTCACCACAAAACAATTCTCTCATATCAAATACATTTCTTTTTTCTTTCCAAATCACTCATTCAAAAATTCATCACAATGGCGGGAAATCAAAATTTCGGAGATATCATCTTCCGATCCGGAGATGACAACTATCAGCAGGAGCAATTCGAGCGCTTCCAACAGCGAGGCGTCGCTTCCACCAGGTACCCCGATTTAACTTGTTTACAACAATTGGGCTTACTCCAAGGTATCGAGTGGATGCTCCGTAGAGCCGATTTAACCTTCCTTTGCACCCATAACCAACCCACCTATCCTTCCCTAACCTTAGAATTCCTAAGTTCTTACGACTACACCACTCCCGCCGGTGAAGGTGAATTTCTAACCGGTACAGCAACCTTCCGTATGTTTAACACCGAGTACTCTCTAACCCAACGCCAATTGAGTGCCATGCTACAATTTCCCACAGAAGGTCTGCTGCATGCCAGAATCCCTCCAACCTCAAACTGGAACACAGTTCTAGTTTTCGACCTTTTTAAGAAAATTTCCGGTATAAATACCTACAACTGGGAAGAACTCCTTCTCTCCCACATCCATAACCCCACCATCCGTTATTTTCTCCGTATCCTGCAAAACACACTCTTTGGAAGACCAAACAACAGTAAGGTCAACTCAAAAGAACTCTTTTTCCTCCAGTGCGTTTTCGAATCGGATACTAAGGTAAACGCCGCCTCTTTTCTCTTTCATCATATCCGCACCTTATGTGCTAGAGGCCGGCAACCATTCATAATTGGTGGATTAATAACCTCCATAGCACTTGGCCTGAACCTAGGGGATAAACTCCAAACTTTAGAATCCCTACCACCCCTGTCTATGGATATCAGCTATTGTCGCTCCAGCCGCCTGATTAAAAACAGAGTAGGCGGAGGATACTATCTTATGGTGAACAACCAAGCAGTCCCAAGTGTTGTGCTACCCAATACCACCCTAACCGATGTCACAAACCCGAACCGCCACCTCTACGATCTTAGCGCTCCTGAACCACCGAGCCTTCACAAACAAACCAGCAAACAGATGAGTTTGCAGAAATGGAACAAGGTGATCATCCGCCAACACAACAATCAGTCCCGCTAAACCCTTCCAGTAATGCAGCCGGCCCATCCTCCCAACGTCGTCGACGACGAAGGCCTGCGACCAACGATGACATTATGGATGCTATCGATGGAATGCAGGCACAGAATACAGAGATGATGCAGATGATGCGTCAAATGCAACAGCAACAGGATGCTCGGAATGCCATAACCGACCAGCGGTCTACTGAGTTGTTTAGCAGATTCGACAGCTTAGACATACGTCAAAGATCACCAGGACCAAGAACCAGAGGTGGAAGGCAGCCTTAGTTGTTATTTTCTTTTTCCTTTCCATCTTGTATTTCTTTCCCTTAAAACATTGAGGACAATGTTTAGTTTAAGTATGGGGGGGAAACATTATTCTTTCCATTCTCATCCTTGTTTCAAGTATGTACTCTCCCTTTTCATTGTTATTTCCCTATAAAAAAAATATATATATATATATATTTTTTAAGTTAAGTCCTGAATGTGAAAAATTTTCTATTATCTATTTCCCTCAATTTTCTTGAGCCATAACAAAAAATTTTAACACACCCAATAAGTATAAAGGTTGCTTACTTTATAAAATTTGAGTGAAATCAAAACAAAATCATTACCATAACAACGCTCTGAGAACCTCAATATGTTAGATCAGGATAAGTACCTATTATACCGAACTCCTTGAACTTTTAGTTCTATGGTAACCCCAAGTAGTTTATACAGAAGTCAGCACCATCTTAATAGCAAACTACGTGGAGAGCCGATGAATATAAGTGAATGATCCCCAAAGTAACCTGAGATACATAAATATATCAAGAAATGCACTAATCAAATTAGGTGATCCTTACCGGATCATTTAATCTAAAGGTTGCAGATCATGTAAAAGCACAATACGAAAGATCCATTATGAATTGGTTCAGTAGGAATCTGGTACTGAACTTGGTAGGGCGGACTACGGTTCGATCCCCCGCAATTTGCAATGGACTGAATAATGAAGTTATCCGACTTATGTACCAGAACTTCTAGCTAAATGCGGATCATAATCACTAACCGGTTACTCCACTATGTGCGCGAAAAGATAAAGGGCTTAATGTGATTTCGCTAGAATGAAAACGGGTAAAATAAGACTAAAGGAACCAGGATAGCTATCATAGGGCACTTGAACTGATTGGCATAAGGTAGGGTTATCTAAGTTGTAAAGGTAATTGTTGATGTCAAGATTAAACTCAAGTCCTCCTAAACAAAAATCCATTGGCAACCTAGTACGAATTGATGTGCGCTTTAAAATTCCATCAGGCTAAAACTTTTAACAAGTTCTATACTGAATTTTGCTTGAGGACAAGCAAAGATTTAAGTATGGGGGAGTTTGATAACAGGAAATTATATCACATTTTAAGACTTAATTTAATTAGATTATATTATCATTTACTTTAATTTATCCCATTTTATCAGATATTATGCAGTATTTCTTTTCTATTTTACATCAGGTACCCATTTTGAAGCAAAAGTGAAAAAGGGGAGAAAAGAGGTGTAAAAAGCAATAAAAAGGAAACAAATGACCAAATGCCAAAGCCCAGCCCAAAGCGCACAAGTCATCAACGCTGTGCCTGTGACGGACGTCACAGGGTGCGTGACGAGCGTCACGCAAAACAGACTTGTGACGGACGTCACACATAGCGTGACGAGCGTCACACAACTCCACTACCTTTTTGGCGCAAGTATCGCCCTCAGAAAGACTTGAAGAATAACGTTAAGGAGTTGGTCTCCTATATGCACGCCGTGGATATAGCCACGCCGAAGAATGGGAGAAACGGAATGCAGTTACCAAGGCTATTATAAATAGCCATCTCACAAACCAAAAGAACACACAGTTTTTGCACGCTCAGTTTTGCGGAAGCTCTGCCAAATTTACTTTTCACGCCTTTGCCTATTTTTCTTCCTTTCCAGCATCGTTCACTTTATTTATTTTATTTTGCAAGCTTTATTTTTTTTTTTTCCCTTGCAATTTATTTTCCCCCGTTCTTAGCTTTTAGATATTTTTCGCGTAGTAGTTTCTACACCGGAAACTACTGTGCAACTTTATACCGGATTTAACCTTACGTTATATTCGAGTTTTTATTTCCTTGATTTAATTTACTGTTTAATTGAAGAATCGAAGAACAAAATCCTACCGGCTTGTGGTGGAGTGTTCAAGACCATTGTATTACGCATTCAGGTTCTTTAACTGTTATTTAAATTTTTATGTTTTATCCTATTGTTTATTCATATTGCCTGCCTGGAATGAGTCTGTTTATGCATGATATAAATTCTTATTTATTTAGCATGTCTGGCTAATTTGCCTAGGTATCGGTATGTAAAGTAAGCAGAATAAGGGGTCAAGACTAAGTCGGTCTATTCAAACTTAAAATTAGAATCAATCTTTTTATGGTCTTAACCTACAGGTTTAACAACAAGATTTTTTACAAAAGTAAAAGACATAAAGAAGTTGAAACCAACAGAGCGAGAGTTTGAGGTTTTAACTGGACAGTGTAAGTTAGTCATTAAGTCTATCTCAGGGCGAGAGCAAGTTTTAGAATTAATTAAATTCTGACCTTTTTCCAAAAAGTATTTTTAAAGATTGAATCTGAGGACGAGAGTTAAGCATTTAGATTTAATTGTATAACCTAAGTCAACAGAGCGAGAGTTTGAGATAAGGGTGTTTAAAACGGTCAGTATTTTCTTAAAAGGAGTTTCTGCAACTTTATTGTTTTCAAAATATGATTTTTGACTTAATTATAAGTGACAGCTACATTAATATAAGATCATGGTTTCTTCAACAGAGCGAGAGTTTGAGATAAAACCTTTAACCAATAAAGTTAATCGAAACGATTTATTTTAAAACCGAGTGACCGACAAGGAATTGATTCCCTAGTTTTGACGAACTACATACCGATATCCGTTTTATTGATATTTAATCTAGATATTAGTTTAGTTTTTAGTTTTTCCCCAAACAATCAAACATTTTCACCTTAGATTTACGTAGTAACTTTAGATAACGGTACATCGATTCATAAGTCCCTGTGGGATCGATATCTTTTAAAACTACGCGATAGAACTGTGCACTTGCAGTTTGTATCCCATTCTCGACTCACCCAGTCGAGCGATCACACGGTATGCACGACAGGAGGAGGAATAGCAAGGACCTGGCTAGATGTCGGCATAGAAGCAAATGTTGGAGCAGGAATGTCAAGCATAAAGCCAGGAGGCATCCCCCACGGAAACTCGGACGGCATGGCTGTTGGCACGGAGTGGGCACTGGCAGCAGGCACTGTAGAGGAGAGAATCTCAGAGATGACTGTCCTCTGGGGAGGAGTTGCAGGTGGAGGAGAAGACTGGCTCTGGGCAGCCAAGAACTGCTCCATCAAAGCGCTCAATCTGGCGACTTCATCCTTCAACTCACGGTTCTCTTGCTCGAGGTGATCCATTAACCTTGCAGAGTTGGCTCTGGTGTAATGGATATCCACCCGACCTATAGCTGCTTTTTGGGAAGGCCATGGATCCATGAAGCTGGAGCTATAACATCCACTCTGCACCAGAAATTGAAATTTGTGAAGAATGTCAAGCATGTCATTGTAGGTGGAGAGAAAGCGTTTTTGGTGAGCCATATGTCCTCTCTTACATATGTGGAAGCTGAGGAAGGGGTAGGAACTCCATTCCAGGCCTTGTTTATTGCTGAAGTAAAGAAAACTGGGGCACCCATGTCTTCTTTCAAAGATGCGCAGAAAAACATTGAAGATGGCAGTACAAATCAGTGGGGTCGTATGGTAGAGGTCGCCGAGAACAAGAACCGAGCCAGATTGGGATTCCAGCGAGGGTCGTCTATTTTCAAAACTGAAGAAGTGCAACCGAGTTTTCGTAGTTGAGAGTTCATCCATGGTAATGAAAAATACTTATCTACTGTGATCGAAGGCGATGAAGATGAAGACTGCACCAACTTTATGACGCATGGCAAGACTTGCAACAATTGGATTGCTGTTGATGTTCCTGTTATTGTCCATCGTTCTAAGTAATTTGCTTTTTTCATTATTTTAGAAAAATCCTTCTCCTATGCCTAAGGCAGAAGTGAACATTGTTGGGCATTTTTCAAACTATCATCAATAAAATGCAACTCTATTCATCCATATCTATGATGTTTTATTTTTACTTTTTGCTTTTCTGAAAATGTTAATCACAAAAAACATAAATAAATAAATAATTGTCCATCTTCATAACGGGATTAAGAACAGAGAAGATCCTAATAGCGTTCACATCCACAAATTTGTCGATGTTGGGGAACAATACCAACCCATAGATGAGAAGTACAAATATGGCCTCAAAGGCATCCTCACTCATGGCCTTCCCATAAACAGTAGCTTGAGCGATGAGGAACTCAGGAGGGAGACCTTGAATTCCACCTTTGGTAGTCATATGAGCTTCAATCAGGGATTCATCTATGTGCAACAAGTCAACTATCTCTCGAGAAGTAGGAACACTCTCTAAGCCACTGAACGGCAACTGATCCAAAATAGGAATACCCACAAGATGAGCATACTCCTCAAGGGTAGGCAATAGCTGAAAGTCTGGAAAAGTGAAGCAGTGATACAGAGGATCATAGAACTGCACCAAAGTACCCATCAACCCTTCATCCACCTGAGTAGTCAGAAGAGGCAGAAACTTCCCAAAGTGAGCTTTGAAACCCAAGGGATCTAATACATAGGATGTCAGATTCCTTAACTCTTTCAGATCAGGTTGTCTGAAGTTGTACTTCTTTGTATGCCTTTTTAGTCTTTCCATATCTCTGAAAATTTTGCAAATAAACCCCTTAAGTTCCTTGAAAAATTTCTTTTTATCTGATGATATGGGTGCAGATGAATGCATGAATGCATGAATGCAACAATCAGACTCAAGGATCAAGCAAAGCACACCAAACAAAGGTCATGGGATGGCTCATATTATCCTTAATATCAATCATCCATTTTCGTGGATTATGGTTTTCACCTTATCAACACCCAAGTTCCATTGATATCAAGGATACTTGAACGGATCAACCATGAATCACGGGTTTGTTGCGAGTCACGAGCATGGAGTCTCGGTTAAGAACCACCCAAAGGGAGTGTACTAGGGTTTAAACCTGCCGAACATGTTCTATCAGAGGTTCCCATAGTCATCATCCCATCTTTTGAATATTATCGGAGGAACGAATACTCGTATTCCAAAAGTATTCTCAAGAGAGACTCTTATGAGTGTAGTATCGCGTAACAATCGCATCAAATCTTACATTTGAACGACCTCCGCACTACGTCCTAAAAATAGGCCAAGATGGGCTTGGTAAACTAAGGTCCTTGGCTTCTAAGGCACATATTGGAAAGAGTAATGTCTAACCACAAATATCTTGTGTGACATTATTGATCCCAACATGACCTCCACCAAGTGAATGGACTCGCAAGTCAACGTGCTAAGGAATAACTCCACACAAGTCGACGAGACTATGTCATTCTCCTATCATAAGGTGCACTCGAGTTCGGGTATAGAACTCATCTCAGAGAGATCACCAAGCAAAGCAAGCAATTGATATATCAAACAATTCAAGCATTACAATCAATACAGTAATCCCAAATTGCACAAAAATATGTCATAAACAATATATTACAACAAGTGTGAAAAGTTGGCAAAACCCACCAGGGATTTTCATTGTCCCCAGCAGAGTCGCCACTTTTCTGTAGCGGGGTATTCGTTACCATTAGAGATATTGACTAAATCCAAGGTAAATCATACAAGTCGAGTCGCCACCGCACTTCTATTTATCCAAAGGAATGGTTAGAAAGCGAACAAAAACCTAAAAGTTTTATCGAATCAAAAACTAGTAAAAGTGTCAGAGATCTGGGTAAGGGGGTTGGTTATGCAATGGGAAGGTGTTAGGCACCCAAAGCTGTTGTAAGGTTGTTGTTTTTTTTTTGTGAAAATTTATTTGTGCAAACATGATTGAAGAGATGAGAAAAGAATACACAAGTTTATTTACATTTTTGTGTTTGGATGGATGAAACTCATTGCCTACGTACCTTTCATGAAAGATAAGGATCAAAATGTCGTAGTTCGGCTAAAAGATTTCTAAAAAAGTGAGTGGATTGATTGGTCCAAAAGCCTTAAGGTCTTTTGTTATCAAAGGGAGAAAACTCAACCTGAAAAACCACAAGTCCACCATGTGAGAACAGCTTCGACATACTAGTGAGGGGTTAACCCTATAATAAGCATCGAAGTCTTACAATTCAATCACTAAGGACAAAGGTTAGTATTATATCTACCATAAAGATAACTCAAACCTAATAGCAAATGGTTATGAAAAGTTTGATTAAGAAGTGGACATTGGGACCACAAAAGAGATCTGAATGGGTTGAATTAACCAATTAGAAGTATGTGCAAAAATGGTCAAAGTTGACTTAAGGATTCAATTCAAAATGAGTATTATGAAAAGAAAGTTCGAAAATCAAAAGCCTAAGGCTTAGGTTTCTAGTTTTGAAAACAAGTCAAATGTTTGCACAATAGTTTTCTGGTTTTGGGTTAAGGATGAAAATATGGATCAAGGTTAAGCATGCAAAAGGTGAGGGTTAAGGGATAAAGCCACAAACAGGGTTGCTTTCTCAAGATCATAGAAATGATCCAAGTAAGTTCCTTTTGAATAGTCAAGCACAGGGCCAAAGCAAGATAATGCAAGTATCAAAGATAACAACAACAAGAGGAAACAAGATGCCAATAGCTGGTCTTACACTCGACTCCAAGGAAATGGAATGCCAATCAATGGTCTTACATCCAACTCCTAACAACACAAAGGAAACAAATGCCAATAGCTGGAATACAATTGACTCCTCAAAAGGACAAGATAAATGTCACAAAGTATGAGCAATGATCATGGTAATGATATACAAGTAATGCTCAAAAATGAAAACAATGCACAAAGGCACACACAAACATCAATGCACCGATGAACAAACAATCACACGCTATACACAAACAAGAGGCTTCACACAAAGGGGGGCTTTAGCCAAGGGGTCATATCAACCTCAACAAACAAGCCAGCTGTATAAGTGTAAACAAAAGCTCTTAACCACTAACATTGAGAGTTAGGGTGAACAGATGAAATGGGAAATGAGGATTAGACCTCATGGCTCTTAACCCTGGAATGGGTGAGCTCAAGACACTGAAAGTGTGGGGATCTAGAATGAGGAATCCTATTCCACATGACTGACTCATACAAGATTTTGGGTGTTTATTCAAAAGCATCAGCATGTAGTGCGAGCATAATGAAAGACTCAACTGAATAGCAGGGGATTGATTGCACATCCCTTTTATCTGCCAATTGCCTCTTCACTTAGGAGGTCTTAACATGTAACCATGCCTCATTTAGAGGTCTTTAGCACAAAATTAAACAATCAAAAACATGGCCTCTTAAGGAGGGCTTCAGACAGGTGCCTGCCAAAAGGATGGCAGGACTTCCAGACTACATGGAGAAAAGAATGGTTACCTAGGTGGTAAACCAACCACAAGCAAAGCAAAGCTCAAGTAATGAGCTAAAAGCGGCTAAAGTACCTGTACAAAAGGCTAGTCAATTAGTAACTCAGACAAACAAACAGAAAGCAGACAAAAACCAACAGTGGTTTCCAATATTTACACAAAGCAAGTCCTAAAAGGCAATCAATCAAGTGAGTTCACCACCAAAGGACCTACAACACAATCAAAATTAGTTAACCAAAGTAACTTGCATCTCAAGTAATGAGATCACATCAATCATTATGGCTAATTGCTTGAACCTGAAATACAAAAGCTCAAAAGGTGAGTACAAACCACTAGTGCAAAGACTAGGGTCAAAGGCAAAGCAAAAAGTCAAAACAAAAGTTGATATTCAACATGAATGACATTTAATCAAGTAAGAACATGTCCTAAAAAGGATCAAATCCAAATCAATAAGCAAAGCCATCTAATGAGCAAGATAAGGCAAATGCAATCACAATGCACACAATTGGATATCAAACATAAAAAATTCACATTAAAACAGAAATGAATCCCATGATCATGAAATTCTTTATGTGCACACAACATGTTAAACCCAAGCATCATGCAAAAGATTGGAATCAGAAAATCTCAATTGACATGTATATGAAAATGAACAAGATCAATATCAAAATGTGTGACACACATTGTCACACCATACATCCATGTGTCCAAACAGAGATGGAAAATGATAAAAATGCACAACCAAGCCTCAAAAATCATGTAACATATTAGGAACCAGCATGTCAAATTTCAAAGCAATTAGCCAAACAATGAGCATTTCACAAGAGAATTGGTACAACATGTCGCATTTTGCATCATGTTCAAATAATCAATCACATTCTAAATTCCAGCAAGGCACAAATCCAGATATTCACATCACAAAATAAAAGACATTCAAATGAACATGTAGAAAAAAGTTGGGATTTATTTGGAATCATTTTCTATTTTTAGTGATTTTTCCAATTTTCATGAAAATAAATGGAATAAATGTGAAACATGTAGAAAATGTTAAATGAATTGGAACTGGAAAAATGCATGAGGCCTGGATCGAACCTAGGACATGAAGGTTGAAAATGGCGCTGAAAAAACAATTGAAATCCAAAATACACACGCGAGAATCGAACTGGCAAGGCAAAGGTCAAGCGCGCGCTCAGTAAAAACAAATGCCAAATAGCAAAACAACACAGGCAGGGATTGAACCCTGTACAGGGAGGTCCAAGGCGCGTTTCAAATGAAACGCTGTGCATCATTAAATGATGTGTCGCCTAGTCAGCAAGGTCAATGCCACAATGCACGGTCAAACGCGTATGGACCAATGGATACCCCATGCAGGATCCACGCCAGCGCTGATAGGGCAAAACCCTAGCGCTTTTGCAGACGGCGGAGGGAGCGGTGGTTTCCACCGTCTTCTTCAATGAGACGGTGGCGCTACAGTGATGTTCACAAAAAAAAATTCCAGAATCACGCATACTATACATCAATCGAAAGCTTATCTAATGTACATTCCAAATCCAGGTTCAATTTACACTAATTCTTCCTAACCAGAGTAAATCGAAGAGAAACATAATGCATATCAAAACTTCAACTCAGCATAACTCACTCAATATTCATCCATTTCAAAATCTAAAAACATCAGGACTATCAGCATCAAAGGATCCATCTAAACATGGCAATAAAATGAAGAAAGGTGATGATCGAATTTTAACCTCTTGAAGAACAGAATGATGAAATCGTGGATTCAAGCTCTCAAAAGTGTCCAGATCTTCTCCTTTACTCTTGTTATGAAGCTTTATGCACCAAGAAGCAACTGAAAGCATTCAAATCCAACTCAATTTCAGAACTCCATCTTCATGTTCATGTGCTTGTATGGTTCGAAATCCAGCTCAAATGAACAGTCCAGATGATGATTCTTGCTCAGAATTACACAGGGGTCACGAATATGCAAAGAGATTGAAGGTTTGTGTCAAGAAATTTGGATTTTTGAAGAGAGAAAATTTGGAAGAAATTTGGAAATTTTTAGATCTGAGTTCTGTTATCTCTCCAATGAAATTAGGGTTTTGCTTTTATATGGTGTATTAATGATGCTGAAACAAAGATTAAGCCAAAGCTAAACATGATTAGTGAAATAGGAAGAGTAGTGCAAAAAATGCAAGTGAGCTTAGCATGTACATGCTACACGTGAACAGTGTCATGCTGGGCCTTGAAATCACTTAAAATCATCCAATAATCAACATGGAATTGGTATTTTGCATGCATGATCAACAAAATTCAACTTCTTGATTTTTCCTCCAAAATGTTCATGCATGGACAAATGATCATGTAAGCTAATTTCATGCAATGCAATGTTTGATTTGGAAAATATTGGTCATGATAAGCATTATGCAAAAAGAGTGGACCAATTTGGAGTTTTGGATCAAAAGTTATGCCATGTTGAACTTCCATGCACACTTATCAATCATTTGATCATAATTCTTCAACCATTCATCAGATGCTCATGATCTGTGACTTTTTGGAAATGGGAGAGAAAGATCTTCAACTTTCATGTTCATCAAAAATTCATTCGAAGCTTCTTTGATGTTGGAAAGTTAAGTTGAATGTGGACTAAAAACTTGCCATTTTTTGGAAATTTGAAATTATAGGTCACCTTCCATTTTGGGAAACTTTTGTCTTGACCTCAAAATCTTCAATATGGATGTTTGAAATTTCAAATGAACCTTGTTTGAACATGAATGAAGTGTCTCAATCACCTCCTCATCCTCAAAATCCTCAGTTGACTGTACAGTTGACTGTCTTGGTCCTCAGATGACCTGAAAATGCTTTGATGAATTTGAATCTCCATCACTTGGGAAAAATGCTCCAAAATGGAACCATAACTTATATAAGCTCATCAAAATGATCATATGGTCCACATCTCAAGAAAATACCATCATCTCTTGCACAAAGGATGCTCAGGAAGTGCTTGACCAGTGTTTGCTTAAGCTGCAATTAACAAAGATTAATGACATATTTTTGTACTTTTTGTTAGTAAATGAAATGATAAAAGCAATGATATACAATGCAAGTATGCCTGGTGATCAAAACCACTCAAAAGAGATCCCTACCCAAAGGGGAAAGGAAGTCAAGATGCTCAAAGATCCTTGAGGCTATGCAATGAAATGCTATGATGCCATGAGGGATCTTAGGGAAAAAATTAGGGTCTTACAGTCCCCAAATCAACTTTGTCCAGATTATCCTACCAAGGCGCCCCTATGAGGTACAATGGTGTGATTGTTAAGGCATTTGATGGTTCTTGCAAGACTGTTATAGGAGAAGTGGACCTCCCAGTAAAGATAGGTCAGAGTGATTTTCAGATTACTTTTCAAGTAATGGATATCCACCCGACCTATAGCTGCTATTTGGGAAGGCCATAGATCCATGAAGCTGGAGCTGTAACATCCACTCTGCACCAGAAATTGAAATTTGTGAAGAATGTCAAGCATGTCATTGTAGGTGGAGAGAAAGCGTTGTTGGTGAGCCATATGTCCTCTCTTACATATGTGGAAGCTGAGGAAGGGGTAGGAACTCCATTCCAGGCCTTGTTTATTGCTGAAGTAAAGAAAACTGGGGCACCCATGTCTTCTTTCAAAGATGCGCAGAAAAACATTGAAGATGGCAGTACAAATCAGTGGGGTCGTATGGTAGAGGTCGCCGAGAACAAGAACCGAGCCAGATTGGGATTCCAGCGAGGGTCGTCTATTTTCAAAACTGAAGAAGTGCAACCGAGTTTCCGTAGTTGAGAGTTCATCCATGGTAATGAAAAATACTTATCTACTGTGATCGAAGGCGATGAAGATGAAGACTGCACCAACTTTATGACGCATGGCAAGACTTGCAACAATTGGATTGCTGTTGATGTTCCTGTTATTGTCCATCGTTCTAAGTAATTTTCTTTTTTCATTATTTTAGAAAAATCCTTCTCCTATGCCTAAGGCAGAAGTGAACATTGTTGGGCATTTTTCAAACTATCATCAATAAAATGCAATTCTATTCATCCATATCTATGATGTTTTATTTTTACTTTTTGCTTTTCTGAAAATGTCCATCTTCATAATATTTGGTCACAATTCATTTCTCTAAAATCAAAATATCAAATCAATATGCAGGTTGGTGTCTAACCCATTGAATACAATGATATTACTCCATCTCCAAACTTTGACTTCCCTGTGTTTGAGGCGGAGGAAGAGATTGATGAAGAAGTATCTGATGAACTATCTCATCTACTTGAGCACGAGGAAAAAGCCATTCAGCCATTCGAAGAGCAGATTGAGCTAGTCAACTTGGGTTCCGAAGATGATGTGAAGGAGGTCAAGATTGGGTCTCAATTGTGTCCAGAAGTTAAGAAGGGGTTGATTGATCTTCTCCAAGAGTATTCAGATGTGTTTGCTTGGTCCTATCAAGACATGCCTGGTTTGGATTCTGAGATTGTGGAGCATAGATTGTCGTTGAAGCCAGAATGCTCGCCAATCAATCAGAAGTTGAGGAGGACCCATCCTGATATGGCAGTGAAGATCAAAGAAGAAGTTCAGAAGCAAATTGATGATGGTTTCCTTGTTACCGCTGAGTATCCATAATGGGTGGACAATATTATACCTGTTATGAAGAAGGATGGAAAAGCCCGTATGTGTGTTGATTATAGAGATTTGAACAAAGATAGTCCGAAATATGATTTCCCTCTTCCACACATTGATATGTTGGTAGAAAATAGAGCTAAATTCAAAGTCTTTTCGTTTATGGACGGATTTTCCGGTTATAATCAGATCAAGATGGCACCCGAAGATATGGAGAAGACCATGTTCATTACACCCTGGGGAATATTATGTTATAGATTAATGCCTTTTGCAGCGGTAAATTTATGACCATTAAGCTATGGATAAACTTAACATCAATAGAATGAGAGTCTCCACCGCGCTTTTATTGTTTCCAAGGGAAAAGGGAAAAGTACGAACAAAACCCAAATATAAGAAGTTTTCAAATCAAAACTAATAAATTGCCAGAGATTACAGGTAAGGGGGTTGGTTACACTGAGGGAAGGTGCTAGCACCCAAAGTGTCCTAGGTACTCCTAGGGAGCCCTTTTTTGTGTGTACACGTGTTTTGGTATAAAATGATGTTTGCAATAAATAGAGTGTGGATATGAGAAAATAATTCATTGATTATATTTTTGTGTTTGACAAGACCTTCGGACTTGTGCCTACGTACCAACATAAAATGAGGGATCAAAACTTCATAGTTCGTGGTATCAATTTCAAAGTGAATGAGTTGTTTTTAACAAAAATTCAAATTTCACAGAGGCATAATAGGCCTAAAATGGTTTGGATGGGTGTTAGTTCTTTTTGTATTTTGAAATTTTAAGTCAATATAGTTAGATTCATTTACAATTTTGATTAAGAAAGGAGTTTAAGAATACAATGGCATAAGGCCAAAGTTTCTAATTTGCAATCAAGTTTATGTTTAGAAATCACAAGCAAATAAGATTTTTGAAAAGGGGAAGACATTTTGAAATTTAAGAAATGGGATGTAATCCAATAGACAAGAATGTCATATAGAAACCCAATTTCCCTTGGACTTTAGAGGCAAGCAATATCAATACACAAATAGCAAGATTAAGAGCAAGGCATCAAATAAAGATAGCCACATCCAAGCTTAGAAACTCCGTGATCTTCCTCATAAGCTCCCATGTATCAGATGACTTCAGAGATAGGCATTAGACACAGGTTCAAAGTAAAAACTTCAATAAGACCATGTAGCAGATAGACTCAAATGGATCTTCAATATTTTCATCAGATGAAAATTCAATTCTCAGGCACTTGGTTTCATGAAAGTTGGCATTGGCCAAGTCCTTTTGCATAGGGAGTGTTGCCTAATTCTAAGTCCAATGTCTCTGATCAAATCCAACAGTCCACACAAATGTCTTTTAGGGTTTTTGTTGTTATTATGTACATTAAGGTCAAAGGACCACAAATACAAACAATTATATACAATCACAATATAATCACAAAGTATGGCTCAAGTGAGCAAAGTGAAAATGGCATTAAAATAAATAAGTTAAATGGTATGAATAATGGCAAATAAATAAAGGCTTGGGTTTAAAGTGCATAAAAGGGAATGGCTTGAAATAAAATGTTAGTTGTTAGTATTTCTTTTGTGTTTGTTTAAGTCATTCTTTGGAGAACACTCAACCCTCTATTCACAAGCATGGATCCTTGAACCAAGACATCTTCAAAAGGAATGAAAAAAGGCCAAGTTTACACACAATACCATGAAAGGGGAGAGACTTACAATCTCACTAACTACAATGTTATGCCTTTTTGTGTCAAAATTTAGCGCTATGTTAAGCAATTGTAATTGGACTTATGTAGAAGTCACAACTATTTGAGGTCGGGCAATAGAAATTTTAGTGTTAATGCATGTTAGAGATATGGTATTATGAACCATACTCCTAAAACATACCACACTTAAAAAAATGCAAAAGGGGTGGACCTAATCTCATCCATACTTATGTTGATTTTACAATCAACTAGCCTTAGGATATATAGATACCATAGGTCCATGAAATGAATGGGAATAGAATGGGATTGAGATGAAGAGGGGGGATGGAATCAACATTAATTGGTCAAATGAGGACTTTTATCAAATTAAAATCATTCAATCATTTTGGGAGATGAAATGTACATTTCATCAATCCTTTAAATCCAATATTTTTAACTCAAAAAAGTCAAATCAACCTTGACCAAGGCTAAACAACACATGTCAAACTCAACAAGTCAATACCAAAAGCTCAACACAATTTATTTTGCTATTAGACAATTAAAATCAATTAAAAAATAAATTACATTAAATTAGGGTTGGTCAAAATCCTAAAACCTCATCAAAACGCCAAATAAATGGCCATGAGATTTATCATAGATCAAACAAGGCCAAAGGACCCTGGAAAAAAATTCATCATTTTTGGAAACTTAAAAGTACTTTTAAACAATTAAATATATTCACAAAAACAATTAAATCATGAAAAATATTAATAATGATCCAAAAAATAATTTAAATTCATAAAGTCTCATATTATTTGGATCAATATTAAAATTAATATGAATTAATGAAAATAAGTCAAACAAAATAAAAATCAGAAAATGCTAAAAAAACGTGGACCACTTGATCTCCCTCATTAATTGAGGTGGCAGATCAAGTGGATCTCAGCGCGCGTTCCATAATGGACTCTAGTCAATGCGCTGCAGAGATGGTAATTAAAACCAATGTGTGAGATTAAAACATTTTAAAAGGATCCTATGGTCTGAGACATGCCAACGCAACGCCGAAGCTGCAACTCCGGTCTTCTTTTCCGGTGAACCTCACCGGACTGATCCACCTTCGACCATCACCAAAATAAAAAAGGAGGACATGAATTTAAAGTAATAATGCTCAGGAGCTCGAATCTGGCCTCAATTTCATCTAACTCCACGTATATTGAAAGATACAGGGAGTTGAATTTTGAGGATCATGATCTGAGTTCCTTCGATTTGACCTCAAAGCAACTCAATCTTCTTGCCTACATTGGTAGGACTTCAGACAACCAAAAATCAAGTAGAATTATGGAGAATTGAGTGAGAATTGAAGAAATGAAAAAATGAGAAAAGCACCTTCACTGCAGGTTCAGATGGCAATGATCTTGCTTCCAACTTCACTTAGCCTTAGATGCTTGATAAAGTAGAATTGAATCAAAAAGGAAGCAGAACTCTTGGAGATTTGAAACTCAAAACAGTGGAGATTCAAACTCGATTTCCAATGGAAATCCTCCAGGTTATACTTTAAATTAGAGGGTTTAGGGCTGGGGATTCAAAGCTAGCGCGCAAGTGTCCTTAATTCTGATCATGGAGGGTTCTATTTATAGCCAAAGCACTTAATAATTGCACACTTCTTTCAAAACTCCAAAAATAGAAATTGCCTTTGCATGGATGCATGGGCGTGCGATAGGCCCATGTAATCATTCAATTAGGTCCAAAATTGTGTATAAACATTGCTGAAGTCATATTAGCAAGCCATGCATTTGTGTATGGAAGATGCAAGTTCAAATATACCAAATGGTGATCCAACTTCAAGCCATGCGCAAGTCATTCATATTTTGTCCAAATGGGATGAATTTGGACTTTTTCGAAAGGTTAGATCAAAAGGGACAACTTTCATGTTGAACACTTTTTCATTTGAAGTTTGGATAATGATGAATTTTGGGGTGGAAGTTTGGAAAATCAAACATATCAAAAAAAATATAAGTGTCAAGCCATATATGTTCACTTCTTCCACCTTGGATAACTTTTCATATGAGCTTCAAATGAGAAAGGTTCTTTCATCAAAGTTGTAGCTCTCTCAAAGTACTTCAAAATGGTCACAAATGTGACCTAATTTGGATTTAGTATGAAGGAGTTATGCATTTTAGAAGTTGAGGAAAATCACTTGTTCAATGGCATGGGTCCAAAATGACCTATAATGTCTCCTCATATCACATGCATTTAAAATTTTAATTTTCTCTTCCTCCAAACATAAAAATTTAAGTAGACATCTTTAGTTTTATCATGAAACTTGTATAGCTTTCATCTTATAGAATTGAGCAAGTTATGTCCTTGGGAAGTTGACCTCCAAATTAGGGTTTAGACAAAATGACCTATAATCTTTCACCATAAAAAATGACTTTACAAGAAAAACCAGCTCTAGACCTCAACATGAAAGTTGTTTGGAATGTCATTTAGAGTAACTTGGATCTTGGAATCATTTTCATATGACAAATATTTTAGGGGATAGGGTCTAGGGAACCCCATTTTTGATCAGTTGACTTCCTCTGGTTAACCTCCATGAACCAACTTGCTAGCTTGATATTATCTTGGGTTTTGGTACTCATGGAGGACCATATATACATAAAATGATGAAATGTGAAGTATCATTTGAAATGTTTGATCAATTTTTGGAGAAACTTGTTGAAGAAGTCACATAAGATACCCCAATGATTTAGGGTTTCCATGGCAAACCAATTTCAAAATCTTGATGATTTCTTGATCAAAATAACATGTGAAGATCACGGGGATCCATATATGATGCTTAGAGCCATAGTAGACCAATTCTTGATTGAGCCCCTTGCAATGAGGGTCTTAAACCCTAGATATGAGCTTGATAGATCAAAGGTGAGCATGTGCCCAACCTACAAAAGAGTTAGATTATACAAAGATATATTTTTGGTATTTTGGTTAGTAAATGATAAAATAAAAAGTATGATACAATCAAATGGTGCTTGGTGATCTCTCCCAATACAAACCCAATAAAATAAGAGGTCAGGAGGATGCCAAGGTTTGATCCCAATGTTAATGCATATGATGAGAATAGCATGAGGGATCTTATGATCAAAATTGGGGTTTTATAGCTGCCCCTATTTAAGGACGTTCTAACTGAGGAGATAAAGGTTAAAATCTTTGCATCAACTCAGTAGAATGGGCTTAAATAACAACATGTAGAAACAAATTTTGGTCCCTAAGAGACCTCATGATGCATATAATATGAATGTTAAAATAAATATTCGCGAGGAAAATGTTTCCACAAAGAAAAAGAATCCGGAGAGATTGAAAGTCCGTAGGAGTATAATACATTCCGTAAGGAACACTCACTGAGGAGACAGAGACTCTGGGGGAAAAAGATCGTGCGTAGGCCAGGCTACGACTTTAAAACTGCTGGGGGACTCGAGGAATTCAATGAAAATAAATCAAAGGAAAGACTCAGCCAGGGAGTAAAAGGACATCTGCAGGGGAGACAGGTAACTCAAGACACAACTGAAATACCTGAACCGAACAAGAAAAGGCGATTTCACTAAGGAAATACGCACTCCAACTCAACTGGGGAAGAAATGAATCTTCAACATAGGAGAAACAAAAGTATATTATCTAATACCGGTTATCGGGTAAGGGGATATCAACTCTGATAGGGAAGACATCTATTACCGGTTAGGGTAAACACATCAAGGATGACTCGTTGAGGGTAACCACGAGGTGTATTCGTTACCAGTTACTGGGTAAGAATAACCTGCTGGAAAATCCAAAATAGGATTTACAACTACCAGTTACTGGGAAGAAAACCAAATAGAGAATATTCATCACTGGTTAAAGTGAACATATCATGGATAGACTCAGAGGAAAGAAAATCCATCATCGGTTAGGATGAACACATCAAGGATAGACTCGCCTAGGGAACTTAGGGAGGATATCCGTCACCGGTTAGGATGAACATATCAAGGATAAACTTCCTGAAAAAATAGGAATTACATCTATCGAATACAGGATAGAATACCATCAAGAGAATATCCGTCATCAGTTAAGATGAACATATCAAGGATAGACTCAGAGGGGAAAAGTATGAATTATATATATCCGTTACTGGATAGAAAACTACCAAAAGAATATCCTTCATCGGTTAGGATGAACATATCAAGGATAGACTCTGCAAAAGGGGAAAAAGCAGGATTTACAACTACCCGTTACTAGGCAGAAGACCGTGAAGAGAAGGAAACCCGTCATCGGTTAGGATGAACATATCAAGGATCAACTCTCTGGGGGAAGAAATAGGGATTACAACTACCTTTTTACTGGGTAGAATACGAAAGAGAGAATATTCGTCACCGGTTAAGATGAATATATCAAGGATAAACTTAAAGCATGGGAAGAAAATATATGTCATCGGTTAGGATGAATATATCAAGGATATACTTCCTGGGGAAACATAAAAACGAATCTGCTGGGGAGAAAAGGGTTACTCTTGTTGGGTATTGGGAAAAAGCGACAATACTTGAAGATTGAGCATACTATTACCAGTTACTGGGTAATAGATCCTCAAGGGACCAAAAGCATCTATATAGGTAATATCTAGAAAGAAAACGGTCAATCAAAGACTCAACCCAGTGAGGATATAACTCAAGGGGAGTGGTTCCATCCATATAATCAACTGGGGAGGAAACTGAAATAATAGTCGTCCACGAGAAAATAACTCAGTGGGGAAAGGAGAAAGGTTAAATTCTTTCTGCTTAATGGGCTGACACTCTACAATTGAAGGAGGGCAGACAAACCAAGTCTGCATGGGGAAAAGTATACCACCATAACAGAGGATCAAAATAAACAATGAACCACAAAGTGTAATAATCCAATAATGAATTTATATGAGTGTAATAACTGCTGACAAAACGATCACAAAGGATACAAATGTCGCTGGTTTGAATCATCGATACAACTCCTTGCCAATCCTCACAGGAGGGAAATAACTGCTGAAGAGAGATCAAACATCTCGAAGGCTTAATCTGGGCTGGGGAAAGCACAAGGAGAGGATCTGCTGAGGAAACTGCTATCAACTCTGCAGGGAATTTTAGGTCAATGCCATATCAAATGGGAGACAACCTTGCATGGGATAAGCCATAATAACTGCTCAAGATCAGAGTTAACTCTGACGACTTGCGGGGAAGAGATTTTTTGTAGAATTCCTGCAAACTTCCGAAATAACGCGCCTACAACTCAAGGGAGGCAAACAAACTCGAATGGGGAAACCAACAAAACTCGGCTGGGGAAATCAACAAAACTCGGTTGTTGAAAAGCTGTTGGGGATGAAACAGGGATCACGCCAACTGCTTGGGGAGAACCAATAATGCTCCACATTTTGGGCTTACCGCTTTTCAAGTCGTTGTTGATATTCCTTTAAATGGTATCGATTGCTTTTAAAGTAACTATTTTTATATATTTAAGAAAACATGATTTTGATTTAAAATTTAATTTCAAAAATGATCATAATAAAATTTAATTCGATTTGGCTAAATAATAAATAAGAGTAGAAACAATTGGATAAAAAGCTCAACTTTATTTAATAGAATGGTAGTTTATAAATGACAAGACTCTATTAATCTTTACAAAAGTTGAAATATGGTAATTTACATGGAAAAGGGCTACATTGAATACAATGATCACTAATCCTTCTACCAATTTTGATATCCACTGTGCTCTTGGTGTCTCTGCTGGAGATGGTGAATAAGAATTTACCGACTTGCTCAATAATGTCCTCAAAATTGAAGATCAGCAGGAGGCAATTACTTGCCATAATCCCTAATTTTTCCATAAATTGCCCCAAGGTGGGGTACTCAATTTATCGGGATAATTCTTTTCTGTTTTATGTCTCTAATTTTTTCCTGGATCGCCCTTTCAGGTTTTCAATCCACCGAGACACTCATTTTTGCCTAAGCCACCCTTTCAGGTTTTCAACTTAGCGAGTTGTTCTTTTCTTTTTAGGCAAAGTATTTCTTAACTTCCTCTGTGTTCATAGGACGAGTGAACTCTTCACCATCCATAGTTGTAAGAATCAAAGCATTGCCTGAAAAGGCTATCTTAACAACATATGGGCCTTCATAATTAGGAGTCCATTTGCCCCTAGAATCTGGTTTGAAAGATAGAATTTTCTTTAGCACAAGGTCACCTTCCCTGAACACACGAGGTATGACCTTCTTATCAAATGCTTTATTCATTCTCTGTTGATACAACTGACCATGACACATGGCAGTTAATCTCTTCTCTTCAATCAAATTCAACTGGTCATACCTAGTTTGACACCATTCAACTTCAGTCAACTTGGCTATCATCAAGACACGCAATGATAGGATCTCAACCTCTTCTGGGAGCATAACTTCAATGCCATAAACAAGTGAGAAAGGGGTTTCCCCTGTTGAAGTGCGGATGGATGTACGATACCCATGCAAAGCAAATGGGAGCATCTCATGCCAATCCTTGTATGTCACAACCATGTTTTGGATGATCTTCTGGATGTTCTTGTTTGCAGCTTCAATAGCCTCATTCATCTTAGGTCTGTAGAGAGAAGAATTATGATGTGCAATCTTGAAGTCTTTGCAAAGAGCTTCCACCATATTATTATTCAAGTTAGTTCCATTATCAGTAATGATATTACTTGGCACACCATAACGACATATGATCTGATTCTTGATAAACCTCACAACAACTTTCTTGGTCACATTTACATACGATGCCGCTTCAACCCACTTTGTGAAGTAGTCAATAGCCACTAAAATGAAACGATGTCCTTTTGATGTTTTGGGCTCAATCATGCCAATCATATCAATTCCCCACATGGAGAAGGGCCATGGAGAGGAAATGACATTCAACAGTGTTGAAGGAACATGAATCTTATCTGCATAAATTTGACACTCGTGGCATTTCTTCACAAATTTGCAACAGTCAGATTCCATTGTTATCCAATAGTAACTTTCTCTCAACATCTTCTTTGCCATAGCATGTCCATTTAAAATGAGTACCAAAGGAACATTCATGGACTTCAATCATCAATAGGTTTGCTTCGTGTCTATCCACGCATCTGAGCAGAACCATATCGAAGTTTCTCTTGTACAATACATCACCATTCAGGTAGAAGTTTCTCTTGTACAATACATCACCATTCCAAGATTCCCCAGAAGGGTAAATCTGACTTTGGAGGAAAAATTTGATATCAAAATACCACGGTTTCTCATCTTTGACCTCTTCAACAGCAAACACATGAGCTGACCTATCAAGATGCATCACAGTCAAATTAGGCACTTCATTCCAATACTTCACTACAATCATTGAAGCTAACGTTGTAAGAGTATATGCCATCCGGTTTTCATCTCGAGGGATATGATGAAACTTAACCTTTGTAAATAAAGTTGAAATCCTCCTCGCATAATCTCTATATGGTATCAAAACGGGTTGATTCGTCTCTCGTTCACCTTTGATTTGATTCACAACCAAAGTTGAATCTCCATAAACATCTAGATACTTGATTCTGAGATCGATGGTCTCTTCAAGCCCCATAATGCAAGCTTCATACTCAACCATGTTGTTTGTACACTTGAAAGTTAATCTAGCTGTAAATGGAAAATGCGTGCCTTGAGGAGTAATAATCACTGCTCCAATGCCATTACCATATTGATTAATAGCCCTGTCAAATACCATGCCCCAACGGGACCCAGGTTCTGGCCCTTCTTCAAGCAATGATTCATCACAATCTTTCATCTTTAAGTACAAGATCTCTTTATCGGGAAAGTCATATTGTACTGACTGGTAATCTTCAATCGTTTGGTGAGCCAAATGGTTAGCCAAGACACTACCTTTAATTGCTTTATGATATCAGTATTCAATATCATACTCTGATAACAACATCTTCCAACGGGAAATCCTCCCAGTTAAAGCAGACTTCTCAAAAATATACTTGATTGGATCCATTTTGGATATCAACCAAGTGGTATGATCCAGCATGTATTGACGCAGAAGCTTAGCAACCCAAGCCAATACGCAACAAGTCTTCTCTAGTATAGAATACCGAGTCTCACAGTCGGTGAATTTCTTACTGAGGTAGTAAATGCATATTCTTTATTTCCAGTCTTATCTTGTTGACCAAGAACACAACCCATACTCTCATCAAGCACAGTCAAATACATGATCAACGGTCTTCCTTCAACAGGTGGAGACAAAATCGAAGGCTCAAGCAGATATTCCTTGATACTGTCAAAAGCTTTCTGGCAATCTTCGGTCCAATGACACGACTGATCTTTCCGAAGAAGCTTGCATATAGACGCACATGTGGCAATCATGTGTGAAATGAATCTTGAGATATAATTCAAGCGACCGAGAAAACCTCTGACTTGCGTCTCAGTTTTGGGCATAGGCATATCTTGTATTGCTTTGACCTTGGCAGGATCAACTTCAATACCCTTCTCGTTGACAATAAAGCCCAACAACTTACCAGAACCAACACCGAATGTATACTTATTGGGATTCAAGTGAAGTTTGTACTTCCTGAAACGCTGGAATAACTTCAATAAATACTCAACATGTTCCTCTTCATAAATGGATTTAGAAATCATATCTTTAACATAGAATTCGATCTCTTTGTGCATCATATCATGAAAAAGAGTGGTCATTGCTCTCTGGTAAGTTGCACCAGCATTCTTTAAACCGAAAGGCATCACTCTATAACAGAATGTTCCCCAAGCTGTAATGAATGTAGTCTTCTCCGTATCTTCGGGTGCCATTTTGATCTGATTATATCCGGAAAATCCGTCCATAAACGAAAAGACTTTGAATTTATTTGTGTTGTCTACCAACATAGCAATGTGTGGCAGAGGGAAATCATCTTTCGAATTGGCTTTGTTCAAATCTCTATAATCAATGCACATACGGACTTTTCCATCTTTCTTTGGAACATGCACAATATTGGCCACCCATTGCGGATACTCGGTAGTAACAAGGAAACCGACATCAATCTGCTTTTGCACTTCTTCTTTGGTCTTCACTGCCATGTCAAGATGAGTCCTTCTCAATTTCTGCTTGATTGGCTGGCATTCCGTCTTCAACGAACATCTATGCTCCACAATCTCCGAATCCCAACCAGGCGTGTCTTGATAAGACCAAGAAAATACATCTGAATACTCTCAAAGAAGATCAACCAACCCCTACTTAACTTCAGGACACAATCGAGACTCAATTTTGACTTCCTTCACATCATCCTCGGAACCCAAGTTAATTAAATCAATTTACTCTTCAAACGGCTGAATGGCTTTTTCCTCGTGCTCAAGTAGACGAGACAATTCATGATACACATCTTCTTCACTTCCTTCCTTGGCCTCAAACACAGGGAATTCAAAGTTTGGCGAGGGAGTAGGATCATTGTATTCAATGGGTTAAGAAACCAACCTGCATAATGATTTGATATTTTGATTTTAGAGAAGTGAATTATGACCAAATATTATGCAGATGGACAATTGTATTTATTTATTTATGTTTTTTGTGATTACCATTTTCAGAAAAAGAAAAAAGTAACACTAAAAAACATCATAGATGTGGATGAATAGAATTGCATTTTATTGATGATCAAATTTGAAAATTCAAAACAATTTTCACTTCTTCCTTAGGCATAGGAGAAGGATTTTCAAAAACAATAAAAGCAATTACTTAGAACGATGCATAATAACAGGAACATCGACATCAATCTATTTGTTGCAACCTTTTCCATGTGTCACAAAATTGGTGATGTCTTCATTTTCATCCCCTTCCATCACAACAGCTAAGTGTTGTTCATTTCCATGAATGAACCCTCCTCTACGGAAACTGGGTTGCACATCTTCAACCTTAATCACAGACGACCCTTGTTGAAATCCCAAACCGGCTCTGCTCTGGTTCTTGGTGACCTCTACCATCCGGCCCCACTGATCAGAATTACCGTCTTCAACAATCTTCTGCGCGTCTTTGATGGAGGACATGTGTTCCCCAACACTCTTTTCCTCAACAATATATAGAGCTTGGAACGGAGTTCCAACCTCATCCTCAGCTTCAATGTAAGAGAAAAACGACCAGTGGCTCACCAACAAAGCCTTCTCCCCACCGATGATAACAAGCTTTCCATTCTTCACAAATTTCAACTTCTGGTGCAGAGTTGGCGTCACAGCTCCCGCCTCATGTATCCATGACCTTCCTAAAAAGAAGTTATAGGCCAGGTGGATATCCATTACTTGGAAAGTAATTTGGAAATCGCTTGGACCTATCTTCACAGGAAGGTCCACCTCACCAGTCATGGTCTTGCGAGAACCATCAAAAGCTTTGTCGATCACGCCACTATATCTCATTGGAGCTCCTTGATACGACAATCTTGAAAGAGTTAATTTTGGGAGTACATTCAATGAAGAGTTGGTGTCAACCAATACATTTGATAGAGCATCTTCCTTAAGATTCATTGATATGTCTAATGCTAAGTTGTGATATCTACCTTCCTTAGGAAGTTCTTCGTCACAAAAGCTCAAATTATTGCAGGAAGTGATGTTAGCCACAATATGATCGATCTGATCCACTATTACATCGTGTTCCACATATGCTTGCTCCAATAATTTTTGCAATGCTTCTCTGTGCGCTTCAGAGTTCATGAGCAGAGACAACACTGAAATCATGGAAGGAGTTTGGAGCAGCTGCTCCACCATATTAAATTTGCTCTTCTTGATTAAACGGAGTAACTCATGATCATCATTAGGCTTCAAACCGCTGGATTCACCAGACGGACATCTTGGAGCATTAACCGAATCTATTACAGGTACATCCACCTTCTTACTGACATATACATCTTCTACATTCTTCGGGAACACGGACCCAAAAACACGACCACTACGGGTCACCTTCATAACATCAACAATGCTCACAACAGAATTGGTCATAGGCAAAGGAACTTCTTGACCATTCTCTAACATAGTCGCATTATACTGGTATGGAACAACTCTATTCGATGCATACAGGATAGGACCCGCTAACCGTATGACCAACGGTGATACTGATCTATTGTTGACACTGTTGCTACTGCTGACGTCGAACTAGATTACCACTCACTCTAGAGTCTTGAACACTGGCACTATTACATTCACATCGTCACCCATGTGACGGGACTGAAGAATCTGGATCATACCCTTATCCATTAACCTCTGGATGTCTCGTTTTACAACCACACAACCTCGGGGGTTAACACTGCAAATTGCACAACCATCATGGTCATGTTCGCAATCACTCACCATATAGATATCCTTGTGCATTGTCACCAACGACCTTCTAATGAAATGGATATCATATATCTTGAATTCCCCAGGACAGCCGTCCACCATGTTGACAGATGAATTACCATGAGCGGGTAGTGGGTTAGCTTTGACATTTGGCCCACAGTCCTCAAAGGACACAATCCCACTTTTGACAAACTTCTGGACTTCATACTTCAGGGGGTAACAGTTCTCAATATCATGACTGGGAGCTCCTTGGTGAAAGGCACAACGAAGTTCCGGCTTATACCACCACGGAAGTGGTTCAGGAATCTGTGGAGGATTTCTTGGTTGCATAAGGTTCTTGAGAACCAATGATGGATAAAATTCAGCATAAGTCATAGGAATCAGGTCAAAAGAGACCTTCTTCCTCTCAAACTTCTGATGTTATTGATGATTGGTGTTATTGATGTTGTAGTTGTTTGTTCTTTGTTGTGGTGGTTGTTGACGTTGTTGTTGAACGGGCATTGATTGATTGTTTGAAAAAACTGGAATAACTGACGAAACTTGATGATGATGTTGACGGGGTTTTGGAATCCTTCTGACATGAGGCCTCCTCTGTCTCCCAACGGATACTGCATTAGTCTCGCCTTCTTTCTTTCTGGAAAACCTATTGTTGTACTTCTTGCTAGACGAAACCTCCTCTTTAGAAAATCGTCCCTCTCGGACACCTTCTTTTAATCTCATCCCTATGTTTACCATTTCGGTAAAATCACTAGGGGCACTGGAAATCATTCGCTCAAAGTAAAATAAGCTCGGGGTCCTGAGAAAAATCTTGGTTATCTCCTTTTCTTCCAAAGGAGGGTTGATCTGAGCAGCTAGCTCTCTCCATCTCTGGGCATATTCCTTAAACATCTCCTTGTCCTTCTGAGACAACGACCTCAACTGGTCCCTATCCGGCGCCATATCCATATTATACTTGTACTTCTTCTCAAAAGCCTCACCCAAATCATTGAACGTGCGGACACTCGTACTATCCAAACCCATGTACCACCTCAGAGCGACACCAGTCAGACTATCTTGGAAATAATGAATCAGTAACTAATCATTATAATTTTATGTCGACATCTTTCTAGCATACATGACGAGATGAATGAGTGGACAGGTGTTTCCCTTATATTTTTCAAAGTCAGGGACTTTGAACTTCATCGGGATCTTAACATTAGGAACCAAGCAAAGTTCTGCAGCACTCTTACCGAACAAATCTTTCCCCTCAAGGTCTTCAACCCCTTTCGCAACTCAAGGAATTAGTCTTTCATTTCATCCATCTATTCATAAACATCCGGACCCTCAGACGGTTCGGAATGATAAATGGTATCCTCAACACGAGGCAGAGTATGAACAACCGTTGGTGGCACAGACATGACCGGGCTATATGCCAGCATGGAAGCAAAAGTAGGCGCAAAACCCTCGGGCACAAAGTTGGGCGGCATTCCCCACGGGAATCCGGCAAGCATGGCAGGAGCGACTTGAGTGGCAGCAGCAGAAATGGTTGAAGAAACAACCTTTGAAATGACAGTCCTCTGAGGAGGAGGAGTTGCAGGTGTTGGAGAAGATTGACTCTGAGCAGCTAACACAGACTCCATCATGGAAGTACGGCGGGCAATCCTGTCCTCCAATTCTATATTCTCTTATTCCAAGTGTTCCATGATTCTCGGATGATTGGCACGGGTATTGTATCGATGAGTCATCTTGGCTGAAGCAGAGAAGAAGAACCAACAAGACATCTGGCGAAAGAGAAACTTGTTATGCAAATGATGCATGAAATGAAATGCTTTGATTGTTTTTATTTTCAAGGAACTTACTTGTTTTATTTGCAAATATATATAATAACAACATTTGCAACAATTTGATTGACCATAAAATCTCTCTTATTTATATAATTGGAAGGATTACACTGAGTACAATTTCAGAAACCAAAAATACAAAAATACAAGAGAAAAGGAGACTAGTCATCATAAGGATCCCTAACGATAATGTCAGAAGATCTAGCTGCAGGCGCGTACTTCCTTCGGATGCATGGAATCTCGGACTCAGAAGAAGCCTTCATCTGAGCCTTCTCAAGAACAAGCTGATCAACAATCTTCTACCAAGCACCGGAAGGCTGAGGCATACTAGAGGAAGATGAAACCTTTGGATCTCTCTGTCTCTTGATTACTCGGTCTTCAAGAAGCTCAATAAGTGCATATTTGTCCTTAGACTCAAACTGTAACTCCTCATGCTTTCTGCTCAAAGCATGGAAACGCTCTTCCCATATATCCTTCTCTTGCTTCATCTTGGCGAGTGCGTCTTCCAACTCTTCTACATCTTGGTTAGGGAGAGTTAATGGCTCAACCACAACCATACACATGGGTCTCTGACAAGCATAAGGCATCTTCAACTCCGAAGCTTTCTTCTTCACCCAAAGAGTGTAAGCTTCCAAAGCTACACAGTTTCACGGACCAAGCTCAGATCTTCCTTTCCTATGCACATTATGCCAAACATGCACAATCTTCTGCTTCAAATGTTAGGGATCTTTACCCTTTTGATAGAAAAGACCTTCTAACAAAGTGTTATTAGGCTTGTCTCTCAAGGGGAACCCAAGTTGACGATGAGCCAAAGCAGGGTTGTAGTTGATTCCTCCTTGTGTACCAATGAGAGGCACATTAGAGAATTCACCACAACAATCAATAATATCCAAGCTACTCAATGAAGAGTCATACCAAACTATATCATCATTAGTGAGAGCCATAAGTCTCTGAGACCACCGTAGACATTGTTTGTTCTCCACAAAAGTAGGCATCTGAGGCAAGTGCGAAATAAAACACTTGTACAGAAGAGGAATACAACACACAATCGTTCCACCACCTTTAGAATTCCTTAGATGCAAAGAGAAGTACATATCTCCTAACAAAGTAGGCACAGGATTCCCAATCAAGAAGATTCTAATGGCATTAACATCTACAAAACCATCAATGTTAGGGAACAAAGCTAAACCATAGATAAGCAACACAAAGATAGCTTCAAAAGCATCCACACTACCGGCATAAGGCAATAGCTTTCCCTATGAGAAATTCAGAAGTCAACCCAAATATTCCTCCTTTCTTCACCCAATGAGCCTCTATCTCGGACTTCTTCAAGTGAAGAGCTTCCACTATAATATGAGATCTGGGAATCTCTTCCAATCCACTAAACTTCACTTTGTCAGAAACAGGTATTCCCAAGAGATGGGCATACTCCTCTAACATAGGCATAAGCTGATAATCAGGAAAAGTGAAGCAACGGTAGAGAGGGTCATAGAACTGAACCAAAACACTCAGAATTCCTTCAACCACATCACCAGATAAAATAGATAAAAGCTTCCCATGACGTTGCTTGAAGTCCAAGGGATCTAATACAAAAGATGATAGCTTCCTTAACTCTTTCAAATCAGGACATCTGAAACTGTACTTCTTAGTGTTCATTCATCCACAATCCATGGTCTGAATGTTATGATGCACATGAATGTATGAATGCAACAATCACAAATAAAGGATCAGACACAAGGCAAACAAACAAAGGTCAAGGGATGGATCAATCTTTGTCAAGATCAATTATCCATTTTGGTGGATTATGGTTTTCACCTTATCAACATCTAAGTTCCATTGATATTGACTAGAATTGATTGGATCAACCAAGAATAAAGGGTTTGTTGTGAGTCACGAGCATGGAGTCAGGTTAAGAACCATCTCAAAGGAGTGTACTAAGGATCAAACCTGTAGATCATGTTCTAAAAAGTTCCCAGTGTCTTAATTCCATCTATCGGATATTATAGGTTAGGATGACTGACTCATCAACCCATAATATTCTCAAGAGAAACTCGTCTGAGTGTAGTATCGCTAACAACTATTATCAAGTCTACACTTGAACATTCTCCGCACTACGTCCTAAATAAGCCAAGTTGGGTTAAATGATCTACGGTCCTCAGCTTCTCAGACTCCAGATCAAAGAAATTAATGCCTAACCACAAATAACTTATGTGATATCAATAACTCCAAAAGGGTCTCCACTGAGTAGATGGGTGTAAGACCCCAATTTTGACCCTAAGATCCCTCATGCAATTTCATCATAAGCATTAGCATTGGGATCATACCTTGGAATCCTCCTTACCATTCTTTCATTGGGTTTGTTTTGGGAGAGATCACCAAGCATCATGTGATTGTATCATACTTGTATATTATCATACTTTGTATTTTCCTAATTATTTTGTAGGTAGGGCATGATCCTCATTGATCTATCAAGTTTATATCTAGGGTTTGAGACCCTCATGGCAAAGAGCACAACCATGGATTGACCCAAAAATGGTTACAAGCATCATATATGAGTCCCAATGATTCCTACATGTGATATTAATCAAGTATTCTTCAAGAGTTTGAAGGTGATTTGCCTTGGAAACCCTAGTTTGACTGGGTATCTTGAGTAACTTCTCTAACAAGCCATCTCACCAATTGATAAAATTTCTCAAGGGACACTTAAAAATTCATCATATTATGCATATATGATCTACCATGAGCCAAGAAAGTCAAGATAATTGAAGGTTAGCAAGTTGGTTGATGGTGGTTGGCTAGATGAATTCATCTGATCAAAACTAGGTCTCCCTAGACCCTATCTCCTACAATTTTCACCATATAAAAATGATTCTAAGATAAAAGTTACTCTAAATTACATTCCAAACAACTTTTATGTTGATACCTAGAGCTAGTTTTGCTTGTAAAATCATTTTCTATGTTGAAAAATTATAGGTCATTTTGTCTAAACCCTAATTTGAAAGTCAACTTCCCAAGGCCATAACTTGCTCAATTTGTATGAGATGAAATATTTCCAAGTTTCACAATCAAATTCAATATGTCTACTTTAACTTTGATGTTTGGAGTGAGAGATAATTCAACTTTTATGAGCATGTGATATGAGGAAACATTATAGGTCATTTTTAACCTATACCATTGAACAAGTGATTTTTCCAAACTTCAAAAAGGCATAACTCTATCATTCTAAATCCAAATGACATGAAATTGGTTACCATTTTGAAGGTCTTTGAAAGAGATACAACTTTGATGAAGACACTTTTCTCATTTGAAGCTCACATGAAAATTTAAGCAAAGTGGAATATTGAGATATATGGCTTGACACTTAGAAAAATTTTCAACATGTTGAAATTTCTAAACTTCCACCTTCAAATTCACCATGGTCCAAGTTCCAAATGGAAAAGTGTTCAACATCAAAGTTGTTTCCTTTGATCTAAGCTTTCTAAAGAACCCAAGTTTATGCATTTTGGATGAAGTTTGTTAGGTTTGCGCATGGCTTCAACAGAGTTGCATCATTGTAGAAAATCAAATGTCCAAAACTCCACATATCATTGCCTTACCACTCAAACCTGATTTGAACTTCAGAACAGTTGGATATGGATCAAATTGGATTACTTCATGGGCCTGCACACGCCCATGCAAGCTTGTGCATGAAATGTCCAAATTTAGCAATTTTTCAAGTGTGCAAATATCAGTCTCAATAGCTATAAATACAGGCCCTTTGAGCTCAATTCAAAGACACCTTACGCGCCAGCTTTGCCCCCCAATTGAAACCCTCACATTTCAAAGGAAAACATGAGAATTTTCAACTTGAAAATTGAGTTTGAATCTCACTGTTTGGAGATTCAAAAACTCCAAGATCCAAAGCTTTGTACCATTGCTAAACCTCTCCTGCAAGCTTCTCAAGTGTGATTAGATCATGGTTGAAGCAAGCAACATCAAGTTCTGCACAACATTGAAGGTAAATTTCAGAAAACATCATCTCTTTGATTCTCACTAAATTCTACTCAATTCTCTTGGATCTTTGGTTGTCTGAAGTCCTACCAATGTAGGCAAGAAGATTGAGTTACTTAGAGGTCAAATCGAAGCAACTAAGTTGACACACCTCAAAATTCAACTCCTCATATCTTTTTATATATTAAGAGTTAGATGAAATTTAGGTCAGATTCGTGCTTTACGCCATTTTTTCTTTCAGATCATGTCCTCCTTTTTTATTTTGGTGATGGTTGAGGGTGGACCAGTCCGGTGAGGTCCATCGGAGAAGAAGATCGGAGCTCTGCCTCCGACGGTGTGATGGCACGTCTCCCAGCCATATGATCCATTTGAAATGTTTTAATCTTAGGCCTGGGTTTTGATTACCACGCGTGTGGCGCGCTGACTAGGTTCCATCATGGAACGCGCGTTTGTGTCCACTTGATCTGCCACCTCAATTAATGAGGGAGATCAAGTGGCTCACGTTTTTTTGAGTTTTTGATTTTTGTTTTAATTCATTTGATTTTAATTAATTCATAATAATTTTAACATTGATCCAAAAAATATGAGAGTTTCACCAAAAAAAATTTAAAGAAATTCCTCTTTCATATTCTGAATTAAAATTATTTTTTGGATCATTATTAATATTTTTCATGATTTAATTGATTCTGTGATTATTTTTTAATTGTTTATAAATACTTTTAAGTCTTTAAAATTTCTTTAAAAAAATCTCCAAGGTCCTTTGACCTTGTTTGACCTATGATAAATCTCATGGCCATTTCTTTGGTGTTTTGATGAGGTTTTAGGAATTTGGCAAACCATATTTAATTTAAATGCCTTATTTTAGTATTTTTAATTTGAATAAATGCCAAATAATTATGTTGACCTCTTGTGATGATTTGTGTAAGTTTTACTTATGTTGTTGGGCCTTGGTCAAGGTTGATTTGACTTTATTAAGTTAATATCATTTGACTTAGGGGATTGATGGAATATACATTCCATCTCCCAAAATGAATGAATGATATTAATTTGGTGAAACTCCTCCTTTGACCAATTTGAGTTTTGATCCATTCCCTTCCCTCTTCATCTAATTCCTCTTCTTTATGCATTCATCTAATTTGGCCTATGATATCTCTAAGTCCTAAGGCTAGTTGATTGCAAAATCAACATAAGTAGGGATGAGATTAGGCCACCTCTTTTCCATATTCTTTTTGTGTGTGGTATGTTTCATGAGCATAGTCCATTATACTATGTCTCTAACATGCATTAACACCAAAATTCTATTGCCCGACCTCAAATAGTTGTGACTTCTACATAAGTCCAATTACGATTGCTTAACATAGCACTAAATTTTTGACACAAAAGCCATAACATTCTAGTTAGTGAGATTGTAAGTCTCCCCTCTTTCATGGTATTGTGTGGAAACTTGGCCTTTTTTCCTTCCTTTGGAAGATGTCTTGGTTCAAGGATCCATGCTTGTGATAAGTGGGTTGAGTGTTCTCCAAAGAATGACTTAAAATGAAAAGCAAAAGAAAAATAATACTAACTTCTAACTCATTAACAACTAACATTTAATTTCAATTCCTTTATTTTAATGCACTTTAATTTTTAAGTTCTATTCATTTGCCATTTATTCATACCATTCTAATTGTTTATGTTAATGCAATTTTCACTTTGTCCATTTGGACCATAATGTGTGATATATCTTGTTTGTGCATATTTTGTTTGTTTGTGAGGTCTTTGACCATTAATGTACATAATAAGAACAAAAACCCTAAAAAAACTGTTGTGTGGACTATTGACTTGATCTTTGACAAATTGGACTTAGAATCCAGGCAACCTCCCAATGCTAAAGGACTTGGCCAATGCCAACATTTGTGTAACAAAATGCTTGCAATTTGAAACTTCATCTGATACATCTTTGAAGATCCCTTTGAGTTCATCTGCAACATGATCATTATGAAGTTGTTATTTTGAACATGTGACTTATGGAATTCATCTGCTACATGGGTTAATTTTGAAGAAGATCATGGAGTGGCTAAGCTTGGATGTGGCTATCTTTATTTGATGCCTTGCTCTTCAAGATTGATATAATTGTGCATTGTGTGCTACTTTATTCAAAAGGTCCAAGGGAATTTGGGTTTCTATAAGACATTCTTGTCTATTGGATTGCTACCCATTGGTCAGATCTTTTCAACTCTTCATTCTTGTCCAGTCATAGCACACTTTCAATTGTTTAATCGGTTGAGATATTAAATAATACATCCCAAACATCATTGGTTGCTATAAGTCCTCAAAGAGGCATATTCCCAGTTTGCCTCTTAGGTTTTCAAACTGAGTAGCATCCAGAGCCTTTGTAAATATGTCAGCCAGTTGTAGTTCAGTGGCTACATGTTCCAAGGTAATCACTTTGTCTTCCACCAGATCTCTGATGAAGTGATGTCTAATGTCAATATGTTTGGTCCTGCTGTGTTGGATGGGATTCTTGGAAATATTGATGGCACTGAGATTATCACAGAACAATGTCATGACATTTTGAGAGACATTGTACTCAGTAAGCATCTGTTTCATCCACACCAGTTGGGAACAACTGCTTCCAGCCGCTATGTATTCAGCCTCTGCAGTGGACAGAGATACACAGTTCTGCTTCTTGCTGAACCATGATATGAGATTGTTTCCCAAGAACAAACATCCTCCTGATGTTCTTTTTCTGTCATCAGCACTCCCAACCCAATCAGCATCACAATACCCAGATAGGATAGGCTCAAATCCATGAGAGTACAACATACCATAGTCACAAGTCCCATTGACATACTTGAGAATCCTCTTGACTTGATTCAAGTGGCTCACTTTGGGTTCTGCCTGGTATCTAGCACATACTCCAACTGTATAGGAAATATCAGGTCTACTTGCAGTTAGATATAGTAGACTACCTATCATGCTTCTATACAAGCATTGATCAACACTGGGACCTCCATCATCTTTGGTTAACTTTAAATGCGTAGGTGCAGGAGTTCTTTTGTGCCTAGCATTATCCATACCAAACTTCTTAACAATGTTTTTGGCATATTTGCTCTGGGAGAGAAACATAGAATCCACCATTTGGTTAACTTGCATTCCAAGAAAATAAGTTAGTTCCCCAACTAGACTCATTTCAAGCTCAGATTGCATCTGGTGAACAAAATGTTTCACCATTTGCTCTGACATTCCACCAAAGACAATGTCATCCACATAAATTTGGGCAATCATGATTTTGCCATATGTGTCCTTCACAAACAAGGTCTTATCTATCCCACCCTTTCTGTACCCATGAGAGGTCAGAAATTCAGTCAACCTTTCATACCAAGCTCTAGGTGCTTGCTTTAACCCATACAAGGCTTTCCTCAACTTGTACACATGTTTAGGTTGGTTAGCATCACAAAACCCTTTAGGTTGTTCCACATAGACTTCTTCATTTAAGTAGCCATTCAAAAATGCACTCTTCACATCCATTTGGAACAATTTGAACTTCAGAATGCAGGCCACACCTAACAGCAATCTGATTGACTCAAGTCTAGCAACAGGTGCAAACGTCTCATCAAAATCAACCCCTTCAACTTGAGTATATCCTTGAGCCACTAGTCTTGCTTTATTCCTAGTGATTACTCCTTTCTCATCAGACTTGTTCTTGTAAATTCACTTGGTACCAATGATGTTAGTCCCTTCAGGTCGTGGAACTAGCTCCCATACTTCATTCCTTTTAAACTGCTCCAGTTCATCTTGCATGGCATTGATCCAATATTCATCAGTCAGGGCTTCTTTCACATTTTTTGGTTCAACCTTGGATACAAAACAGGAGTTTGAGCTAATTTCCCTTGACCTGGTAGTCACACCACTATTGGGATCCCCTATGATAAGATCCTTAGGGTGGTCTTTCTGAATTCTGATAGATGGCATTTTGGTGGGTGCATCTACCTCACATTCAGGAGGAGTCTCCAGTACTTCTTCAGACTTGACTGATATGTCTGTTGAAGTATCAAGGAATGTTCCAACATCCTCTATGACATTGATTCCCTCCTCTTTATCATCCACAATAACATTTATGGATTCCATCAGGACATTGGTCCTGTAGTTGAACACTCTGTAAGCTCTGTTGTTAGTTGAGTATCCTAGGAATACACCTTCATCACTTTTAGGATCCATTTTTCTTCTCTATTCACGATCTGTGAGAATGTAACATTTACTTCCAAAGATATGAAAGTACTTCGCAGTGGGCTTTCTGTGAGCAAATTCTTTACTTTGAATAAGTTTTGAATGATAGCAAATTGTGTGATCATTGTCCAATTGTTGGTTGTGCATTATTTTACATGATTCATTTGTGTTTTTAGCCCACACTATTGTTTCATGTCTATACATAAAGATCCAAATTTGATACATCTCTTAAAAGAACTCATAAAAACTATTTTGTGTTAGTATGTATCAATACATGTTCATATGCATCGATCCATAAATTTGTTGTAAACCACAAAACGCTTTTGCTTCAGTATGTATCGATCCATACGAGTCATGTATCGATCCATAAATTTTTTGTAAACCACAAAACACTTTTGCTTCAGTATGTATCGATCCATACAATTCATGTATCGATACATGGCCAGTTAAAATGCTCTATGTATCGATCCATACGAGTCTTGCATCAATACATGCGTAGTTAAAATGCTCTATGTATCGATACATACGAGCTTTGCATCGATACATGCTTACATTAATTCTCTAAAATAAATCAAAGTTACAGTATGTATCGATGCATAACCTTTTGTATCAATACATAAGTCTGTTTTGTCTACTAACAGTTTCTGTTTTTCATATATAAGAAGTACTGTGACAGCAGTGAAAAAACAAACGAATTCAGAAGAGGAAAAACAGTTGAAACACTAATCAAAAGCAGTGTGTAGCAGCAACTGTTGGAGCAGATAGAAACCTGAAAGAGACTTCATCTTCTTCATCTTCTCAATCACTTTTCTTCAAGAACATCAACATATAATCATTCTTGTTCTTTGGATTAAAGGATCAACGAGATAACGTTCAGTGGAACGATCAAGGATCTAGCTGAGGTGTTCAGTGGAACGATCGAGGATCTAGCTGAGTTGAAGGTTGAAGGGGGTTTCGAGGAAAAACCAGTTGGTTTGTCCTTCAAGAACTGGAGTGTTCTTGCGGGTTTGTTAGTCACGTTTGCAGAACAGATTCAGCCGCAGCGTTGCGTTTGGAAATTGGGTAATTTCGCAAACAGGTCGTGGAACCGGTGAATTGTTTGCAATTTCTTGCAGGAAATTCTTGATCGAGCTCATATCAAGTGGAGGTTTTATACAAGAAGAAGTTCTTGGGATTTAGAATTTTGTCTGTGTATTGTAACCTTGTATCAACGAATTCGGCATTATTGATAATTACAGTTCTCAATTTCAGTGGAAATTGAGAGGGAGACGTACCCACACGCGAGGACGACGTGGGGAACTTCCTTACCAAATCTCTGCGTATCGTATTCTTTCCTTATCTCTCTTTACGTTTTCAATAGGTTTGTGATTTCAGTTGGTGTGTTGTGACTGCACTTTTCGTGATACAATAGTGGCAAGAAAACTTCTTTAACTAAACTCCACCATTGTTCATCATTAATCACATACACACCAATTGTTGGACAAAACTGTTAGCTGAGTTTTATTCATTGGAAACAGAATTTAGTGATAAGTGCATTTGTCTTAGTTAGATTCTGGTGTTAATTATCTTTATCGTTCTAATTCAAATCCAGCAATAAATTCGCGTGTCCGATTTTCCAGTAGCGGTTCAGAATAGACGGAAGTCGATTCGGGACTGTAATTTTCCGCTAAGTTTCAATAACTCTGATAAAATCTTTAAATCCGTTTATTAAAAAGAGGTGATCTATTCACCCCCCTCTCGATCACTAGCCACACCGTCTAACAAGTGGTATCAGAGCGTCGGTTCGCTGGTGCTCTGTGGCTGCCTGTAACGATATGGATTCTGAACCAAAGGGGGCGTATAATAGAGCGCCTATTTTCAACGGTGAAAATTACGGCTACTGGAAAGACTGCATGCGAGTTCATATAAATTATGTGGATAGGCTAGTATGGGCTGCCATTGAAAATGGTCCTTTTCAAATTACTATGACAAATGCGGCTGGCGCCATAGTTCCTAAACCAGAAGCTGACTGGAATGAGAAAGATGAGAAAAAGTGGTCGTGTGATTGGAGAGCTCGAAATATGCTAATTTCAGCACTTGGTGTTGATGAGTATTATCGGGTATCCCATTGCACGACAGCTAAAGAAATGTGGGATGCTTTAGAAGTTGCCCATGAGGGTACTACTGAAGTAAAACAGTCCCGCATTAACACACTCAATCAAGAGTTTGAGCTCTTTCGCATGAAACAAGGAGAATCTATCTCCGACATGCAAAAGAGATTCACTCATCTCACTAATAGGTTGAATGCACTTGGAAAACCTGTTTCCAATGAAATAGCTACTAATAAAATTCTGAGGTGTCTTAGCAGGGAGTGGCAACCTAAAGTAACAGCTATTAAGGAAGCCAACGATCTAACGACACTTTCGATTACAACTCTATTTGGAAAGCTGGAAGAACATCAGCAAGCATTAGAAAGTCTTGAAAAGTTTGAGAACAAAAGTAAGAAGGAAAAGGAGAAGAAGAGAGACAAAGAGGGAGAGAAGAAGCCAATAGCTCTTGTGGCCTCTAGCTCTAAGTCCTCACGTAAAGAGCAAAGCGACAATGATTCAAGTAGTGACAAAGATTCGGATGATGAGGAAATGGGATTGTTTGTAAGGAGATATAATAGATTCATTCGAAAGAACGGAGTCAAGCATTCCGACAAAAATCTCATGAAGTTTCGAAGACAATCTACAGATTCAAAACAAGAAGAGAATAAGAAGAGTAGAGGAAGAGGATCTTGTTTTAATTGTGGTAAATCTGGACATTATAAAATAGACTGTCCTATGAAGTATAAGGATCAAGGAAAAACTCCACCAAAAGGGTACAGCAAACAAAGAAGAGCTTACATTGCATGGGAAAGTGACAGTGATTCATCAAGCACACAAGGTTCAAGTGATAGTGATGAAACCGCAAATATGTGCCTTATGGCTCACACCAGAAATTTGTTCTACCACAAGAAGAAAATCAATGATAAAAAGGTAAAACAAGCCTACTATAATAACTTCTCTTCTATGACTTTTGCTGAACTGAAAATAGCTTTTGAAAAACTGCATAACGAAGTTGTAGATGCTTTTAAAAGATTATCTTCCGATAAACAAATTTTTTCATTTCTGGAAGGTAAAGTATACAAAGCTGAAAATGATTTAGAATCGTTAAAAGCTAGTATTGCAGAAAATTCAAAAGATATTGACATTGATGGATGTAGTAAAGTTAGGTATTGTGACGCTTGTCATATTTGGCAAAAAGAGGTAAACACTCTCAAGGTCAAATTGGAAAAAGCTTTACAACCTAAGATTACTTATGCTGTTGACTCTAGGTTGTTTAAGAAGTCATTAAATCCACCATATGCAAAATACTCTTTTATTCCAAAGGATTTAATGAACAAGAATAAACAAACGCATCATCATGGTTTATGTCATTATTGTTGTCATGCTGGCCATACCATTGAGAAATGCAAGTTTAGGAGATTTCTTGTTCCTAAAGGTATTTATCAATGGAAGCCAAAAGGCAACCATGTTAGCACTTACCCACTTGGACCCAATGAAAATTGGGTACCAACTTCTCTCTTTTGATATTGTAGGATGAGTGCCTTGCTTCCGTAGATAGGAGATGGTTTCTTGACAGCGGTTGCTCAAGGCACATAACCGGTGACATATCGCTTTTTATAGACTTCAAAGCAAAGAAGAAGGGATATGTTACTTATGGAGACAATAACAAAGGAGCTATACTCGGCAAAGGTAGTGTAGGTAATCCCTCTACCACTACTATTTCTAATGTCCATTTAGTAGAGGGGCTTAAACACAATTTGTTAAGCATAAGTCAATTGTGTGACAAGGGTTATAAAGTTTCCTTCACAAAAACTTGCTGCAGAATTGAACATGCTGAACAGAACGTTGTGTTTAAGGGAGTAAGAGTAAACAATATCTATATGCTTGACCTTTTTGATGTATCTTTAACAAGTACTAAATGCCTAGTTACCTTGAATGATGATTCTTGGCTTTGGCATAGACGTTTAGCGCATGTTAATTTCGATTTGCTAAATAAGGTTGTATCTAAGGATCTAGTAGTTGGTCTTCCAAAAATAAAATTTTCAAAAGACCACCTATGTGACGCATGCCAAATGGGAAAGCAAACAAGGGTCTCTTTTAAATCTAAAAGTGTAATTTCAACTTCACGACCCCTTGAGCTTCTCCATATGGATCTCTTTGGACCTTCTAGGACTAAGAGCTTAGGTGGAAATTATTATGGTTTTGTAATCATTGATGACTACTCTAGATTTACTTGGACTATATTCCTTCATAGCAAAGATGAAACTTTTTCTGCTTTTAAGAATTTTTCATATCTGTCCCAAAACAAAATGAATTCCAAAATAGTTACAATCCGTAGCGATCATGGTGGTGAATTCCAAAACTATCACTTTGATAAGTACTGTGACAAGTATGGTATTGAGCATAACTTTTCAGCTCCTCGAACTCCACAACAAAATGGCGTTGTGGAGCATAAAAATCGTGTTTTAGAGGAGTTGGCAAGAACAATGCTAAATGAGGGTGGATTACCAAAATACTTTTGGCTGATCCAGTTAGCACAGCTTGTTATGTTTTAAACAGGATCTTAATCTGTCCTATTTTAAATAAAACTCCTTATGAGCTTTTAAAAGGAAGAAAGCCAAACTTGTCACATCTTCACGTATTCGGTTGTAAGTTTTTTGTTTTGAATAATGGTAAGGAAAATATTGGGAAGTTTGATGCAAAAGCGGATGAAGGTATCTTTCTTAGATACTCACAATCAAGTAAAGCATATAGAGTGTATAATAAGCGTTTACTTACTGTTGAAGAATCTGTCCATGTTTCTTTTGATGAGTCTTATCCGAAAATTGTCGGAAAAGGTATTTCTTTTGATGACGCAGGTGTATCTACAGAAGACATACTCAAGGAAGCTGTTATGGAAACTGATCAATCCATAACAGCTGCCCATGAGAAGGAGGAAGATACTAGTCATGAAGAAGATGAGGAAGAAAGGACAGCTGAAGTGAATGACCTTCCACCAGCTTGGAAATCTTCAAAAGACCATCCTATCGACAACATCTTGGGAGATATTTCAAAGGGAGTAATGACTCGTTCTAAGATAAGTAATTTTTGTTCTCACTTCGCTTTTGTTTCCCAAGTAGAACCTAAAAATGCCAAAGAGGCCTTGATTGATGAACTTTGGCTAATGGCCATGCAAGAAGAGCTAAATCAATTTAAAAGAAATGACGTTTGGGAACTTGTCCCTCGTCCGCGGGATCATCATATCATAGGTACTAAATGGGTTTTTAGAAATAAGCTTGAGGAAAACGGAGTGATAACTAGGAACAAGGCACGTTTAGTGGCACAAGGGTATAACCAAGAGGAGGGCATAGACTATGAGGAAACTTATGCTCCAGTTGCTCGCCTTGAAGCTATACGTCTCTTGCTTGCCTATGCGTGTTCTAATGATTTTAAGCTTTACCAAATGGACGTAAAGAGTACGTTTCTAAATGGTGTCATAAATGAAGAGGTGTATGTCTCACAACCTCCTGGTTTTGAGAATGCTGAAAATCCAGATTATGTTTACAAATTAAAACGAGCTTTGTATGGTCTTAAACAAGCCCCTCGGGTTTGGTATGAAAGGCTTAGCAAATTTCTAATTGATCATGGATATTCAAGAGGTAAAGTGGATAATACTCTCTTTATTAAACACAAGGGAAAGCACATCCTTTTAGTTCAAGTTTATGTAGGCGATATAATTTTTGGTTCAACTAACATACACTTGGTCGAAGAATTTTCTAAGGTTATGCAGGGTGAATTTGAGATGAGTCTAATGGGGGAGCTGAATTACTTCCTAGGACTTCAGATAAAGCAACTTGATGAGGGTACAGCAGTATGTCAAACAAAGTACTGCAGAGAACTACTCAAGCGCTTTGGAATGAATGACTCAAAATCAATTGACACCCCTATGCCTACAAATGGAAATCTAGATAAAGATGAGCATGGTAAGTGTGTAGATGTCAAAAAGTTCGTAGGTATGATTGGATCTCTTCTGTATCTTTCTGCTTCTAGACCTGACATCATGTTTAGTGTTTGTATGTGTGCACGATATCAATCAAATCCTAAGGAATCACACCTAAAAGCTGTTAAGCGTATATTTAGATATCTTCATGGAACATCTAAATATGGGCTTTGGTATTCCAAAGGAAGTGATTGTAGCTTAGTAGGTTACTCCGATTCTGATTTTGCTGGCTGCAAATCAGATAGGAAAAGCACGAGTGGCACGTGTCACTTGTTTTCAAACTCCTTGGTAAGTTGGCATAGCAAAAAGCAGGTATCTTTGGCTTTGTCATTTGCAGAGGCTGAGTACGTTGCAGCCGGTAGTTGTTGCGCTCAGATTTTGTGGCTAAAGCAATAACTACAAGACTTTAACATTCAACTCAAACGTATTCCAATAAAATGTGACAACACTAGTGCCATAAACCTTACTAAAAATCCTGTTTTACACTCACGCACTAAACACATAGAGATTAGACATCACTTTCTTCGCGATCATGTTGAAAAGGAAGACGTTGTATTTGAGCATGTTGATTCTAAAAATCAGCTTGTTGATATATTCACTAAACCTTTGGCAACGGAACCGTTCTTCAACATCCGTCGTGAATTAGGGATCTTAGATCTCTCTCCATTATTGTCTTAAGCATGTTTGTTCTTATTTATATAATGCCTCACCTTGGTTGATGAGATTTGTTTTAGATTTCACTTATTCCTCACAAGGTTACACCAACAGAGGTAATATCACTCCTTTCTATATCTCATTTAGAATTATGTGATTGTGTATGTTAGAACAAAAGTTCTTACTCTCGTTTATGTGAATTTCTTTGCATATATTGTTTGAACATTAAAAATCTGATTTGTGAATCATACTTGGGTATAATTATTATGACATACTTCATAATGCATATCCATACTGGATAAAAATGTATTAAAATCTGGTTTGACATCAGTATGTATCGATCCAAACATGTATGCATCGGTTCATGTCTTCTGCATTTCAAATATGTCAAAATTGGTTCAGTATGTATCGATCCATCCGTCGTTTGTATCGATACATAGACCCTTTAAAAACAAAAATGCATGACATGGATCGATCCATGGCCATATGCATCGACACATACTGATTGCTATTTGGATTAAATGTATTTTTTTTCTCTCATGGATCGACACATCAGCCACTCTTATCACATCCTGTCACAAACCTTATATCAGCAGTCCCCATACCTCCCAAGGAGTTCACTCCATCTATCTTGAAACTGGACAAACCGCTGGGTGAGGATGAACATGTTACGCCTGGCATGATAAAGAAAATTCCTCGTATACTCCATTGGATTATCTCGCACATTCTGCGTCCAGCAACCAGTGGACACTCTAGGTTAGACAGGGAAAGCATTCATCTCCTGTATATTATTCAAAATAAGGTTCCAATGAATTGGGCAAATTACTTTGTGAAGCGCCTCTTTTTCGTGCGTAACAGTGCCAAGAATGTTGCTCTTGGTTATGCGTCTCAAATCATGAAAATTCTTAAGTTTTGGAAGGTTGAAATCCCCTTAGTTCCTCTCATATCTCCATCTGCTGCTCAAGAGTTTGACTCTTCCACTTTATCTCATATGGGATATCGGTGGGACAAGGACCGTCAATGTTTCTATTTCTTTGAAAGGAAATCCAAAACAAGGATCTATAACTTTGACGTGCCTTCTGAACGCATTCATGTAGTTGAAGACCAACCTGATGAAGAAATGCATGATGTGAACGAAGCAGATGTGCCTGCAGCTGATGAAAATGCTGGTTGGGGTGATTGGGTGCCACAAAGGTGGTCTCCAACCAACTATGTACCTGAACCAATGGTTCCTCCGTTCTCCGACGGTACTTCATCTTCAACACCTACTGCGGACCTCACTCAAATGCTTCAACAAATGGAGCTTGCCAACAAAGAACGTCATGAAGAGGCACGGTCTTGGCATGTACAACAAAGTGAGTGGCATAAGGAGCATCGTGAGTGGCATGACGATCCGACACGGATGTACCATAACCAACACTCTTGGCACACGGACTTAGTTAAGTGGCACCAAGTCTTTTACAATGAGATGTCTGGTTTTATGGACGACTGTCGTGCCAATCCTGGTATTATGGACAGATTCAGAAGTGTTGAAGTGCAGAACCGGTTCAGGCACTACACCTTCATGGGCCAAAATCCAGATGCAATGCCTCCTCCTCGACCTCCGCCAAGCTTCAGAGATCCTGATAGAGATGACGAGGAGTCCTGTGGTGGCTATAATCCACATTAAACCATCACCATTTCATCTCACTGCATTTCATTGCATATTGCTTAAGTTTTTCTTTCGGATTAGTTGTACATTATATGTGTTGGCTTATGTACATTTTAAACACCTTCTACTAGTTAAATGCCTGTTCCTCTCTGTTTACTTCTAATGTTATTGCACTTATTTGTCATTCTTTGTGAGTGATTCTTTACTTTGAAGCTTCCTTCTTTGTGATTGTTAGCTTCTTTATCATTTTTGCCATGTCCTGCTACAACATGTTGCCTTGATAAAACGGTTTCTTCTTCTTTTTGATTTGACAAAGGGGGAGAAATGTAGATGTTGAAAGATATGCACAAACTCAGGGGGAGTATCACACATCTTGCAAAAAAAATTGCCATCATCAAAAAGGGGGAGTTTGTGAGCAAATTCTTTACTTTGAATAAGTTTTGAATGATAGCAAATTGTGTGATCATTGTCCAATTGTTGGTTGTGCATTATTTTACAAGATTCATTTGTGTTTTTAGCCCACACTATTGTTTCATGTCTATACATAAAGATCCACATTGATACATCTCTTAAAAGAACTCATAAAAACTATTTTGTGTTAGTATGTATCAATACATGTTCATATGCATCGATCCATAAATTTGTTGTAAACCACAAAATGCTTTTGCTTACTATGTATCGATCCATACGAGTCATGTATCGATCCATAAATTTGTTGTAAACCACAAAACACTTTTGCTTCAGTATGTATCGATCCATACGAGTCATGTATCGATACATGGCCAGTTAAAATGCTCTATGTATCGATCCATACGAGTCTTGCATCAATACATGCATAGTTAAAATGCTCTATGTATCGATATATACGAGTTTTGCATCGATACATGCTTACATTAATTCTCTAAAATAAATCAAAGTTACAGTATGTATCGATGCATAACCTTTTGTATCAATACATAAGTCTGTTTTTTCTACTAACAGTTTCTGTTTTTCATATATAAGAAGTACTGTGACAGCAGTGAAAAAACAAACGAATTCAGAAGAGGAAAAACAGTTGAAACACTAATCAAAAGCAGTGTGTAGCAGCAACTGTTGGAGCAGATAGAAACCTGAAAGAGACTTCATCTTCTTCATCTTCTCAATCACTTTTCTTCAAGAACATCAACACATAATCATTCTTTTTCTTTGGATTAAAGGTTCAACGAGATAACGTTTAGTGGAACGATCAAGGATCTAGCTGAGGTGTTCAGTGGAACGATCGAGGATCTAGCTGAGTTGAAGGTTGAAGGGGGTTTCAAGGAAAAACCAGTCGGTTTGTCCTTCAAGAACTGGAGTGTTCTTGCGGGTTTGTTAGTCACGTTTGCAGAACAGATTCAGCCGCAGCGTTGCGTTTGGAAATTGGGTAATTTCGCAAACAGGTCGTGGAACCGGTGAATTGTTTGCAATTTCTTGCAGGAAATTCTTGATCGAGCTCAGATCAAGTCGAGGTTTTATACAAGAAGAAGTTCTTGGGATTTAGAATTCTGTCTGTGTATTGTAACCTTGTATCAACGAATTCGGCATTATTGATAATTACAGTTCTCAATTTCAGTTGAAATTGAGAGGGAGACGTACCCACACGCAAGGACGGCGTGGGGAACTTCCTTACCAAATCTCTGCGTATCGTATTCTTTCCTTATCTCTCTTTACGTTTTCAATAGGTTTGTGATTTCAGTTGGCGTGTTGTGACTGCACTTTTCGTGATACAATAGTGGCAAGAACACTTCTTTAACTAAACTCCACCATTGTTCATCATTGATCACATACACACCAATTGTTTGACAAAACTGTTAGCTGAGTTTTATTCATTGGAAACAGAATTTAGTGATAAGTGCATTTGTCTTAGTCAGATTCTGGTGTTAATTATCTTTATCGTTCTAATTTAAATCCAGCAATAAATTCGCGTGTCCGGTTTTCCAGTAGCGGTTCAGAATAGACGGAAGTCGATTCAGGACTGTAATTTTCCGCTAAGTTTCAATAACTCTGATAAAATCTTTAAATCCTTTTATTAAAAAGAGGTGATCTATTCACCCCCCCCCTCTCGATCACTAGCCACACCGTCTAACAAGTGGTATCAGAGCGTCGGTTCGCTGGTGCTCTGTGGCTGCCTGTAACGATATGGATTCTGAACCAAAGGGGGCGTATAATAGAGCGCTTATTTTCAACGGTGAAAATTACGGCTACTGGAAAGACTGCATGCGAGTTCATATAAATTATGTGGATAGGCTAGTATGGGCTGCCATTGAAAATGGTCCTTTTCAAATTACTATGACAAATGCGGCTGGCGCCATAGTTCCTAAACCAGAAGCTGACTGGAATGAGAAAGATGAGAAAAAGTGGTCGTGTGATTGGAGAGCTCGAAATATGCTAATTTCAGCACTTGGTGTTGATGAGTATTATCGGGTATCCCATTGCACGACAGCTAAGAAATGTGGGATGCTTTAGAAGTTGCCCATGAGGGTACTACTGAAGTAAAACAGTCCCGCATTAACACACTCAATCAAGAGTTTGAGCTCTTTCGCATGAAACAAGGAGAATCTATCTCCGACATGCAAAAGATATTCACTCATCTCACTAATAGGTTGAGTGCACTTGGAAAACCTGTTTCCAATGAAATAGCTACTAATAAAATTCTGAGGTGTCTTAGCAGGGAGTGGCAACCTAAAGTAACAGCTATTAAGGAAGCCAACGATCTAACGACACTTTCGATTACAACTCTGTTTGGAAAGCTGGAAGAACATCAGCAAGCATTAGAAAGTCTTGAAAAGTTTGAGAACAAAAGTAAGAAGGAAAAGGAGAAGAAGAGAGACAAAGAGGGAGAGAAGAAGCCAATAGCTCTTGTGGCCTCTAGCTCTAAGTCCTCACGTAAAGAGCAAAGCGACAATGATTCAAGTAGTGACAAAGATTCGGATGATGAGGAAATGGGATTGTTTGTAAGGAGATATAATAGATTCATTCGAAAGAACGGAGTCAAGCATTCCGACAAAAATCTCATGAAGTTTCGAAGACAATCTACAGATTCAAAACAGGAAGAGAATAAAAAGAGTAGAGGAAGAGGATCTTGTTTTAATTGTGGTAAATCTGGACATTATAAAACAGACTGTCCTATGAAGTATAAGGATCAAGGAAAAACTCCACCAAAAGGGTACAGCAAACAAAGAAGAGCTTACATTGCATGGGAAAGTGACAGTGATTCATCAAGCACACAAGGTTCAAGTGATAGTGATGAAACCGCAAATCTGTGCCTTATGGCTCACACCAGAAATTTGTTCTACCACAAGAAGAAAATCAATGATAAAAAGGTAAAACAAGCCTAGTATAATAACTTCTCTTCTATGACTTTTGCTGAACTGAAAATAGCTTTTGAAAAACTGCATAACGAAGTTGTAGATGCTTTTAAAAGATTATCTTCCGATAAACAAATTTTTCCATTTCTGGAAGGTAAAGTATACAAAGCTGAAAATGATTTAGAATCGTTAAAAGCTAGTATTGCAGAAAATTCAAAAGATATTGACATTGATGGATGTAGTAAAGTTAGGTATTGTGACGCTTGTCATATTTGGCAAAAAGAGGTAAACACTCTCAAGGTCAAATTGGAAAAAGCTTTACAACCTAAGATTACTTATGTTGTTGACTCTAGGTTGTTTAAGAAGTCATTAAATCCACCATATGCAAAATACTCTTTTATTCCAAAGGATTTAATGAACAAGAATAAACAAACGCATCATCATGGTTTATGTCATTATTGTTGTCATTCTGGCCATACCATTGAGAAATGCAAGTTTAGGAGATTTCTTGTTCCCAAAGGTATTTATCAATGGAAGCCAAAAGGCAACCATGTTAGCACTTACCCACTTGGACCCAATGAAAATTGGGTACCAACTTCTCTCTTTTGATATTGTAGGATGAGTGCCTTGCTTCCGTAGATAGGAGATGGTTTCTTGACAGCGGTTGCTCAAGGCACATGACCGGTGACATACCGCTTTTTATAGACTTCAAAGCAAAGAAGAAGGGATATGTTACTTATGGAGATAATAACAAAGGAGCTATACTCGGCAAAGGTAGTGTAGGTAATCCCTCTACCACTACTATTTCTAATGTCCATTTAGTAGAGGGGCTTAAACATAATTTGTTAAGCATAAGTCAATTGTGTGACAAGGGTTATAAAGTTTCCTTCACAAAAACTTGCTGCATAATTGAACATGCTGAACAGAACGTTGTGTTTAAGGGAGTAAGAGTAAACAATATCTATATGCTTGACCTTTTTGATGTATCTTTAACAAGTACTAAATTTCTAGTTACCTTGAATGATGATTCTTGGCTTTGGCATAGACGTTTAGCGCATGTTAATTTTGTTTTGCTAAATAAGGTTGTATCTAAGGATCTAGTAGTCGGTCTTCCAAAAATAAAATTTTCAAAAGACCACCTATGTGACGCATGCCAAATGGGAAAGCAAACAAGGGTCTCTTTTAAATCTAAAAGTGTAATTTCAACTTCACGACCCCTTGAGCTTCTCCATATGGATCTCTTTGGACCTTCTAGGACTAAGAGCTTAGGTGGAAATTATTATGGTTTTGTAATCGTTGATGACTACTCTAGATTTACTTGGACTATATTCCTTCATAGCAAAGATGAAACTTTTTCTGATTTTAAGAATTTTGCAAATCTGTCCCAAAACAAAATGAATTCCAAAATAGTTACAATCCGTAGCGATCATGGTGGTGAATTCCAAAACTATCACTTTGATAAGTACTGTGACAAGTATGGTATTGAGCATAACTTTTCAGCTCCTCGAACTCCACAACAAAATGGCGTTGTGGAGCGTAAAAAACGTGTTTTAGAGGAAAACTCATGACTTATCCCTTCAGACGAGCAAAACTCATCAAACCTGAAATTCTTAAACTCCGTCCCATGGTCACTCCTAATTCGGACAACACAACTGTCCTTTTCCCTTTGAAGTCTGAAGCACAGTTCTTTGAAGACATCAAATGCATCTGACTTTTCTCTGATGAAGCTTATCCAAGTGTATCTGGAATGGTCATCAACAACCACACAGGCATACTTCTTTCCACCCAAACTCTCAACCTGCATAGGTCCCATTAAGTCCATGTGCAGAAGTTCCAGAGTTTTGGAGGTTGTAGGATGTCCCAGCTTAGGGTGTGACATCTTGGTTTGCTTGCCGACCTGGCATTCCCCACACACTCTTCCTTCATCAATAAGCAGCTTTGGGATTCCTCTGACTATTTCCTTGGATATGATCTGCTTCATTCCCCGTAAGTGGAGATGTCCAAGGCGTCTATGCCACAGCTTCACCTCCTGTTCTTCCTTGGCTGAGGAACAGATTGTGGAGAAGTTTGAGACTTTAGGTTCCCACAGATAACAGTTATCTTTGGATCTGTATCCTCTCATAACTTCCTAGTTGTCTCCATTTGTCACAACACATAGCTCCTTAGTAAACTGAACATAAAACCCTTGATCACACAGCTGACTTATGCTGATGAGGTTTGCCGTTAGTCCTTTTACTAACAGCACATTATTCAGTTCTGGAACTCCGAAGCAGTCCAGCTTACCCACACCTTTTATTTTTCCTTTAGCACCATCACCAAAGGTCACATAGCTGGTAGAGTGAGGTTGTATATCCACCAATAAATTCTCCATACCAATCATATGTCTTGAGCAACCACTGTCAAAGTACCAGTCTTCTCTGGTAGATGCCCTTAGAGCTGTGTGAGCTAACCTAGCATACCATTGTTGCTTCTTGATGGGGACATTGTGCCTATATGTCTTATGCTTAGGTCTGACATGAGGGGCTTGGTTAGGGTAACCATGAAGCCTGTAGCAGAAGGCTTTTATATGCCCAAGCCTACCACAGTGGTGACATCTCCATTTCTGGAATTTCCTCTTCTGATGATTATCCATCCTGGTTCCCTGATGTTGAGACATTGGGTGTGACCTCCGCTTGAATTTCTGAACTTTAGCCTTTGAGCGTTTGAGTTCAGCTGAGGATTTTTTCACAAAGCCTAAACCAGACATGGTTCCAGACTTCTGTCCCACCTTTAGGATCTCTTCCAAGGTGTCAGTTCCTTTATTCAACATTCTGATGGATTTAGTCATTTGATCCAGCTTGGAGGTCAGCAAGGTTATCTCACCATTTAGACCCTCTATGACTGTCAGATGCTTCTGTTTCTCATCTTTCAGCTCCTTGATGAGCTTCTTCTGCTTTTCTCTTTGTACACGCACTTCTGCACCGGTGACACACAGCTTCTTATATGCTGCATCAAGTTCATCAATGGTCAGTTCATCTGCACTTGAGTCATCATCAGTGGCACAAACACTCGTTAGTGCAGTGACATGTTTAGCAGATTCTCCTTCAGAGTCACTCTCAGAATCTCCCTCAGACCATGTGACAGCTAGCCCCTTCTTTTGCATCTTGAGGTAAGTAGGGCATTCAGCTCTAATGTGTCCATAACCTTCACATCCATGACATTGGATTCCCTTGCCTTGGTTGAACTTTTCTTCAGAAGTTGATCTTTTCCTTATGTCAGACGGGATGTTCTTGACATTTGGTCTACCTCTTTGATCAATCTTCTTCATGAACTTGTTGAACTGTCTCCCAAGCAGGGCTATGGCTTCTGATATGCTTTCATCACCTCCAGTATATCCAGCTTCTGACTCCTCTTCAGTATTCGATACAAAAGCTATGCTTTTGTTCTTCTTTTCAACATTCTCACACAAGCCCATTTCAAAGGTTTGGAGAGAACCAATGAGCTCATCCACCTTCATCTTGTAGATCTCCTGAGCCTCTTCTATAGCAGTGACCTTCATTGCAAATCTCTTAGGTAAAGACCTGAGAATCTTTCTTACAAGTTTCTCTTCAGCCATTTTCTCACCTAAGCCACCAGAGGTGTTGGCAATTTCAATAATATTCATGTGAAAGTCATGAATAGTCTCATCCTCTTTCATCCTCAGATTTTCAAACTTGGTGGTCAGCATCTGAAGTTTAGACATCTTCACCTTGGAGGTACCTTCATGAGTTACCTTGAGGGTATCCCACACTTCCTTGGCCAGCTCACAGTGGTACACCAGTCTGAAGATGTTCTTACTTATTCCATTGAACAATGCATTCAAGGCCTTAGAATTTCCAAGGGCTGGTGCCTCTAGCTCCTTGTCCCACTCTTCTTCAGGGATTTGCATACTGACTCCATCGTTACCTGTCTTTGTTGGATGTTCCCATCCTTTGTTGATAGCTCTCCAGACTTTGCTATCTAGAGACCTTAAGAAGGCTATCATACGAGGCTTCCAGTCATCATAGTTAGAACCATCCAGCATGGGTGGTCTATTTGAGTGTCCTACATCCTTGTCCATGGTACTAGAAAGTAACTTCCCTAGATCTCACCCAGAAATTAACAGGTAGGGTGCCTGCTCTGATGCCAATTGAAATTCTAGTTAACAGACTTCCGATGTCACAAGGGTTGTTATGACATCCAATTCTGCGCAGACAAGGATTATGCAGAACTTAAAATGTAAGTGCAGTAAATAACACGAGTAATTGTTTACCCATTTCGGTCCAACATGACCTACGTCTGGGGGCTACCAAGCCAGGGAGGAAATCCACTATTAGTAGTATTAATTCAGACCTTAAACCAACTGTTTAACCCTATCACTTAATACCTACCCAATGCAATTTCAATCTTACACTAAGATCAGAGTTCCTACTCACTCCCCCTCAATCACCTCAGTGATTACTACCTTTAATCAATATTAAAGACAATTATGAAGTCACACTTCAACCAACTCTTGATTGTGCTTAACAGCTTTAATCAAGATACACAGCACTCACGCTTAAAAGCTTAGAGTGACACAACACTTACAACTCAATGAACACCCTATACCAATGCAATCATCTACGCGATAATAGCTTGGCTTACAAGATACGTCTAATACAAGACACACAAAAATACAGCAGTGAAGTATGATGGACACACTAAATCTTCACGCCTAAAATCCCTAGTTCTGAATGAAGGATTGTCATCCTTTTATATTGCAGCACTTGGGCCTTGTACTTGTATTTTCCTGAAATTAAGGTCACGCGAGTTCCCCTAAATTCCATATCTAGGTTACTAACAAATAGGCTATTTGTTAGGTTCATTAATTGTAGCTTGGTTGTTGGTTTCCTGGATTTTCTCTCAGCTGTGGAATCCCTGAAGAATAGCCTGAGAAAAATGCTGAAACAGAAAAACTAAACAACCTACAATATAGCATACGCTGTCAGGAATGAATGTCACACCATTCAGTTTGACATCCAACTCAAGGACCATATGCTAAGTCTGTTTTTCCTGAAAACAGATTGTACAAATTTGCTGAACTGTACAGGACTAATCTGTCCATACCTCAGTATCAGCGTACTTTAATAAATGTCAAGACATCCAATTTGACATTTACACAATTAGCCTTATGTCAGGTTTGTTATCCTCCTGAAGAAGAGACTGAGATACATACTTAAGTGTAGCAGAAAACCACTCTGCCTATTGTTCAGTATATGCTGTCAATGATGAATGTCATAACATCCAGTTTGACATTCAGACAGTAATAGCATCCTTGATAACTAGACTGAAAATAAATACTGAGTTCTAACAGAACACCAACTGTTCTATTCCTCAGTATCTGCTGACAGGGATGAATGTCATAACATCCAGTTTGACATTCAATAAATCCTGTATTAGCTAATCCTGCAGTATACTACTCAAGTATGTCATGACATCAGCCAAGACATCAAAGTACAGCTAGATATTCTAACATACAATGCAGTCAAACAAACACCTCCACGGCATGTCATGACATCAGTCAAGACATTAGAATCCAGCTAGTGTTTTACCTTACAATGCAGCCAATTAAAGACCTACAAGCACCCAAAGTGTCCTAGGTACTCATAAGGATACCTTTCTTGTGTGCATATGTGTTTTTGTACAAAATGATATTTGCAAAAAATAGAGTGGAATGAGGAGAAAAGAATTTTTTAAGTATATTTTTGTGTTTGACAAGACCTTCGGACTTGTGCCTACGTACCAAAATAAAATGAGGGATCAAAACCTCGTAGTTCGTGGTAACGATTTCAAAGTAAATGCATTGCTTTTAACAAAAATTTAAGTTTAATAAAGGCACAAAAGGCCTAAAAAGGTTTGAATGAGTGTTAGTTCTTTTTGTACTTTGAAATTTTAAGTCAAGTATAGTTAAGTTCATTTACAAGTTTGATTAAGAAAAGAGTTTTTAAAATGCAATGGCATAAGGCCAAAGTTTCTAATTTGCAATACGGTCTAAGTTTAGAAAACACAAGCAAATAAGATTTTAAAAGGAGGGAGAGATTTGAAGCTAAAGAATTGGGGAGGAGATGAAGAGACTAATCCTAAGCAAAAATTTAAAAGTTAAGAGGTGAAAACACTGACCAATGGGATGCAATCTAATAGGAAATAATATCGTATAGATACCCAAATTTCCCTTGGACTTCAGAATCAAGTAATATCAATACACAAATAGCAAGATGAAGAGCAAGGCATCAAATAAAGATAGCCTCATCCAAACTTAGCAACTCCATGATCTTCTTCATAATATCCCATGTATCAGATGAAATCAAAGATAGGCATTAGGCATAGGTTCAAAGTAACAGCTTCAATAAGACCATGTAGAAGATGAACTCAAATGGGATCACAATACTTGCATCAGATGAAGTTCATTTCACAAGCACTTGGTTTCATGAAAGTTGGCATTGGCCAAGTCCTTTTGCATATGGAGTGTTGCATAATTCTAAGTCCAGTGTCTTAGGTCAAATCCAACAGCCCACACAAATGTCTTTTAGGGTTTTTGTTGTTATTATGCACATTAAGGTCAAAAGACCACAAACACAAACAAGTATATACAATTACAATATAATCACAAAGTATGACTCAAGTGAGAAAAGTGAAAATGGCATTAAAGTAAACAAGTTAAATGGTATGAATAATGGCAAATGAATAAAGACTTAAAATTGAAGTGCATAAAAGTAAATGGCTTGAAATAAAATGTTGGCTGTTAGTTGATTAGAAGTTAGTATTGCTTTTGCTTTTGTTTTGTTTAAGTCATTCTTTGGAGAACACTCAGCCCAATATTCACAAGCATGGATCCTTGAACCAAGAAATCTTCCAAAGGAAGGAAAAAAGGCCAAGTTTCCACATAGTACCATGAAAGAGGGGAGACTTACAATCTCACTTACTAGAATACTATGCCTTTTGTGTCAAAAATTTAGCGTTATGTTAAAAAATCGTAATTTGAATTATGTAGAAGTCACAACTATTTGAGACTGGGCAATAGAAATTTTAGTGTTAATGCATGTTAGAGATATGGTATTATGAACCATATTCCTAAAACATACCACACTTAAAAGAAAATGCAAAAGGGGTGGACCTAATCTCATCCATACTTAGGTTGATTTTGCAATCAACTAGCCTTAGAATATAGAGATATCATAGGTCCATGAAATTAATGAGAAGAGAATGGGATTGAGATGAAGAGGGAGGGAAATGGAATCAACACAAATTGGTCAAAGAAGGACTTTTATCAAGTCAATATCAAAATCTCAAAACAATTTATTTTGCAATTAAACAATTAAATTCAATTAAAAAATGCATTAAATTAAATTATGGTTGGTCAAAATCTTAAAACCTGATCAAAACACCAAATAAATGGCCATGATATTTATCATAGGTCAAACAAGGTCAAAGGACCGTAGAGAAAAAATTTCATTAATTTTGGAAACTTAAAACTATTTTTAAACAATTAAAAATATTCACAAAAACAATTAAATCATGAAAAATATTTATAATGATCCAAAAAATAATTTTAATTCAGAAAATGAAAGAAGAATTTATTTAAATTTTTTTGGTGAAACTCTCATATTTTTTGGATCAATATTAAAATTAATATGAATTAATGAAAATAAACCAAATAAAATGAAAATCAGAAAATAGCAAAAATATGGACCACTTGATCTCCCTCATTAATTGAGGTGGAAGATCAAGTCGTCCTCAGCGCAGGTTCCATCATGGACACAAGTCAAAGAGCTGTAGGGATGGTATTTAAAACCAACGCACGATATTAAAACTTTTTGCAAGGATCTTATGGTCTAAGACGTGCCAACACACGGCCGTAGCTGTAACTCTAGTCTTCTTCTCCGGTAAACCTCACCGGATTGGTCCACCTTCAACCATCACCAAAATAAAAAAGGAGGACATGAATTTAAAGTAAAAATGCTCATGAGCTCGAATCTAGCCTCAGTTTCTCCTAACTCCAAGTATATTGAAAGATACAGGGAGTTGAAATTTGAGGATCATGATCTGAGTTGCTTCGATTTGACCTCAAAGCAACTCAATCTTGTTGCCTACATTGGTAGGACTTCAGACAATTAAACATCAAGAAGAATTATGGAGAATTGAGTGAGAATCAAAGAGATTAAAAATTCTGAAAATTACCTTTGATGCAGGTCTGTATGAACATGATCTTGCTTCCAATTTCACTTGGTCTTGCTCTGGACACTTGATGGAATGAGATTGAATTAAGAAAAGCAACAGGACTCTTGGAGATTTGAATCTCAAAACAGTGGAGATTCAAACTCGATTTCCAATGGAAATCCTCAAGGTTATCCTTTGAATGAGAGGGTTTGGAGCTAGGGATTTAAAGCTGGTGTGTAGGGTCCTCAATTCAGAGTGCAAGGGTCTCTATTTATAGGCCAAATGATTGTTATTTGCACACTTGAATCAAAGTTCCAAAAATAGCAATGTTCATTTCATGGATGCATAGGTGTGTGATATGCCCATGTAATCATTCTTTCAAGTCCAAGAATGAGTAGAAGCATTGCTGAAGTCACATTGGTAAGCCATGTAATTGTGTATGTGGAATGCAAGTTCAATTATGCCAAATGGTGATCCAAGTTCAAGCCATGCGCAAGTTACTCATACTTTGTCCAAATGGGATGAAATTGGACTTTTTAGAAAGCTTAGATCGAGAGGAACAACTTTTATGTTGAACACTTTTTCATTTGAAGCTTGGATAATGATTATGTTTAAGGTGGAAGTTGGAAAATTCAAACATATCAAGAAAAATTCTAAGTCTCAAGCCATATGTTCACTTATTCCACCTTGGCTAACTTTTAATATGAGCTTCAAATGAGAAACATTCCTTCATAAAAGTTGTATCTCTCTCAAATTACTTCAAAATGGTCACAAATTTGACCTCATTTGGATTTATCATGAAGGAGTTATTCATTTTTGAAGTTGAGGAAAATCACTTGTTCTAAGGCATTGGTCCAAAATGTCCTATAATGTCTCCTCATATCACATGCATATAAAAGTTGAATTTGTTATTCCTACACAAATAAACATTGAGGTAGACATATTGAATTTGATCATGCAACTTGAATTGCTTTCATCTCATAAAAATTGAGCAAGTTATGCTCTTGGGAAGTTGACCTTCAAATTAGGGTTTAGACAAAATGACCTAAAATCTTTCACCACAAAAAATGACTTTCCAAGCAAAACTAGATCTAGACCTAAAAATGAAAGTTGTTTGGAATGTAATTTAGAGTAACTTTTATCTTGGAATAATTTTCATATGACAAACATTGTAGGAGATAGGGTCTGGGGAACCCCAGTTTTGATCAGTTGACTTCCTCTAGTCAACCACCATGAACCAACTTGCTAGCTTGACATTCTCTTGACTTTTGGGACTCGTGGAGGATAATATATGCATAAGATGATGAAATTTCAAGTATCCCTTGAAATATTTGATCAATTGCTGAAGAAGCTTGTTGAAGAAGCTTGTTGAAGGAGTTACATAAGATACCCAGATGAATTAGGGTTTCCAAGGAAAACCAACTCCAAACTCTTGATGATTTATTGATCAAAATAACATTTGAAGGAAATTGGGATTCATATATGATGCTTATAGCCATAGTAAACCACTTATTGATTGAACTCCTTACATTGAGGGTCTTAAACCCTAGATGTGAGCTTGATAGATCAAAAGTGAGCATGTGCACTACCTACACAAGAGTTAGATTGTACAAAGACATATTTTTTTGGTATTTTGGTTAGTAAATGATAAAATAAAAAGTATGATACAATCAAATGGTGCTTGGTGATCTCTCCCAATGAAAACCCAATGAAAGAGGGGTAAGGAGGATGCCAAGGTGTGATGCCAATGCTAATGCATACGATGAGAATAGAATGAGGGATATTAGGGTCAAATTTGGGGTATTACACCCAATTTTTACCCTAACATCCCTCATGCTATTTAATCACATGCATTGGCATTGGGATCACACCTTGTCATCCTCCCTACCCCTTCATTCATTGGGTTTGCAGTGGGAGAGATCACCAAGCATATTTGATTGTATCATACTTCATTTTTTTGTCTAATAACCAAAATACCAAAAATATGTCAATGTACAGTTTAACTCTTTTGTAGGTAGTGTGTGTGCTCACATGTGCTCCATCAAGCTCATATTTAGGGTTTAAGACCCCCAATGCAAGGAGTGCAATCAAGAAATTGTTCACATTGGCTCTAAGTATCATATATGGATCCCCATGATCTTCACATGTTATTTTTATCAAGAAATCATCAAGAGTTTGGAGTTGTTTGCCTTGAAAACCCTAATTCATATGGGTATCTTGTGTGACTTCTTCAACAAGTTTCTTCAACAATTGATCAATTATTTCAAGGAATACTTCATATTTCATCATCTTATGCATATACTATCCTTCATGAGTCCCAAAAGTCAAGATAATGTCAAGCTATCAAGATGGTTCATGGTGGTTGACCAGAGAAAGTCAACTAGTCAAAACTGGCGTTCCCTAAACCCTATCTCCTACAATTTTTGTAATATGAAAATGATTCCAAGAGAAAAGTTACTCAAAAGGACATTCCAAACAAATTTAATGTTGAGGTAAAGAGCTATGTTTGCTTGTAAAGTCATTTTTTATGATGAAATATTATAGGTCATTTTGTCTAAACCCTAGTTTGGAGGTCAACTTCCCAAGACCATAACTTGCTCAATTTTTATGCGATCAAATCCATTAAATATTCATGATTAACTTCAAGATGTCTAATTCAACTTTTATGTCTGGAGTAAGTGAAAATTCAACTTGCAAATGCATGTGCTAAGAGGAAATATTATAGGTCATTTTGGGCCAATACCATTGAACAAGTGATTTTCCTCAACTTCTAAAATACATAACTCCATCATTCCAAATCCAAATGAGGTTAAATTTGTGACGAAATTAAATAGGTTTGAAAGAGATACAACTTTGATAAATAAACTTTTCTCATTTGAAGTCCATAGAAAAAGTTAATCAAGGTGGAAGAAGTGAACATTTGACATGGGACTAAGAAAATTTTCACATATGATTTATTTCCCAAACTTACACCTCAAAAATTCATCATGATCCAAGCTTCAAATAAAAATGTGTTCAACATGAAAGTTGTTCCCCTTAATATCACCTTTCCAAAAAGTCCAAGATCACCTCATTTGGTCAAAATATGAAGGACTTGTGCATGGGTGTAAGTTGAAGGACCATTTGGATGATTTCCACTTTCACTTTTCATACACAATTGCATGGCCTTCCAATATGAATTCAGCATGACGCACACTCAATTATGGATCAGATCACATCATTTCATGGGCCTATCATACGCCCATGCAACCACACAAAGAGGATTTTCAAATTTTTCCAAATTTGGAAGTGTACAAAAATCAATCTCATGGCCTATAAATAATACCATCGATGCTCTGAATTGAGGACCTCATGCCCAAGCTTTGAACCTGCAACCTCAAACCCTCACCATTGAAGGATAAACTTGAGGATTTTCTTTGAAAATCGAGTTTCAATTCTCCATCTGTTTTGAGATTGAAACTCCAAGAGCCCATCCCTTTCTTTGATCCATTTCACTTCCATCAAGCATCTGAAGCAAGGCCAAGCATAATTGAAAGCAAGATCGTGCCAATCTGATGCTCCATTGAAGGTGAATTTTCAGAATTTTCATCTCTTCGATTCTCCCTCAATTCTTCACCATTCTTGTTGATTTTTGGTTGTCTGAAGTCCTATCAATGTAGGAAAGAAGATTGAGTTGCTTTGAGGTCAAACCGAAGCAACTCAGTTCATGATCCTCAAAATTCAAATCCCTGTATCTTTTTATATACTTGGAATTGGACAAAATTGAGGCCAGATTCGTGCTCCTGAGCATTTTTCCTTCAAATTAGTGTATTCACTTTTCATTTTCCTTTGAGTTGAGCTTGGACCAGTCAGGTGGTCCTCACTAGAGAAGATGACCGGAGTTAGGGCTCTGGTGGTGTGTTGTCAAGGTTCCAACCATCTGATCTGGTCTATAGCTTCTAATCTCATCCATCCAAATTGATTACCACGTGTGTGGGACAATTGACTAAAGCATTGGTGGAACGCGCGTTTCTAACCATCTGATATGCCACCTCAATTAATGAGGGAGATCAGATGGTCCTCCTTTTTTTATTTTTCTGATTATTTCATTTAATCCCTTATTTTTAATTAATTCATATTAATTTCATTTTTAATCCAAAAAATATGGGATTTTCACCAAAAAAAAAATTCTCTTTCATTTTCTAAATTAAAATTCTTTTTTGGATTAATTTTCATATTTTTCATGATTTAATTGTTTTTGTGCATATTTTAAATTTTTAAAAATACTTCTGACTTTTCAAAAATTATGAAATTTGTTGTCTAAGGTCCTTTGACCTTGTTTGACCTAGGATAAATCTCTTGGCCATTTATTTTGTGTTTTGAAGAAGTTTTAGGTTTTTGATCAAACATAATTTAATTTAAATGTATTTTAATTTGATTTTTAATTGATTAATTGTGTAGAAATTATGTTGAGCCATTTTTATTGACTTGTGAAGTTTGACTATGTGTTTGGGCCTTGGTCAAGGTTGATTTGACTTTTTGTTGGATTAAAATCATTAGATTTAGGGGATTGATGAAATGTACATTTCATCTCCCAAAATGAATGAATGATTTTAATTTGATAAAATTCCTCCCTTGACCAATGATTTTCATCTCCCTATTCATCTTCAATCCCATTATATCCCATCCCTTTTCATTGACCAATGAAGTCTCAATATCCTAAGGCCAATTGGTTCATCAATAACTTTATGTTAGATGAACCAATACAAGTATGGATGAGATTAGGTCCATCCTTTGATCATTTTATTTTTATGTGTGGTATGTTTTAGGAGTATGGTTCATTATACCATATCTCTAACATGCATTAATACAAAAATTTCTATTGCCCGACCTCAAATAGTTGTGACTTCTACACAAGTCCAATTACGATTGCTTAACATAGCACTAAATTGTGACCCAAAAGCATAGCATTCTAGTAAGTGAGATTGTAACTCTCCCCCCTTTCATGGTATTGTGTGGAAAATTTGCCTTTTTTCCTTCCTTTGGAAGATGTCTTGGTTCAAGGATCCATGCTTGTGAATAGAGGGTTGAGTGTTCTCCAAAGAATGACTTAATCATTTGAAAAGCAAAATTCCACTAACATCTAATAAATTAACATTTGAATAACTTTTATCATTCTTGCTCTTAATTTCAAGTCATTTACTTTATGCAATTTAAATTCAAGCCATTTACCATTTCATTTGTCATTTTACATACCATTTAACTTGTTTATGTTTATGTCATTTTCACTTTGCTCATTTGAGCCATATATTGTGATTGTATATATTTGTTTGTATATCTTGTTGGTGTTTGTGGTCTTAGGACCTTAAAATACTTAATAAACAACAAAAACCCTAAAAAATGTTTGTGTGGACTATTGGATTTTATCTGAGTTTAGGACTTAGAATTAGGCAACCTTCCATATGCAAAAGGACTTGGCCAATGCCAACTTTTCTAAGACTAAGTTATTGTGATCTAAGCTTCCATTTGATGTAAGTATTGGAATACATATGATTTCATCTGCTACATGCTCTTGATGGAAATGTTATTTCGAACTTGTGTCTAGTGCCTTATTTTGAGCCAATCAAGGAGTATTTCATCTGATACATGGGAAGATTAAGAAGAAGACTGTCAAGTTGCTTGCTTGGATACGGCTATCTTTATTTGATGCCTTGATCTTCATCTTGCTACTTGTTTATTGATATTTCTTGATTCTAAAATCCAAAGGAAAAGTGGGTTTCTATATGACATTCTTGTCTATTGGATTGCATCCCATTGGTCAGATCTTTTCAACTCTTAACTTTTAAATTCTTGCTTAGGATTAGTCTCTTCATCTCCTCTCATTCTCTTAAATTTCAAAATCTCTTTCCCCTTTTTTTCAAAATATTCTTTGCTTGTGATTTCTAAACTTAGACTTTATTGCAAATTAGAAACTTTGGCCTTATGCCATTATATTTTTAAATTTTTTTCTTAAATCAAACTTGTAAATGAACTTAACCATATTGAATTAAAATTTTAAAAGACAAAAAGAACTAACACTCATTCAAACTCTTTGTTGGCCTTTGTACCTCTTTTAAATTTAAATTTTGATTAAAAGAAATTCACTCACTTTGAAATTGATACCACAAACTACGAGGTTTTGATCCCTCATTTTTATGTTGGTACGTAGGCACAAGTCCGAAGGTCTTGTCAAACACAAAAATATAATTAATGAATTATTTTCTTATCCTCATTCTCTATTTGTTGCAAATATCATTTTATACCAAAACACATACACACATAAAAAAGGGCTCCCTAAGAGTACCTAGGACACTTTGGGTGCTAACACCTTCCCTCTGTGTAATCAACCCCCTTACCTGTAATCCCTGGCATTTTATAAGTTTTGATTTGAAAACTTCTTATCTTTGGATTGTGTTCGTACTTTTCCCTTTTCCTTTGGAAACAACAAAATCGCGGTGGCGACTCTGATTTTATTGACGTTAAGTTTATCCATAGCTTAATGGTCATGAATTTATCGTTACACGTATCTTAATGGAAGCCAAGTTGACTAAAGTTTAATGGTGTCAGGCCAGGTTTGATCAGCTCAAATTGATTAAAGAGAAAAGTTTGACTTCCATGTGTCATGGTCAGTTATATCTGCAGAGAGTGAAGAAAGCTTTTGATAAGAAGGTCAAGCCTCATGTGTTCAGAGAAGGTGACCTCGTGCTCAAGAAGATTTTATCTTTTAAACCTGATGTTAGGGGAAAATGGACTCCTAATCATGAAGGCACATATGTTGTTAATAGAGCCTTCTCAGGTGGTGCATTAATTTTTACAACTATGGATGGTGAAGAGTTCACTCGTCCTGTGAATGTCGATGGAGTCAAGAAATATTTTGCCTAAAAAAGAAAATAACAACTCACTAAGTTGAAAACCCGAAAGGGCGACTTATGCAAAAATGAGCGTCTTGATGGATTGAAAACCTGAAAGGGAGATCCAGGAAAAAGTTAGAGACAAAAAACAGAAAATTTATCCCGGTAGATTGAGTACCCCACCTTGGGGTAATCTAGGAAAAATTAGGGATTATGACAAGTAACTGCATCTGACTGGTCCTGATCTTTAAAGAATTTTTGAATAGTCATTTGGTTCTTATTCATCATTCTCAACCGAAGACAAGAGTACGGTGGATTTCAAAGTTGGTAGAGAGAGTAGTCGTGTTCAATGTAGCCTTTTTCCATGTAAATTACCATTTTCAAACTTTGTAAAGATCCGTGTAGTCCTGTCATTTCCGGGCTACCATTCTATTAAATAAATTTGAGCTTTTATCCAATTATTTGTTATTCCTACTTGTTTTTGTTTTAATAAAGTTCAATTTTTATGATGATAATTTTGAAATAAATAAATCAATGAAAAATCATTTTTCTTAAACAATAAGGCAGATACTTTAAGGACATCGAATTCAAAAAGGAATGTCAACAACAATCTAAGAACGGTAAACTATTTTTGTGTGAAGCATTGTTGGATTCCTCGAGCAGTTGTTGGCGATTTATCTTCCCAAACAGTTTGTCGTTCATCCCCAGCATTGGCTGATGAGTTCCTCCCGAAGCAATCCATCATCCCCGATAGAGCTAATGTGTAGTTTTCTTTGCAGTTCATCCTTCCCTAGCTAAGACTTTCATGTTTTTACGTCCTCAGTGTGTATGTTTGTGAATGAAGCTTGGATCTCCATAGGACCTTTATTTGGTTGTTGCATATCCGTGGCAATTTCTCCCCTGCATGAGTCTGCAGATTCAGCTGATGTTTTCGGTACCTTGGAATTGGTTTATTTTTCAATCTCCAAGATGAGTTTGATGACTGTTGTTTTCCTTTTGAGGAATTTGGTTGTTGAGTTGTATTCTCGTGTTAGTTTTTGATTTATCCTGGCAGATGTTTGCATCCCCGGTAAAGCCCCACAAATTTGATTTTGATGGAATCCCTAGTAGCTTATCTGGTTCCCCACTCATATTTTTGCCTCTTGTTGTGACTTGGATACCCATCAGAGTTCCATCTTTTGATAGAAGATATCTTCATTTAGACAGTATTTGATTCTGAGCATTATCGATGTTGTCCCATGCAGGGTTGTCTCCAATTTGATATGGTGTTGACCTAAAATTCCCCGCATTGTTGACTTGTTGCTTTGAAGTATATATATATATATATATATATATATATATATATATATATATATATATATATATATATATATATATATATCCCTCAGCTTGATATGTGGATGCTCAGAAGATCCCTCTTATCCTCAACATTTTGGTTGATATCTTCAGTAGTGATTTCGTCCCCGATAGAGTTTGACAGTCTGTATTTTCTCCTCTCCCAGAGAGTTTGAGTTCTAAGCAAGATCTTTGTTAATCTTGGGTTATCCTCTAGCATTATCTCCTCCTCTTTTGAGAGTTGAGTTTTGAGTTGGGTTTGTTTTAATCCTTTTCATTGCTACTGATATATATATATATATATATATATATATATATATATATATATATATATATATATATATATATATATATATATATTCTTCATTTCCCCTTAGCGCTGAGTCTCCAGCATTTTTTGGTCGAACACATGTTCTCCATGCCTTTCCCCAACCAAAATTGATCATTGTTTTGGATTTTTATATCCCTAGTCTTCCTGGAGCATTTGGTTGTTTTCCATCCCACAGAGTTGAATATATTTTGAGTTAGGATTTATATCCTCGATGATTTATTTTCATCCCTAGCATGTTCTCCAGTTGATGTTTCCCATCTTGTTGAGATTAGTCGAGTATCTAGTTGTGATTATCAGATCTTCATTTTTGTATCCTTTGTGCTCGTTTATCAGCATAATCATATACATAGTTATGCATATACATGCATAAAAAATATCATCAGATATTTCATTGTGCATTTTTTCCGCATTGACCTTTTTTCTAATCCCCTACTTTGGTGATATTATTTCGCCCATGCAGATTTGGTGTGTTTGTCATCCTTCAATTGTAGAGTGTCAGTATCTTAAGCAGAAAGAGTTTATCCTTTCTTCTTCCATACTGAGTTGTTTCCTTGTGGGTGGTTATTATTTATGTTTCCTCCCTAGTTCATTATCTGGATGGAACCACTTCCCTTGAGTTATGTCCTCATTGGATGAGTCTTGTTTGACCGTTTCTTTCTACTTATTACCTAGATAGATCTTTTGGTCCCCGAGAGTTTATTGTAAGAACAAAAATTGTTCTACAACAGATTCCAGGATTTTGATGATAATAAAGGATGAAACCAAAAGTGGCACTCTAACGAAATCTCTCTAAGTGTGCAGGACTCTGAACAAGAACAAAGGAATCTGATCGCTTTATCAGATACAGAATTGAATCAGATACAAAGTACCAGAAGATCAGAAGCATCTGAAGAAGAAGCGCGCTCTAGAAGCTCTGACTCTGAGCAAAACAGCATAGCAGAATACCAGAAGATCTAAACTTCCTCTAGAATCAACGCTGATGATCTAAAAGACTAGGACTACCAGAAGCTCTGATGTAACTTCAACACAATCTCAGATTAATAGAGTTAACGCAGATTCTGACGAAGGATCTTCTAATCCAGAAAGAGTAACGGCAACTACAACTTCAAATGGAAAGAAAATATATTTGGAAAGAAGTTATTCATGGAGACAAATTTGTTATGGCAAGAAACACATAAGTAATGGCATTAAACTCTCATCAAAGACAAATATTCTTCCATCACTACAAACGGTCCTTTCATAACTATATAAAGGACGGCATACTTCATTGAGAGAGACAGCTGAACGCACAGAAATACTCTACTCTCCTTCTTAGTCTTTCACGAGTTGCTGCTCATACGTGAAATCACTTGCTTGCTCTATTTGCTATAATATTTGCTTTATCTTGTAAGCACTTTAGATTACATTTTTCTTTTGCTAAATTGACTTTGTTCCTCAAGTGACTCTGAGTAGTCTGTATACTTGGGAGGACTAAGAGATCCTTCTCTTAGACGTTGGTTATAATAATCTTTCAAGATTAGTGGATTAAGTCCTTTTTGAAGGCGAAATCACCTTGGCCGGGTGGACTGGAGTAGCTTTGTGTTATAAGCGAACCAGTATAAAATCCTGTGTGTTCTTATTCCGAAAAAGCGCTTATTTTCCAAAACAATTCAAACCCCTCCTTTCTTGTTTTTCTCACCTTCAATTGGTATCAGAGCTTCGGCTCTGTTATTGATTTTCTAATCAAACACTTAACCGTGTAGAGAGATCCAGAACGAGAAAAACTATGGCCCACACAAATGAAAGAGACAGTTACAATGCTAAGACTCCTGTCTTTGATGGAGAGAAATTCGATTACTGGAAAGATAGAATTGAAAGTTTCTTTCTAGGCTATGATGCTGATCTCTGGGACATTGTCACAGATGGATACAAACCTTCTATAACAGATGCTGGAGTTGAAGTTCCCAGAAGTAAGATGTCAGATGATCAGAAGCGCGAATTCAAAAATCATCACAAGGCCAGAACGATACTTCTCAATGCCATATCTTACAACGAGTATGAAAAGATCACCAACAGGGAAATAGCTAAAGACATACTCGACTCTCTGAGGATGACTCATGAAGGAAACTCTCAGGTCAAAGAAACAAAGGCTTTGGCTCTAATCCAGAAATATGAAGCCTTCAAAATGGAGGATGACGAAGCTATAGAGGTAATATTCTCTAGATTCCAAACTCTTATTGCAGGTTTCAAAGTACTAGACAAAGGATACACAACTGCAGACCATGTCAAAAAGATAGTCAGAAGCCTGCCAAAGAAGTGGATACCCATGGTCACTGCCTTAAAGCTTTCAAAGGATCTGAACAACATCAGTCTTGAAGAGCTTGTCAGTTCACTCAGAAGTCATGAGATAGAACTGGAGGAAGATGAGCCTCAGAAGAAGAACAAGTCTGTAGCATTAAAGTCCAGATCTGAAAAGCGCAAGTCTGAAAGGAACAAAGCCTTCCAGGCCGAAACAGAAGATGCTGATGACTCTGAACAGGAAGATTCTGATGATGAAGAAGAATTGTCCCTCCTTACCAGAAGAGTTAAACAACTCTGGAAAAAGAGGAACAACAACTTCAGGAGACCAAGACCCAGAGGGGATCGATCAGAATCAACCTCAAAAGGTAAAATTAACAAAGATGTTACTTGTTATGAATGTAAAGAAACAGGTCACTACAGGAATGAATGTCCCAAGTTAAAGAAAGACAGTTCCAGAAAAGAGAGCTTCAAGAAAAATTCCCTCAGAACCAAGAAAGGATTGATGGCTACCTGGGATGATAGCGAATCTGACTCAGATGAACAGGCTAATGTGGCGTTCATGGCTACCACATCCAGGAACATTTCTGATGAAGAATCTGAATCAGAAGAGGTATTTTCTGAACTCTCTCGATCTGACCTAGAATCATGTTTGTCTGAAACTCTTAGCTCATATCAGAAACTAAAACAAAAATTTAAATCAATAAAAGGTTGTCTTGAAGAAAAATTTGAAGAATGTGGCAAACTTGAGACAACAATTCTAGAACTAAAAGATGAAAACAAAGTTTTGACATCACTAAGAGATGCAGCAAAGAAAAATTGTTTAAAACTGGAAGAAGCGTTATCTCAAGCTCCACAGAATTCAAACACGATAATTTATAAATACGAAAAAGCCTTTCAAAAGTTTCTGAAAAATGGGATAGGAAGGAGTGTAATGGCATCCATGATCTATGGAGTCAGTCAGAACAATAGAAAAGGAATTGGGTATGATCCTAAGGAAGATAAAACTTCTACTATTGACCAACCTAAATCTCCATTTTCATATCACTACACACACACTCAAGAGTAAAAATTTGAAATGCTAGAAAACCCAAAGTGATAAGAAACTCTGGGAAAACTAATCATAAAGGACCCAAGAGACTCTGGGTACCAAAAGATAAGATTGTTTATGTTGCAGATATCTTATGCAGCAAAGTTCAAACACCAGTCATGGTACCTGGACTCTGGATGCTCGCGACACATGACGGGAAGAAAGTCTATGTTCCAAAGCCTGGAACTTAAAGACGCTGGATTCGTAGGCTTCGGAGGAGATCACAAAGAAAGGATCAGAGGCTCCGGAACTATTGGTAATGGTACTCTTCCCTCTATATCTGATGTCCTTTACGTAGAAGGATTAACGCATAACCTGTTATCCATAAGTCAATTAAGTGATAACGGTTATGATGTAATCTTTAATCAAAAAACATGTAAAGCCATAAATCAAAACAATGGTTTTGTCCTATTCACAGGCAAGAGGAAAAACAATATTTATAAAATAAATCTTTCTGATTTAAAAGAACAAAATGTGAAATGTCTGATGTCCGTTCACGAAGAGCAATGGGTTTGGCATAAACGCTTGGGCCACATTAGCATGAGAAAATTATCTCAGCTAAATAAACTCGAGTCAGTCAGAGGCCTACCTAAGCTGAAGTTCTCTTCAGATGCTCTGTGTGAAGCATGTCAGAAAGGAAAATTTTCAAAAACATCTTTCAAAAAGAAAAATACTGTTTCTACGTCTAAGCCTTTGGAACTTCTTCACATTGACTTATTTGGTCCTGTGAAAACAGCATCAGTCAATGGAAAGAAGTATGGACTAGTCATTGTTGATGATTTCAGTCGCTGGACATGGGTGAAATTTCTAAAGCACAAGAGTGAGTCTCACTTTGTATTCACTAGCTTCTGTTCCAAAGTGCAAAAAGAATTTGACTCTAAAATTGTAAGAGTCAGAAGTGATCATGATGGGGAATTTGAAAACAAATTTTTTGAGGAACTATTTGACTCTAATGGAATATCCCATGATTTCTCCTGCCCTAGAACTCCACAACAAAATGGAGTTGTAGAGAGGAAGAATAGGACACTCCAAGAGATGGACAGAACTATGATCAATGAAACAAATGTGGCTAAGCACTTTTGGGCCGAAGCTGTAAATACAGCGTGTTATATTCAGAATAGAATCTCCATAAGACCTATTCTGAAAAAGACTCCCTATGAACTGTGTAAAGGAAGAAAACCAAACATCTCATATTTTCATCCTTTTGGATGTTCCTGCTTTATTTTAAACACTAAAGAACATCTGAACAAGTTTGATTCCAAAGCACAGAAAGGTATTATGTTAGGATACTCAGAACGCTCTAAAGGCTACAGAGTATACAATACAGAAACCAAAATTGTGGAAGAATCAATTCATGTCAGATTTGACGATAAGCTTGACCCTGAAAAGTCAAAGCTAGTTGAGAATTTTGCAGATTTGGAAATCACTCTTGCAGGATCTGACAAAGCTCCAGAAGCAATTGCCATTCAAACTCCTGAAGAAATTAACTCCCCATTAATCCCAAAGAAAGCTAAAAGTCGCCTCAACATATTTGAAGAGTTGATTCTGGGTAACAAGGACGAACCTGTCAGAACCAGGTCTACCTTCAAGACCTCTGAAGAAACTCCTCTGGGACTAGTATCTCTGATCGAGCCTACGTCCTGTGATGAGGCACTTCAAGATAACGATTGGGTTCTAGCCATGCAAGAAGAACTAGATCAATTCACAAAGAACGATGTCTGGGATCTTGTTCCTAAACCCAGAGGCACTCACGTTATCGGAACCAGATGGGTATTCAGAAACAAGCTGAATGAGAAAGGAGAAGTCGTCAGAAACAAAGCTCGACTGGTGGCTCAAGGTTACAGTCAACAAGAAGTTATTGACTACAATGAAACCTTTGCTCCAGTCGCCAGGTTAGAATCTATTCTTCTTCTTGTATCATTCACTATAAATCATTCTATCAAATTGTATCAAATGGATGTCAAGAGCGCATTCCTTAATGGTTATATATCAGAAGAAGTGTATGTCAACCAACCTCCAGGTTTTGAAAATCTAAATTATCCAGAACATGTTTTTAAACTTAAAAAATCCTTATATGGACTTAAACAAGCTCCCAGAGCATGGTATGAACGATTAAGTAATTTCCTTCTGGAACATAATTTTATCAGAGGGAAAGTTGACTCCACACTCTTCTGTAAAAACCTTAACAATGATCTCATGATATGCCAGATATACGTTGATGATATCATTTTTGGTTCAGCTAACGCCTCTGTTTGTCAAGAATTCTCTGAGTTAATGCAGGCAGAATTTGAAATGAGCTTAATGCAAGAACTAAAGTTCTTTCTAGGAATTCAAATTAACCAAACTTCAAAAGTCACGTACGTTCATCAAAGCAAATACATAAAAAACATTCTGAAGAAATTTGACATGGCTGAATGCAACTCTGCAAAGACTCTCATGCATCCAACATGCATTCTTGAAAAGGAAGAAGTCAGTAAAAAGGTTTGTCAGAAGCTCTATCGTGGTATGATAGGCTCCCTTCTCTATCTGACTACTACTCGACCTGATATTCTCTTTAGTGTTTGTCTCTGTGCCAGATTTCAATCAGATCCTAGAGAAACTCACTTAACAGCAGTTAAGAGAATTCTCAAATATCTGAAAGGAACTCCTAACCTAGGCCTGATGTATGAGAAAACATAAGAGTATAGACTTTCTGGTTATTGTGATGCATATTACGCAGGAGATAGAGTGGAACGAAAAAGCACATCTGGAAATTGTCAGCTCTTGGGAAACAATCTGATATCCTGGGCCAGCAAAAGACAATCAACTATCGCCCTGTCCATGGCAGAAGCAGAATACATCTCAGCATCTCTGTGCACTACTCAGATGCTCTGGATGAAGAATCAGTTAGAAGATCTGCAAATCTTCGAGAGTAACATTCCTATCTTTTGTGATAATACTGCTGCCATTTGTTTAAGTAAGAATCCCATTTTGCACTCCAGAGCTAAGCACATTGAAATAAAACATCATTTTATCAGAGACTATGTTCAGAAAGGGATAGTAACATTGAAGTTCATTGATACAGATCATCAATGGGCAGATATCTTTACTAAACCCTTAGCTGAAGATAGATTCCTTTTTATCTTAGAAAATTTGAACATTCAAAACTGCCCTGATTAAAATGTGCCTCTGAGGTTGTTAAATGAGACTCTGACATAAACAAATGGATTCTTCCTCTGACTTTGATACTTCTACCTAGTTAGAAGTCATCTGAGTTAGAAATCTCCAGGAACCAATCCTTTGGTATTCTTGAAGATCAGATAAATCAAAACACGTGGAGTGTCTTGCGTTTGACCTTGGAACTTCTAGACAGTTGTCCAGCAGTAATCAAGGAACAGTCTCTTGAGATCTCCTCGAGCAGTGTGCTGACTGTTGGGATTAGACATCATTTATGAGCTATAATCATTTCTCCCTCTAAATGTGCTAACTTGGTTTTTATGCTAAACTGTGATTTGTGTGTCGTTTTGCATGCGCCCTTATTTGGGTATTTAAACACTCATTTCCCACTTTGCACACATTTCACTCTCACTCACTCTTTAAACCTCAGTTCTCTCAAGGCATTTCTGCAAGCAGTTCTTCATCTTCATCTCAGTTCTTCATCAACATCATGGATGCTCAACTACAAGTTGCGTTCAACTACTCTCAGCAAATGGGTTCAAGCGATCAAGTTCAAAGCACCAGCAACCCTACTCCAATGGTCACAGGCGTAGTTACAACACCAATCTACAAGGAGCCTCACATTCTCGATCGTGAGCCCCATATTCATCTTGCAACGCCTTTTGACAAACTGGAAGTTTTATGTGAATCCTTGGTGGATTTTGATAATATGAAAAGAAATGGCGTAAGAACTTCACAAACAAGGTTGGGGAAATTAGTTTTAACATCTCTATGGTCCAGTTTACCCAAATCTTGTGAAGGAATTCTGGAGATTTGTAGACGCTGACGATCACTTCATTGTCTCCTATGTTCTGGGAGTAAAGATCGTGATAGCTAAGAAGGCTATTGCTGCACTTCTGGGTATGGAAAAGGATGGTGGCAGAAGAATCTACAACATCAATCCCAGGGCAAAATACATATCTCAAGAAATCAACCCAACAATCTTCAAACAAAACGCAGAAGGCAACCCCTCAAAGAACAAGGAACTACTTCATAACCTCCGGGTTTGGATGAAGATCATTCTGGGTACAATCCATCATCGCCCAACGTCAAACTCCTCATACTACATCGACACAGACCAGAAATGCATTCTGTACTGCATTCACAAGGGTCTGAAGCTATGCCTTCCAGCACTTCTGTTCAAGTACCTCAGAGACTCTATGCGGGATACCAGAAACCACATGAAGCCCAGAACCTACATCCCTCTAGGAAGGTTAATCTCCGACTTTCTGATTGAAAGTCAGATGGTGGATCATCTGTTAAAGCACAGACTCATGAAGGATGTGGTGTTGGTGTAAGCCCTAGAGGCCAATACTTTTGGTACTTGTATCGAATTATTTATTAATAATAAAAGGCATTTTCTTTATTATGGTTGATTAATAAAGTCCCTAGAATAGATAGTCCATTTAATGTATTAAGTGTGACTTAATCATGAGAACACATTAAACATAAGGACACTATTCTTAAAGTATCCGTAGTCGAGCTTTAATGTGAAGTGGGATAACATTAAAGCATTAAGACTATTATGTTTGTAGATTGATGATCACATCTCATGGATCATGGATAAAGAGTTATCAAGTCTTAAACATAGGTATGAATATTAGGAGTAATATTTATACCGGATTGACCCGCTATGAGAATACTATATAGAAAGTTATGCAAAGTGTCATAAGTTATTCTCATGGTGATAATAGTGTATACCACTCTTCGACCTGAAACCACTATGGATCCTAGATGTAGAGTCGAGTGCTTTATTGCTGATCCAACGTTGTCCGTAACTGGATAACCATAAAAATAGTTGATGGGTACTCCACGAAGCATGCTGAGGGACATGAGTGTCCTAGATGGAATTTGCCAATCCTGCGTAACAGGATAAATGTCTATGGGCCCAATATTGAACTGGACAAGGGTGACACGGTCTATACCTTGTGTTCAATATAAACATAAGGGCAAAGGGGTAATTATACACATAATTATTATCACAGGAGGTTTTTGTCAGATCACATGACATTTTCGTGACTTGGGTAGCAGTGATGTGTTGCTAGATACCGCTCACTGTTTATTATGTTAAATGTGTGATTTAATATAATTGCCAACGTCGCGAAAACCTATAGGGTCACACACAAAGGACGGATTGATGAGAGATAGAATAATTAAGGAACACCGTAAGGTACGGTGCACTTAAGTGGGAGACGAAATATGGTAAGGTACCAAATACTTAAGTGATTTTGGCATATTATGAGATATGGGCCAAAATGCACTTAAGTGGGCTTTTTGGCTTGAAGCCCACACAAGTGGTTCTATAAATAGAACCCCTTGGGTAGAAGCATTGTCACTCTAATTCACTCAGACAGAAATTCAAGTAGAGACTTGGAATTTGTTTCCCTCTTTCTCTCACTCAAAGCCTTCATTCATAACAGCTAGCACTGCGATTGAAGGAATCCGTTCGTGTGGACTGAGTAGAGACGTTGTCATCGTTCAACGTTCGTGATCGCCCCGTGGATCTGTATCAAAGGTTTTGATCATAATCAGAGATCTGCACCAAAGGTTTGAATCGCCACAAGAGGTAACGATTCTATCACTGATCATGCCCATTCGTAAGGATCACTAAATGGAGAAATTTTTAAATTCCGCTGCGCCTTGGATGGCTATTCTCCAACAGTGGTATCAGAGCCACTTACGAAACCATGAATCTGATATCTGTTTTTGTTATGTAATAATATGATTAAAACAGAATGAATCATAAATTAAATTGAGATCGATCAAGTTACATATATGTGATATATGTAACCCTGATGCAAAATACATTATATATGATATAATGTTCTTGTTTCGTTCATTCAAAAACCTCGATGATTGTTTTCCTTTGAGCGATCAATGGTCGTTTGCTTCTTGATCCGACATTAGTATGGTGAAGCAATGACGTGTTGATCAATCATACTGAATTAACAATCGAGACGTGTTTGACGGTCTGAAATTGGTGCATTAGGGTTAGTGACGGCACAAGGGTTGTGTTGTCAGAGAGTTATGCGATTGGGATTTGAACGCACAAGAGTTGTGCTTCCTAAACACTTTTTGGAACAGTGTTAACCGGTTAACGCGTATGGTTAACCGGTTAACGGAATGCGAAATAAAAATTTTTGAGTTTTCAAACAGTGTTAACCGGTTAACGCTTTTGGTTAACCGGTTAACGCAAGACGAAATTCAGTTTTCTGAGTTTCTCAAACAGTGTTAACCGGTTAACGCATATGGTTAACCGGTTAACGCAAGGCAGAAAAGAATTTTCTAAAAGTTTTCAAACAGTGTTAACCGGTTAACGCATATGGTTAACCGGTTAACGCAAGGAAATTTTCACCCGTTCGGCTAACTCAGTGCTTTAAAAGTGTCAAGTGTTGATACGAAAAGCGACATCGATTTTAAATGAATTGTTCATTAAAATGTGATGATCGGTCGTCGAAATTTAATTTGATTTTAATTAATTAAAGGAATTAATTATAATAATAATAAAGTGTTTATTATTGCCTTGTGGTGATCGGTTATGGCCTTAGTTTTCCTTTGTTTGATTTTGGGTTTTAAAATACGACCTGCGTGTCGTGTCTCTCTCTTAATCTCCAAAATATAACTTCTTTTCTCATCTCACTCCCTCGTATGTAAAACGAGTTTCTTTCATGTAATGTAATGATATGAAGAAAGCAAAGAAGTCAGTGCCAAAGGAGGACAACCTTGAAGATCTTGCTTGGAGAAGCTTAGATCGTCGTAGGTTAGCTTAGGTTCTCTCATTGGCTTGGGAGAACAATTGCGCTAGGGGCCATAACTGTTTCATTTTGTTTGTATGTATGTTGATGCATGTGAGAGACGGTTTATATGATAAACAAGCCGGTGAGATCAGAAAATTGCAATTCCCTCAAAATTAAATATTAAGTTTATGCTTTCCAAGTTTTAACACTCATCAAGACTAGTAATGGATAATGTAGGTTTCGCCTACGCGAGGTGCATGATCTATATATTAGTAAGGTGCGATGGGATAATTGTAATATCCAACTGTTAAAACAATGGGTCAAACTTAACTAAACAAATTATAATAAGATTATATATATGTTTAGAAGCAAGAGTTGGAAATAATCCATATGATGGATTGGAATAAGGGGTTATTCACCCAACTGAAATTTTCGAGAGTTGTATGAGATACAATTGGAAGGAGTTCCTACCTAAAATAACCTAGTTTTGTGTAATCCGCCTACGCGGACTTAGAACGAAGTGAAATATGGATCTCGACCCACTAGAAAATCTTCCAACGGGATTTTCCGAATCAGATGATGAGGGTCATTTGTTTTGAGTAAAATAGTGGGAGCATGTTTAATTAAAGGCCTAATTAAATATGTCAATGATACTTATATTTTCATTAATCCTTGTGTAGATTACCATGACAGCAAACACCTCTAACAACATATTGCGATCAAACCTTGACAAAGAAAAATTGTCTGGGACAAATTTTCTGGATTGGTACCGAGACATGAGGATTGTCCTCAAACATGATAAAGGGAAAGGCAAGGAAGTTGCCAAACCCAAACCCACTAGTGCTGCTTTGAAGCCTAGTGGAAGCATAGAAAAGGAAGGCACCTGCTTCCATTACGGTAAGACCGCACACTGGAAGAGGAACTGCCCAAAGTACCTGGAAGATAGGAAGAATGGAGTAGAGACTCCAACTTCAGGTATTTTTGTTATTGAAATTAATTTATCTACTACTGCATCATGGGCATTAGATACTGGATGCGGTTCTCACATTTGTACAAATGTGCAAGAACTAAAAAGGAGTAGAAAATTGGCAAAAGGTGAAGTCGACCTACGAGTTGGTAATGGAGCAAAGGTTGTTGCCTTAGCCGTAGGAACTTATGAATTGACTTTACCTAGTGGTTTAATAATTCAGTTAGAGAACTGTTATTATGTACCAGCAATTAGCAGGAATATTATTTCCGTTTCTTGTTTGGACAAGTTCGGTTTTTCATTCATAATAAAGAACAATTGTTGTTCAATTTATTTGAATGATATATTCTATGCAACTGCACAAATGAACAATGGACTATATGTCATTGATCTTGAAATGCCTATTTATAACATTAATACTAAAAGGATGAAACCTAATGAGTTGAATCCAACTTACCTTTGGCATTGTCGATTAGGCCACATAAATGAGAAACGCATTTCCAAACTCCATAAAGATGGACTGTTGGACTCTTTTGATTATGAATCATATAAGACATGCAGATCTTGTTTAATTGGAAAGATGACAAAGTCTCCATTCACAGGAAAAGGTGAAAGAGCTAATGATCTTTTGGTCCTCATACATACTGATGTATGTGGTCCACTGAACATATCAGCCAGAGGAGGTTTTCAATACTTCATCACATTCACTGATGATTTCAATAGATATGGTTATGTGTATTTAATGAAACACAAATCAGAGTCCTTTGAAAAGTTCAAAGAATTCAAGAATGAAGTACAAAACCAACTAGGTAAGAATATTAAAGCTCTTCGATCAGATCGAGGTGGTGAATATTTAAGCCTAGAGTTTGATGACCATCTGAAAGAGTGTGGGATCATATCCCAACTCACTCCTCCTGGAACACCCCAATGGAATGGTGTGTCTGAGAGAAGAAATCGAACCCTGTTGGACATGGTCCGATCCATGATGAGTCAAGCCGATCTTCCAAACTCCTTTTGGGGACATGCGTTATTGACCGCAGCTTACACACTTAACCGTGTTCCATCCAAAAAGGTTGATAAGACACCATATGAGATATGGAGTGGTAAGAGACCACATATGTCTTACATGAAGATTTGGGGTTGCGAAGTTTGTGTGAAACGACAAATTTCAACTAAGCTTGAGCCCAAATCTGACCAATGCTTATTTGTGGGATATCCTAAAGAAACAAGAGGGTATTACTTCTACAATCCTTCTGAGGGCAAAGTGTTTGTCGCTCGAACTGGAGTTTTCCTAGAAAAGGATTTTATTTCCAAAGGAACCAGTGGGAGGAAAGTAGAGCTTGAAGAAATTCTAGAATCACAAAGCATCGATACACCTATGGAGGAATTGGAGCAGGAAACACAAATGGTTGTGGAAGAGCAACCTGCTCAAGTAGAACAAGACCAGCGTAGGTCAGGCAGGATACGTCACCTACCTGAGAGATATGGATATCTCATAACAGATCAAGGTGATGTATTACTCATGGATCAAGATGAGCCTGTGACCTATCAAGAGGCCATAACTGGTCCCGAGTCTGAGAAGTGGCTAGAGGCCATGAAATCCGAAATAGATTCCATGTACACAAACCAAGTTTGGAACTTGGTAGAGCCTCTTGTAGGAGTTAATCCTATAGGATGCAAGTGGGTCTTCAAAAAGAAGACTGACATGGATGGTAAGGTACATACCTATAAGGCAAGACTGGTTGCAAAAGGATATAAACAAATTCATGGTGTTGACTATGATGAAACCTTTTCACCAGTTGCAATGCTTAAATCTGTTCGGATTTTACTTGCTATCGCTGCATATCATGATTATGAAATATGGCAGATGGATGTCAAAACTGCTTTCCTTAATGGGAATCTTCTTGAGGATGTGTACATGACACAGCCTGAAGGATTTGACATACCAGAAGAAGCCCATAAGATATGTAAGCTACAAAGATCAATCTATGGATTGAAGCAAGCTTCCAGAAGCTGGAATCTTCGTTTTGATGAAACGGTAAAACAATATGGATTCATCAAGAACGAAGATGAGCCTTGTGTCTACAAGAAGGTTAGTGGGAGCATGATCGTGTTCCTGGTGTTATATGTAGATGACATATTACTCATTGGAAACGATGTCCCTACCCTGCAACAAGTAAAGACTTGGTTGGGGAAATGCTTTTCTATGAAAGACCTAGGTGAAGCAGCCTATATATTAGGAATCAGAATCTATAGAGATAGATCACAAAAACTGCTTGGCCTAAGTCAGAGTACATACATAGACAAAGTGTTGAGACGCTTTAATATGCATGATTCCAAGAAAGGATTCATACCTATGCAACATGGCCTGTGTCTATCAAAAACACAATCCCCTTCAACTAAGGAAGAAAGGGAACGCATGAATAAGATTCCATATGCATCTGCAATAGGATCTATCATGTATGCCATGTTATGTACTCGACCAGATGTCTCGTATGCTTTAAGTGCAACGAGTAGGTACCAATCTGATCCTGGTGATGCCCATTGGGTAGCTGTTAAGAATATCCTTAAGTACTTGAGAAGGACTAAGGAATCATTCTTGATATATGGAGGTCAGGAAGAGTTGGCTGTAATTGGTTACATTGATGCTAGCTTCCAGACAGACAAGGATGACTTTAGATCGCAATCTGGTTATGTGTTTTGCTTGAACGGTGGCGCTGTGAGCTGGAAAAGTTCAAAGCAAGATACAGTTGCTGATTCTACAACCGAGGCCGAGTATATTGCTGCCTCAAGTGCAGCAAAGGAAGTTGTTTGGATTAGGAAGTTCATTAGTGAACTTGGCATAGTCCCTAGCGTTGTGGATCCCATTGGTCTCTATTGTGATAACAATGGTGCTATCGCACAAGCTAAGGAGCCTAGATCTCACCAACGATCCAAACACATACTTAGGCGTTATCATCTCATTCGAGAGATAATAGATAGAGGAGATGTGAAAATATGTAAAGTACCTACACTTGACAATATAGCTGACCCACTGACAAAGCCTCTTGCGCAGCAGAAGCATGATGGCCATACTAGATCAATGGGCATACGGGGTATGCCAGATTGGCTCTAGTGCTAGTGGGAGATTGTTGGTGTAAGCCCTAGAGGCCAATACTTTTGGTACTTGTATCGAATTATTTATTAATAATAAAAGGCATCTTCTTTATTATGGTTGATTAATAAAGTCCCTAGAATAGATAGTCCGTTTAATGTATTAAGTGTGACTTAATCATGAGAACACATTAAGCATAAGGACACTATTCTTAAAGTATCCGTAGTCGAGCTTTAATGTGAAGTGGGATAACATTAAAGCATTAAGACTATTATGTTTGTAGATTGATGATCACATCTCATGGATCATGGATAAAGAGTTATCAAGTCTTAAACATAGGTATGAATATTAGGAGTAATATTTATACCGGATTGACCCGCTATGAGAATACTATATAGAAAGTTATGCAAAGTGTCATAAGTTATTCTCATGGTGATAATAGTGTATACCACTCTTCGACCTGAAACCACTATGGATCCTAGATGTAGAGTCGAGTGCTTTATTGCTGATCCAACGTTGTCCGTAACTGGATAACCATAAAAACAGTTGATGGGTACTCCACGAAGCATGCTGAGGGACATGAGTGTCCTAGATGGAATTTGCCAATCCTGCGTAACAGGATAAATGTCTATGGGCCCAATATTGAACTGGACAAGGGTGACACGGTCTATACCTTGTGTTCAATATAAACATAAGGGCAAAGGGGTAATTATACACATAATTATTATCACAGGAGGTTTTTGTCAGATCACATGACATTTTCGTGACTTGGGTAGCAATGATGTGTTGCTAGATACCGCTCACTGTTTATTATGTTAAATGTGTGATTTAATATAATTGCCAACGTCACGAAAACCTATAGGGTCACACACAAAGGACGGATTGATGAGAGATAGAATAATTAAGGAACACCGTAAGGTACGGTGCACTTAAGTGGGAGACGAAATATGGTAAGGTACCAAATACTTAAGTGATTTTGGCATATTATGAGATATGGGCCAAAATGCACTTAAGTGGGCTTTTTGGCTTGAAGCCCACACAAGTGGTTCTATAAATAGAACCCCTTGGGTAGAAGCATTGTCACTCTAATTCACTCAGACAGAAATTCAAGTAGAGACTTGGAATTTTGTTTCCCTCTTTCTCTCACTCAAAGCCTTCATTCATAACAGCTAGCACTGCGGTTGAAGGAATCCGTTCGTGTGGACTGAGTAGAGACGTTGTCATCGTTCAACGTTCGTGATCGCCCCGTGGATATGTATCAAAGGTTTTGATCATAATCAGAGATCTGCACCAAAGGTTTGAATCGCCACAAAAGGTAACGATTATATCACTGATCATGCCCATTCGTAAGGATCACTAAATGGAGAAATTTTTAAATTCCGCTGCGCCTTGGATGGCTATTCTCCAACATGTGGCAATCGACGTTGGAAAACCCATAAACGCCAAGAATTTGAAGAGCATGGGGATTCTGGAGAAGGTCAATGTTAGACCTACTCTGGACACTTCTTGGGATACCTTAAAAGATCAGAGGAAAATTCCCAATGGTCTATATCTGTTCTCAAAGTAAGAGCCCCGAGAAGTAATTCTCCATTACCTACAAGGTCTGAAGGATGAAGGAATAGATATCTCTGATTTCCACTTAAAGGATCTACCAGATACTGCTCCCAACTTCATGAGGCATAAAAGAGGTCCCTCTAAGAAGACATCACAGGAGAAGAAAGAAAAGCTAGGAGAATCCTCTGGATCAAGACCTCCAGCACCTCTGCATGAGTCTTCTGGTAAGTCTGTCTCTCCTGCTCCCTCTGCACAAACACAGCAACTTGCTTCCTCTATTCCTCTACCAACACCTCTATACACTTCATCTGAAACCCCTCCTTCAACGACCAGAACATCTCAACCACTCCCAAAATTTAACCTTACCTCTACCTCCTTACCCCTATCTGAAGCTGAAAAGATGAATGAAACCACCTCCTCATCTTCAGCCCCAGAATCACCTCCTTACTTTGTCATCTCATCTGACACAGAACTCTCCGACCCCTCTTCTCCCTCTCTAGCCCAACTTCAGACTCAGAACCTTGCCTCACAACAACCACAACAACCTCCACCTGAACCTGAAGTAACCTCACCACACACAGAACAACCAAACATCACTCCATCTGACGTTCAACCCTCTGACCCCAACACCTCTGACATTACCCCTCAAATTCTCAACCTAAGCCCTCCCACTTCTTCACCTCTACCATCTGAACCAGAAAACTCCCTGCCAACCCTAGAGGAAGCAATTATGCTGTTTGCAGGAGCATCAGTTGAAAAGATCAAGTCTCTAACCATCAACTCTGGCATCAGTGATGATCCTTCCTCTGTTAGGACACACTGGAACAGAGTTATTGGCTGGATGACCTCTGAGGCCTTCAAGCTGAAGAACCTCTCTGAGCAAGTCAGAAACGACTTTATCAGAGACGCTGAGGCAAGACTACAGGAGCGCTTAGCCAGAGAAACTGAGGAACAGGCCAGAAGGGAAGCAGAAGAAATAGCAAGACAAGAAGAAATTCAAAGGGTTAAGGAAGCTGAAGCCAAAGCTCTAGCTGACGCTGCTGCTGCTGAAGCTGAAGCAAAAGCTGCTGCTGAAGCTAAAGCTAAAGCCGCTGCTGACGCTGAAGCTCTTTGTACTGAAGAACAGAATGCTCTAACTCAGGGGGAGTCGTCTACATTTGCCCCTCTGGTTCTCAAGACCCTTGAGGAGCTTCAGAAAGAGCAGAAGGAAGTTCGAGCCAGATTGGATCAACAGGACACAGTCAACGCCAACATCCAGAATCTGCTGACCCAGCTGCTTCAGAGGATGCCTCCTCCTCCCAACCCTTAGGCACCTAGGATTAATCCTTGCTTGTTGCTTTTTGTCTCTGCTTGTTTCTTTTGTTTGTCTCTGATGTTTATGCTCTTATCTGGATATATACATATTTTTCTTCTTTTTTTATTAAGTCTTTTTTATTCTGACAAAAAGGGGGAGAAATCCAAACAACTCTGATGAAAACATATCTAATTCCTTCAGTACTCTGCAAACATATTATTCAATAAAAATCAATCTAACCCTCTTTGACTAAGATATTTGCAGAAGAGTATCTAGAAACATCATTGCATGAAAGCTCTGGTAAGAACTTCTGAACTCCCAGGCTTATCTCAGGGGGAGCTCACTTCTATCTGATCTGATAAATTCTTATGTTTCATATATTATTTAAGGTTGTTTTGTCATCATAAAAAAGGGGGAGATTGTAAGAACAAAAATTGTTCTACAACAGATTCCAGGATTTAGATGATAACAAAGGATGAAACGAAAAGTGGCACTCTAACGAAATCTCTCTAAGTGTGCAGGACTCTGAACAAGAACAAAGGAATCTGATCGCTTTATCAGATACAGAATCGAATCAGATACAAAGTACCAGAAGATCAGAAGCATCTGAAGAAGAAGCGCGCTCTAGAAGCTCTGACTCTGAGCAAAACAGCATAGCAGAATACCAGAAGATCTAAACTTCCTCTAGAATCAACGTTGATGATCTAAAAGACCAAGACTATCAGAAGCTCTGATGTAACTTCAACAGAATCTCAGATTAACAGAGTTAACGCAGATTCTGACGAAGGATCTCCTAATCCAGAAAGAGTAACAGCAACTACAACTTCAAATGGAAAGAAAATATATTTGGAAAGAAGTTATTCAGGGAGACAAATTTGTTATGGCAAGAAACACAGAAGTAATGGCATTAAACTCTCATCAAAGACAAATATTTTGCCATCACTACAAACGGTCCTTTCATCACTATATAAAGGACGGCATACTTCATTGAGAGAGACACCTGAACGCACAGAAATACTCTACTCTCCTTCTTAGTCTTTCACGAGTTGCTGCTCATACGTGAAATCACTTGCTTGCTCTATTTGCTGTAATATTTGCTTTATCTTAGAAGCACTTTAGATTACATTTTTCTTTTGCTAAATTGACTTTGTTCCTCAAGTGACTTTGAGTAGTCTGTATACTTGGGAGTACTAAGAGATCCTTCTCTTAGACGTTGGTTGTAATAATCTTTCAAGATTAGTGGATTAAGTCCTTTTTGAAGGCGAAATCACCTTGGCCGGGTGGACTGGAGTAGTTTTGTGTTATAAGCGAACCAGTATAAAATCCTGTGTGTTCTTATTCCGAAAAAGCGCTTATTTTCCAAAACAATTCAAACCCCCCCCCCTTTCTTGTTTTTCTCACCTTCATTTATTACCCAGTAATCGGTAATATCCTTCTTGATGATTGAGTACTTTACCTGTGATTTACCCAGTAACCGGTAAAAGGTATTTTACTTCTTTAATTTTCTCTAGCGGATTCGTTCTTTCGTTTCCCTAGCAAGTTTATCCTTGATATGTTCATCTTAATTGGTGACAGATATTCTTCCTCTTTAGTATTCTACCCAGTAAAAAGGTAGTTATAAATCCTACTTCTTTGGTCTTCTACCTAGTAAAAAGGTGGTTGTATATCATATTTTCGATATTCTACCCAATAAAAAGGTAGTTGTAAATCCTACTTGTTTGGTCTTCTACCTAGTAAAAAGGTGGTTGTAAATCCTATTTTCGGTATTCTGCCCAATAAATGGTAGATATTAATCATATTCTTCCCCACTGAGTTCATCCTTGATATATTCACTCTAACAGGTGATGAATACTCTTTATTCGGTATTCTACCCAGTAAAAATATAGTTATAAATCCTACTTTGCGGTCTTCTACCTAGTAAAAAGGTAGTTGTAAATCCTATTTTTCCCGGCAGTTTATCCTTGATATGTTCATCTTAACCGATGACAGATATTCTTCCCTTTGAGTTTATCCTTGATATGTTCACTTTAACCGGTTGTCATACCCCAAAATTTGCCCTCCTTTTTGCTTTTTCACCTTACTATAACTTGATGTCCATCTAACCCCATTCATACTCATTCATGCGCATTCATTCATTCATGATTAACATCGACAGACATGTATCATGGATTCAGGGTTTGTGGTTGGTAAAATCGGAGTTGGATTGAAGTTTATGGCATTGCACATCATATGGATCAAAATCCTAATTCTTGACTTTGATAGTCAAAGGTCTTATGTATGAGCGGTTGTTTGGTCGATGTTCACCTGAATTGATTCATGGCATTGACATGAGTCGTTGGTTCAGGATGTTGTGGACCATATTCGTTTGTCCATGAGAAAGTACACATTTTCAACTGATGACTTTTTTGTCAACCAGTTGACCAAAGTCAATCATCAATCTCCGAATCTTTAATCATGTGATCCGTAATCGTCCCGTCGTTTTCGAATTAATTCAGGAAGGTTGGGTGGATTTTAAAGGTTCAAATTGAATTTTAATTCGAAGTTTGATCCTTGAGATTCAAATCGACTTTTGAGGATTAGTTCGATTTCATAACCATTTCATCATTTTTCTTTAGCCGATTAAATTTTAGAAAATATTATTTTTTATTTTTTACAAATTAACTTCGACATTCTTTCATTGCTAGGTTTTCTTTTTGACTTGGTTATGTCAGTGGGCCAAATCCACTGTAAGCCCATTCTAACTATCCATATTCTAATATCCATTTTAAATCCATTTGTTCAATTAACCAAATCCATTATCATATCCAATTTCCATATACATGTTTCCATTTATCCATAACTTTTTTAATCCATTTTCATTAACAACTATCCATTCTTAAAGCCAATTATCCATTACCATCCAATTAGTTTAAAATAATTAACATTAACTAAAAGTCTTATGCTCAATTCAAATAAAATAAAAAGTAATTAGCCATCAGCTGCTACAAAAACAACTTAAATGCAACCGAAACAGCAAACCAAAGTTGCGGCCAACGGAAACATAACACAGTGCAAAATGGCAAAACAGAAAATGCTACACAAAGCCACCATAAGCTGCACTAAACAGCGACATCTATAACAGTCCAAGAAACGGAAACACGAAGCCGCGCCAAGCTGCTACAAACAAAAACAACACCAGCTGCTACAACTGCAGCTACTAAAGCTATATAATCCAAAAAACCGTAGTAGGGAAACACAGTGAATACAAAGTCGATACGCTCGAAGTCATTACACTGTCCAAGCTTAAACAACGCACAACAGGCTTAACCAAAACGCAGTGACCGTGCCGTCAAGATGCAAGAACCCACGGTGAACCTGCAGAACAGTGAACATGAGATTAAAGCGCAATTAACAGTTAACCTGAGAAATTCTCAAACGGAAGGAAATAAAATGGTTCTAACAAACTCCAAAAAACGGAATAACAGAAATCTAAAAATATCCTAACCAATTCATAACTACCCCTAATCGATGCTTAACAACAACTAACAGAAACATATAGCAGAACAAGCAAAGAAGAAGATTGAAAAAACTAGAAAAAGGTACCATCACAAGGGGAGAAAGGGGTTCATTTTTTCGTTACCGGCTATCACCTTCACTCTCTGGTTACACTCTCTCGCCATATTCGGAGAAAACCTTATTTCCTCTCTCATTCCGTTCTTCATCACCCTCAATCCAACCTTATCCTCCGATGTTATAACCGCTCCCACGAAGGAATGCAAATGCCGCTTCTAGCGGAAACCGAATCTCAACTCAGTATACCGCGCCTGTACATTCGGAGCGAACGTAACAAAAGCGAAAGGGAGAGGATAACGGAACGGAAGCTTGCGTGAAGATTTTCGGTGTTCTGTCATCTTCTCGAGTTCGTCGGTAACCGAAGAATTTCTCGTCGAAGGTTGGTTAGGCTTCATCTCTCTTCGTACATTTTATCGCCACGAGGTAGCTGTTGGTTTAAGGAGTCAAATGCCTGTGATTTGGACTCCAAATCTCTCTTCTTTCCCATTTTATTTTTGGTTTGGTTGATCGGACGAGATTAGAGAAGAAGATTTAGTTGGATGTAGGAGGTGAGTATTCGAGAGCCCCTCCGCCGCCTATGAAGAGCTTTGGCGCGGCGGAGCTTTTGGAGCGCCGGTGTTCCTCCGTCTCTCCACTTTTCGCGTTATTGAACAGAAGAGGAAGAGAGGAGATCCATCCGTCTCCTTATCCACGCAGGCCATTGGGCCATTGGTCTTTGAGCCCAAGAAAATTGGGGCTTGCGCCCCCCAGATTATCCCAGGCCCATTTGCAACCTTTTTTTGTTTTTTGTTGTTAATTTAGTTGGTTAGTTGCTAATTGGAAACTAATGACTAATTAGGTTTCTTTTAGAGATTGAGTAGTAAATGATTTATTTTAGAATATTAGAATTTTCTAGGATCATGATTAGGTGTTAATTAGGATATTAGCTTAGAATTTTAGAAATAATTAGAAATATTGTTAGAGATTAATTTTAGGATTAACTACTTAGAATTGGAAATTTTTAGAAATAATTAGAAATACTATTAAATAATTTTAGGATTACAGGTATATAATCTCTTAAGAGTTTTTTTAGAAATATTAAAATGAGATTAGGATTTAATTGACTTTAAATAGAACTTACTTAAAAATAGAAATTTAATTCAATATTAACCATAATTATGAAGTGACGATTATATCCCTAGGCTTAAAAATAGTTCAATCTTGCATGTTCCCTTAGTTTTAGGACTTGTTTATATTTTAGAATTAATTTCCGTTTGATTTACTTTATTTTCGCACTCCCTTGTACTTTACATGTAACCACATCCCCTTTCCGATGTATGCTTTTACTCACTTTCTTTTAGTGCTTGATTAGTTACCCCTTAGGCCTTAGGATCGTTCACCCTTTCATAATCGATAAGCAAACCCTTGATCCAACGTTGAACGGTCTTTTTCCAAATCAAATTCAAAAAACACAATAAAGGGAGATTAGGATCAAACGTCACGAGCCTTAAGCGATAAAGAAGGGATGAAATTAGAGCTTTTCTACACTCAGTATGAATGCTTCGAACATAAGACGTTTTACTTGGCAGTTTGAGGTATTCAGCTTTATCCATAGTCTTTAGTGCAATCCGAAATTAATAACACTTTCTTAAAACCTAAAAACAATCAAACTCATTCAAACCTTTTGTTTGAGCCTTAGGGCGACACAATCGAAAATCCTTCTTCAAGGTAATAAAATCAACAAAACAAACCAAACAATTTTAAACCCACGAACTACGAAAGCTCTGATTTCTCACTTCAACAAGTGGGCATACGTATGCACAAGGACCCAATCCTTGGCGAGCACACTAATTTAAAATCTACCTCGACTCCGCAAACCTTTGGAAAGCAAGCATTCGATAAACAATACACACGTAAGCGCAAACGTCCTAGATGGTTCCTATGGAGTACCATGGATGTGAGGGGTGCTAATACCTTCCCCTTGCATAACCGACTTCCAAACCTGTTCGTGGTTGCGACGACCATTTTTTGGGGTTTTCTCGATATTTTCCCTTTTCTTTGGAATAAATAAAAAACCGATGGCGACTCTATATTTTTCGCGCAGCGACACCGGTGACATATACTATCTTTTTGCTCTTCTACCCAGTAAAAAGGTAGTTGTAAATCCTATTTGTTTCTTTTCCCAGTAGGTTATTCATACCCAGTAATCGGTAATGAATATTCCTCTTTTTCCTCAGCAAGTCATCCTTGATATGTTTACCCTAATAGGTAACGGATGTCCCTCTCTCCGAGTGTGTTAGCTTCCTACCCAGTAACCGGCGGTAGATAATATATCTCTTTTACACCAGTGTTGAAGTTTTTCTTCCTCAGTTGAGTTTGGATTCTTATTTCTTTATGAAATCGAATTTCCTCTTGTTTTTTTGAGTATTTCAACTTTGTTCTGATCTACTCTCTTCCTTGTGGATGTCTTTTATTATATTGGTGTTATTTCGATACATGAATATTTCTTTCCCATGCAGTACGAGTCTTTCCATTGATTTATTTTCATGGAAATCCCCTCGTGTCTCCAACACTTTTTAAGTCATAGCATGGCCTATGCATAGCTTTTATCCCTAGAGTCTTTGTCTCCTCAGTGAGTTTTTCCTTATGGAATGCATTATGCTCTTGTGGACTTTCAGTCTCCCCAGATTCTTTTCCTTTGTGGCATGATATTTTCTATAAAGGTTATTTTTGCATTCATATCATAAGCATCATAAGGACTCGTAGGGATCAAAATTTGTTTCTTGATGTTGTTATTTAAGTCCATTCTACCAAGTTAATACAAAGATTTTAACCTTCACATCCTCAGTTGAATGTCTTTAAATAGGGGCAGTTGTAAGACTCCAACTTTGACCCTGAGATCCATCATGCCATCTCATCATTTGCATTGGCTTTGGGATCACACCTTGGTATCCTCCTCAACCCTCATTCATTGGATTTTCATTAGGAGATATCACCAAGCATTAGTAATTGTATCATACTTTGTTTTTCTTTTTTTACTAATCGAAATACCCAAATATGTCTAGTGTAGTTTCATTTCTTTTGTAGGTAGTGTGTGCATCCACATGTGCCTTATCAAGCTCACTTCTAGGGTTTGAGACCCTCAATGCAAGGGATCAAGTTATCAAAGGTTCACAGTGGTTATAAGCATCATATATGGATCCCCATGTTCTTCATTTGTCATTTTGATCAAGAATTCAGCAAAAGTTTGAAGCTTGTTTGCCTTGGAAGCCCTAATTCATTTGGGTATCTTGTGTGACTTACTCATCAAGTTTCTTCAATAATTGGTCAAAGATATCAAGGGATACTCCATTTAACTTCATCTTAAGCATATATGATTCTCCATGATCCTCAAAGAGCAAAAGAGCTTCAAGTTTTCTAGTTGGTTCAAAGAGGTTGACCAAAGAAAGTTAACTGGTCAAATTTAGGGTTCCCTAGACCCTATCTCCTACAATTTTTGTCATATGAAAATGATTCCATAGGAAACGTTAATCTTTATGGCATTACAAACAACTTTCATGTTTGCATCAAGAGCTAATTTTGTTTGGAAAGTTATTTTTTATGGTGAATGATTATAGGCCATTTTGTCTATGCCCTAGATAGAAAGTCAATTTCCAAGAACCATAACTTGCTCAATTTTTGTGATATGAAGACCATATGAGGTTCATTATCAATTTCAATATGTCTTCTCCAACTTTTCTTCTTTGAGAAATTCAAATTTCACTTGCAAGGGCATGTACCAAGAGGAAAGATTATAGGTCATTTTCGGCCATCATCATTGAACAAGCAATTTTCCTCAACTTCTAAAATCCATAACTCCCTCATGAAAGATCCAAATGGTGTCAAATATGTGACCAAATTGATTAAGACTGAAAGTGCTACAACTTTTAAGAAGGAACTAAAGTCATTTGAAGCTCATAGAAAAAGGTATTCAAGGTGGAAAAAGTGGTCATCTGACTTTTAACTTAGAAACTTTTCAACTATGTTTGATTCCTCCAACTTCCACACCAAAATTCATCATTATCCAAGCTCCAAATGGAAAAAGTTTCAACATAAAAGTTGTTTCCCTTCATTCTAGATTTCCAAAGAGTCCAAGATCATGGCATTTGGATTATTTTGAGTGACTTGTGCATGGGTGCAACACATGGCCCTATTTGGAAACATTTGTGATCAATTTTCAATCAACAATGCATGGCTTCATGTTAAAGCTTCAACATAACTTGTGCATGATTTTGGACTTATTTCAATCATTCTTTGGGTCTTGTTACATGCCCATGCAACCATGCACACCATATTACTATTTTTGGCATAAATTTGAAAGTGTGTGGAAAGTAACTTACAAGGCTATGAATATAACTCCTTATGCTCATAATGAAGGACCTCCTGCCCAAGCTTTGATCTGCAATCTCTCCCATCCTTCATTGATAGAGCACCTTGAGGATTTCTCTTGAAATCGAGTTTACATTCCCCTTTTGTTTTGGATTTGAAACTCCAAGGGTTCAGCCACTTTTGCATCCAACTCACTACCATCAAGTTGGTAGAAGCAAGGCAAAGAAAATTGGAAGAGAGAAAGAGATCCATTGCTGCAAATAGAAGGTGATTTTTGTGAAATTTCTCTTCTCCGAGTCTCCCTTAATTCTCCATCGTTCCTCTTGATCTTTTGTTGTCTGAAGTCCTACCAATGTAGGCAACAAAATTGAGTTGCTTTGAGGTCAAATTGAAGCAACTCAATTCATACACCTCATTTTTCAATTCCACATATCTCTCTATATAGTGAGAATTGGGAAACTTAGAGGTCAGATTCGTGTTATCCATCATTTTTCCTTTAAATTGGTATATGGATCTTGCATTTTGGTGAACTTTTGTGGTGGACCAGTCCGGTGAGGTCTACCAGAGAAGATGACCGGAGTTAGGGCTCTGGTGCTGTGCTGGCTTCATATCATCCATTTGATTCATGCCTCATGTTCTAATCTTAGCCCTTGGTTTGCATGACCATTTTTGAAGCGGGTTTGACGAGAGTCCATGGTGGACACCACACACATGGCCATCACATTTGCCACCTCAATTAATGAGGGAGATCTGATGGCCTTTGTTTTTTCCTTTTTATTTTTAATTTCTGATTTCATTTTAAATAGCCTTATTTTGTTTAATTCATAATAAATCCATTTTTAATCCAAAAAATATGGGACTTTCATCAAAAACCTTTAAATATTTTCCTCTTCCATATTTTGAATTAAAATAATTTTTTGGATTAATTTTGATATTTTTTGTGATTTAAATGATTTTTGACTTGTTTTTAAATATTCTTAAATACTTCTAACTTTCTAAAACTTCCCAATTTTTTTGTCTAAGGTCCTTTGACCTTGTTTGACCTAGGATAAATCCCTTGGTCATTTATTTGGTGATTTGAAGGGATTTGAGGTTTTTCCTTTTGAAAAATGCATTTTATTTCATTTTAAAATTTATTTTTAATTGTTTGAAAATATTGTTGAGCCATTTGGTTAACCTTGTGTTGTTTTATCTTTTGTTTGTCCTTGATCATGGTTGATTTGAACTTCCATTTGATCAATACTATTGGATTTAGGGGGTTGATGAAGTGTACACTTCATCCCTCAAGATGAATGAATAGTATTGATCAGATGAAATTCCTCCTATGATCAATTTGGGTTTCCATTTCCCTTTCCCTCTTCATCTTCATCTCTTTTCTTCCCCAATCCATTGTTGACCAATGATTTCTCTAGAATCCAAATTCTAGTTGATTCATCAATGACCTTGTGTCAGATGAATCAACATGATTTTGGTTGAGATAGGTCCCTCCCATTTTATTTTTGTGTGTGGTATGCTTTAGGAGCTTGGTTATTTGTACCATGTCTCTAGCATGCATTACCACCAATATTATTATTTCCCGATCTCAGATAGTTGTGACTTCTACATAAGTCCAATTACGATTGCTTAACATATAGCTAAATTTATCCCAAAAAGGCATATCATTCTTGTAAGTGAGATTGTAAGTCTCCCATTCTTCATGGCATTGTGTGAAGACTTGACCTTTTTTTCCATTTATAGAGCTAGGGGCATACTTGTTGAATTATCCAAGTTGGAGCCCTTCTCATAGATGATGTCTTGGTTCATGTCTTCATACTTGTGAATGGATGGTTGAGTGTTCTCCAAAGAATGTCTTAAACAAATTGAACTCTTCACTAACATTTGACTCACTTCCTTTATTGTTTTCTTTACTTTTATGTCATTTACTTAATGCAATTTAAATTTTAGTACCTTTATCATTCATTGCCATTTACATTTCACGCAAGATGTTTATGTCTTAACCCTGTTCACTTTGCTCACTTGAGCCATATCTTTGTGATTGTATATATTGTACTTGTCATTTTGTTCTGTTTGTGGTCTTAGGACCTTAAAATACCTAATTACAACAAAAACCTTAAAAAATATGTTGATGGACTGTTGGACCCCTGCCTTTGACTGGATCTAAACTTTTGGATTTAGAATAGGCAACTTCCCTATGCTTTGAGGACTTGGCCAATGCCATTATTTGAGACTGATTTATCTTGGCCAATGTCATTCATCTGAGACAAGCCTTGAGTTCCCCTTTGGTTTGCTTGTTATTTTGTCTTTGTGCTTAAGTTGTTATTTTGATCTTATTGTTCATATCTGATGATTGTTTCTATGAGTTTGCCATAAGAAATACTGCATCTGATACATTTTGAAGACACTGAAGATTTCTTACTTTTTGAGTGCTTGCTTGGATGATGGCCATCTTTATTTAATACCTATGATCTTCATATTGATTGCTTGGATGTTTCTTATGCTTATTGCTTGCTTAAAAGTCCAAAGGAAATGGGTTTCTATTTGACATTCTTGTCTTGTGGATTGTATCCCATTGGTCAGATCTCATAACTTTTAAACTTATGTCTAGGATAGTCCCTTCATCTCCTCCCACTTATTTAATTTCAAAAAATCTCTCCCTCCTTTCCAAAAACTTTCTTTGTTTGTGTTTTCAACTTAGACGTGTTTTAACGATTAAAAACTTTGGCCTTATGCCATTGATTTTCAAAACATTTTCTTAATCAAACTTGAAAATAGACTTAATCATATTGACTTAAATTTCAAAAAGACAAAAAGAACTAACAACTTCATTTAAGTCTTTGGACATTTTGTGCCTTTTTCTTTTAAACTTTTGTTAAAACCAATCCACCAATTTCTTTGAAATTTTTACCATGAACTACGGGGTTTTGATCCATCATTTTTATGTTGGTACGTAGGCATAAGAAAAAGGTCTTATCAAACACAAAATATAATTAATGAATTCTTTTATCATCCACCAAATCTATACTTTTATCAAAGATCATTTTCAACCAAAATACTTACACACAAAAAAGGGCTCCCTAGGAGTACTTAGGACACTTTGGGTGCTAATACCTTCCCTCTGTGTAACCAACCCTCTTACTTGTAATCTATGTCATTTTATTATTTTTTATTTGAAAACTTCTTATCTTTGGGTTTTGTTCGTACTTTTCCCTTTTCCTTTGGAAACAATAAAAGCGCGGTGGCGACTCTAGTTTTATTGACATCGAGTTTATCCATAGCTCGATGGTCATGAATTTACCGCTATACATAGCTATGGAATTTTGAAAACAACAAAGAAAAACCACAAATTACTTTGACAAAGGAAACATCTCTAGGATTTCAATCGCCTTCCAATTGTTCAAAGCCACATCACACTGGTACACCAGGTTGCTCAAATCTTCATCTTCAAGATCTTCATCAATAGCAGTGACTTGATATCCAACATTGAAAAACAATTCTTGGATAGTCTTCGGACGTCCTTTGATGGAGGTTGATGCTCCCTTCTTGGCATTAGTTGGTTTGTTACCCAACCCATAACGCTCCAGCTTTATTTTGACGTTAATAACATCTCCCCAACCTTCAGGAATTCCTTCCTCAATGTTTGATCTTGCTTTCTTCCATGATGCAAAAGATGGAATACCCTTCCCCTTTAGTTCTTCGACTTCCATAAGGATAGTGTTGGCTATTTCAATAGCTTGGAAAGAAGTTTCCAAAGCATCCTCATCAGCCTCAATGTAACTGAATGAAGAGAGGTAGCTTACCATAAGATCTTCCTAACCGGACACAATCACCAGCTTATCATCAATAACAAATTCCACTTTTTGGTGCAAGGTGGAAGTCACTGCCCCAGCGGCATGAATCCAAGACCTTCTAAGCAAACATCTATAATTTGGATTGATGTCCATAACCTGAAAAGTAATTTCAAACACATGTGAACCAATTAAGATTGGTAGTTCCACTTCCCTTATGACGGTTCTCCCCGATCCATCAAATTCCTTGACAATTAATGTGCCTTGCCTTATCTCATCCCCTTGATATGCCAACTTAGCGAGCGTCCTCTTAGGTAAAACATTCAGAGAGAAGCTAGTGTCCACAAGGACTCTTGCTAGGGTATGTTCTTGGCATTTCATAAATATGTGCAAAGCACGGTTATGGTCTTCGCCATCCTTCGACAAATATTCTCCATTAAAGCTGAGATTGTTTCATGTTGTATTGTTGGCAATGATCCCATCAAATTGATCGATAGTAATGTCATGAGTGACATGAGCCTGAGCTAACGATTTCTGCAAGGCACTCCTATGAGCTGGAGAACTCATGAGAAGAGACAAAATGGATATCTTTGAAGGAGTTTGATACAGCTGATCAATAATTTTGTAATCACTTTGTAATCCCCCAATTTTAACCCTAAGATCCCTCATGTTATCTTATCATTTGCATTGGCTTTGGGATCACACCTTGGCATTCTCTTCCCCCCTCATTCATTGGGTTTGCATTGGGAGAGATCACCAAGCACTTTTGATTGTATCATACTTTATTTTCTTTTTTTTACTATCCAAAATACCAAAAATATGTCTAGTATAGCTTTGTTCTTTTGTAGGTAGTGTGTGCATCCATCTGTGTCGTATCAAGTTCACGTCTAGGGTTTGATACCCTCAATGCAAGGAGATAAATCAAGAAAAGATCCACATTGGTTCTAAATATCATAAATGGATCCCCATGTTCATTATTTTTCATTTTTATCAAGAATTTATCAAGAGTTTGAAGCTTGTTTGCCTTGGAAGCCCTAATTCATCTAGGTATCTTGTGTGACTTCCACATCAAATTTCTTCAACAATTGGTTAAATATTTAAAAGGGTACTTGATCATACATAATATCAAGCATATATGATCCTTCATGAGTCCCAATAATCAAGATAATTTCAAGTTTGCAAGATGGTTCAAAGAAGTTGACCAGAGAAAGTCAACTGGTCAAAATTGGGGTTCCCTAGACCCTATCTCCTACCATTTTTGTCATATGAAAATTATTACAAGATAAACATTACTCCTTATGACATTCCAAACAACTTTAATGTTGCCATCAAGAGCTAGTTTTTCTTGTAAAGTCATTTTTTATGGTGAAACATTATAGGTCATTTTGTCTGTGCCCTAGTTAGAAGGTCAACTTCCAAGATCCATCACTTGCTCATTTTTTATGATATGAAGGACATCCAAGTTTCATGATCAATTTCAAGATGTCTTATCAAACTTTGATTCTTTGAGAAATGGTAGATTTAACTTGCAAGGACATGTGCCAAGAGGAAACATTATAGGTTATTTTGGGCCATTACCATTGAACAAGCAACTTTCCTCAACTTCTAAAATCCATAACTCCATCATGCTAAATCCAAATGGTGTCACATTTGTGACCAAATTTAATATTAATATAATAGATACAACTTTGGGGAATAAACCATTTTCATTTGAAGATCATAGCAAAAGTTATTCAAGGTGGAAGAAGTGATCATTTGACTTTGTACTTAGAAAAATTTCAACTATGTTTGATTTCTCCAAATTTCACCTCAAAATTCATCATGATACAAGCTCGAAATGGAAATGTGTTCAACATAAAAGTTGTTCCCCTTGATGTCACCTTTCCAAATCATCTAATATCACTTCATTTGAACAAGAATTGAGGGACTTGCGCATGGTTCCTTTGTTTGGTTTGTTTTGGCTACCTATGCACTCAAGTGATTAATTCCTTTTGCATGATTCCATGTATTGACTTCAGCATCAATTGCACAAGAATTAGAAGTGGATTTCATCATTGGTTGGGCTTAATTCCTTGCCCATGCATCCATCCACAACATTGCTATTTTTGGTCAATTTTCAAATGGTGCAAAACTAAATTCCATAGCCTATAAATACAAGTGCATTGCTTCAGAAATGAGAGATATTTCCCAAGCCTTGCCAAGCAAACTCAGAATCCTACTCCATAAAATTTCTTGAAGATTTCTTTGAACTTGAGTTTGAATTCCCCGTTTTTTTTTTGGGATTGAAACTCCAAGGATTCATAGCCATTTTCATCTCAGTTAATGACTGCAAGCAAGAGCAGGAAGATCCAATTGGAATTGAATCAAGATCCATCCAAATCACTGCTACCCGAAGGTGATTTTTCCAAAACTTCAAGCCTTCGATTCTCTCTCAATTATCTACCATTCTTTTTGTTTATTGGTTATCTGAAGTCCTACCAATGTAGGCAACAAGATTGAGTTTCTTTGAGGTCAAATCGAAGTAACTCAAATCGTGTACCTCAAAATTAAATTCCTCATATCTCTCAATATATTTGGAATTAGATAAAATTGAGGCCAAATTTGAGCTCCAGAGCTTTTTCTCTTTAAAATAGTGTCCTTACTTTTTATTTTCTTGAAGGTTGGTGGTGGCATAGTCCGGTGAGGTCCACCGGAGAAGACAACAGGAGCTAGGGCTCTAGTGATGTGGTGTCATGTCTCCTGGCCGTTTGAACTGTTTAAAATGTTTTGATCATAACCATTTGTTTTGAATACCAAGTATGTAGTGAATTGACTAAGGTCTTTGGTGGAACGTGCACGCTTGGTCATCAGATTTGCCACCTTAATTAATGAGAGAGATATGATGGCCCTCGTTTTTTCTATTATCTTTTTTTTATTCTGATTTTTCATTTAATCCATTTATTTTGTTTAATTCATGTTAATTTCATTTTTAATCCAAAAAATATGGGACTTTCACCAAAATGTATAAATATTTTCCTCTTCCATATTTTGAATTAAAATCATTTTTTTGGATTAATTTTGATATTTTTCATGAATTAAATGATTTTTGACTTGTTTTAAATATTTTTAAAATACTTCTGACTCTCCAAAAATTATGATTTTTTTTTGTCTAAGGTCCTTTGGCCTTGTTTTACCTAGGATAAATCCCTTGGCCATTTATTTGGTGATTTGAAGGGGTTTGAGGTTTTGTCCATTTAAAAGTGCATTTTAATTCATTTTAAAATTGATTTTTAATTGATTAATTATTTAAAAATTATGTTGAGCCATTTTCATGGTCTTGTGTTGTTTGACTTTCTGTTTGGCCTTGATCATGGTTGATTTGACTTTTGTTTGACCAATACTATTGGATTTAGGAGATTGATGAAATGTACATTTTATCTCCCAAAATTAATGGATAGTATTGATCAGCTGAAATTCCTCCTATGATCAATTTGGATTTCTATTTCCCCCTCCCTCTTCATATTCATCCCTATTCTTCCCAATCCATCATTGACCAATGAAATATCTTAATGTCTAAATGCTAGTTGATTCATCAATGACCTTGTATCAAATGAATCAACATGAGTCAAACTGAGGTAGGTCTCTCCCTCTTTTTTAGTGTGGTATGGTTTAGGAGTTTGATTCTTTGTACCAAATCTCTAACATGCATTAACACCTATATTTTTATTGCCCGACCCTAGATAGTTGTGACTTCTACATAAGTCTAATTACGATTGCTTAACATAGAGCTAAATTTATCCCTCAAGGCATATCATTCTAGTAGGCGAGATTGTAAGTATCTCATTCTTCATGGCATTGTGTGGAAACTTGACCTTTTTCCATTCATGAGATCTAGTGGCATACTAGTTATTTTATCCAAGTTGGAGCCCTTATGATGGATGATGTTTTGGTTCATGGATTCATACTTGTGAATGAATGGTTAAGTGTTCTCCATAGAATGACTTAATCAATTAAAACTCCTCATTAACATTTGACTAACTTCTTGATTACTTTTGCTTTACTTTCAAGTCATTTACTTATTTTCAAGTGATTTACTTTATGCACTTTAAATTTCAAGTACCTTTATCATTAACTGACATTTACTTTTCATGCAACTTGTTTATGTTCAAGTTCTTTTTACTTTGCTCATTTGAGCCATATCTTGTGATTGTATATATTGTTTGTTTGCCTTTATTTTTGTTTGTGGTCTTAGGACCTTAAAATACTTAATAACAACAAAAACCTAAGAAAACATCTTGGTGGACTGTTGGATTTGATCTTAACTTTTGGACTTAGAATTAGGCAATATTGCCTATGCTAAAGGACTTGGCAATGTCATCATTTAAGATTGAGTTATCCTTGATAGTGCCTTTTATCTGATGCAAGACCTTGAGTACCCTTGATTCATCTGCCACTTTGTCTTTATGCTTAATTGTTATACTATCTGATGATTGTTCTGAGTTGATCAATGAATATTTGCATCTGATACATTGGAAGATATTGAAGACTGCTAGCTATTGGAATGCTTGCTTGGATATTATGGCTATCTTTATTTGATGCCTTGGTCATCATGATTAATTTCTTGGATGTTTGCTTATGCTTATGGCTTGCTTAAAAGTCCAAGGAATATGGGTTTCTATATGACATACTTGTCTGTTGGATTGCATCTCATTGGTCAGATCTTTCCAACTCTTAACTTTTAATTTTTCTCTAGGATAGTCTCTTCATCTCCTCCCACTTCTTAAATTTCAAAATCTCCCCCTCTTTTCAAAAAATTTCTTTGTTTGTGTTTTTCAACTTAGACATGTTTTAATGATTAGAAACTTTGGCCTTATGCTAATGAATTTTCAAAAAATTTCTTAATCAAACTTGTGAATGAACTTAACCATATTGACTTTAATTTCAAAAAGACAAAAATAACTAACAACCTCATTCAAATCTTTTCCCTTTTATGCCTTTTCATTTAAACTTTTGTTAAAAGCAATTCACCAACTTTTTTGAAATTTTTACCATGAACTACGGGGTTTTGATCTCTTATTTTTATGTTGGTACGTAGGCATAAGACCGAAGGTCTTACCAAACAAAAAATATGATTAATGAATTTTTTCCTCATCCCATCACTCTATATTTTACCAACATCATTTATACCAAATCACTTGCACACAAAAAAGGGCTCCCTAGGAGTACCCAGGACACTTTGGGTGCTAAGACCTTCCCTCTGTGTAACCAACCCCCTTACCTGTAATCTCTGACATTTTATTAGTTTTTATTTGAAAACTTCTTATCTTTGGGTTTTGTTCGTAGTTTTCCCTTTTCCTTTGGAAACAATAAAAGCGCGGTGGCGACTCTGGTTTTAGTAACGTTAAGTTTACCCATAACTTAATGGTCATGAATTTACCGCTACATACTTTTCTTGATAATCCTCAGAAATTCAGTGTGTTCATCAGTTGGGATCACCCCTTTGCCTTTGCGGTAATAGTGGTGGTAGTTTCTTTTGGTGTAATTAGCGAAGCCAAGTTGAACTGAGGGGTATAAATGCGACCAATGCGGGTCATTCCGCTTCCCCTTGCTATATCAGTGCTTGCAATATTTAGACCTTCTTTGTGACCTAATTTCTCATACCTTTGGTTAACCATAGTCATATCATACTTCCAAGGAACTAATTTAGTATTCTTAAAAGGAAAAGAACTAGGCCTTTGGACAACCACTGGCTTAGGCATATTGAAGACCAGTTCAACTGATTCTGGATGTTGAAAATTGGTTGAACAACAATAGAATCCGGAATATTAAATACTGGCTCTGGCATGTTGAAGACCGGTGTTGTAGTACTTGACTCAGGTAGATTTAAGATGGATTCAATCACTGCTACCTCATCCTTTTTCATACGACTGCTTACTTGCAACACACCTTGGTTAATCAATTCTTGAATATCCTTTTCGACCATTTCATATCCTTTAGGACCAACATTACATTCTTAACAACTCTTGTGGAAATTCTTCAACAAACCTGCCTCCACTAACTTTGCATGAAAATATCTTAGCGGAATCTTGATTTTGGCTGCATCAAGAATCAAACTTTCATCAGGCTCATCATTAATAACACTCACAGACCCATGAGAGGGAAAAGGATTATTTTTAACATTTTAACCGGTATCCCCAAATGAAAGAATCTTTTAATCAATCAAATTCCTCACAATATGCTTTAAGGAATAACAACCTTCCAAATCATGCCCTGGGGCGCCTTCATGGAACAGACAATGTGCATTAGGATTGTAATATGGTGGGAGAGGATCTGGTGGATGTGCCAAATGTCTTGGAACAACTAACCTTTTCTTCAATAATGATAGATATAATTCAATTTAAGACATAGAAATCTAAGGAATCAAAGGTTTTACACCTTGTCTTCTATTTTTAAATGGATCATTTTAGCGCGGAGCTGTAGTCCTTTGTTGATAAGATAGAGAGTTAGGTGCTTACTAATAAGTTGGAGCATTGGGTGTTGTTTGAAAAATCTGAAATGGGACTTGTTGATTGAAAGTTGGTGTAATAGGTGCTGTATACGACTGTTGAGTAAACTATGGTTGTTGAACATACTATTTTCGAGCAAACGATTATTGCTTTTTCTAAGACTGATTCTTTCTTCTACTACCCATCACTGCGTTTGTTTCTCTTTCCTTTTTCTTATGGAAACTGCTGGAGAATTTCTTAGTTTTGTTGTTATTGTTGTTGGAATTACTAGCTGCATTAATCATCTTGCCATTTTTAAGCCAAGTTCCACTTTGATACCCACGGCCACCAAGTCAAAAAAAAATTGCGATCACACTTCCTACCATCCTTTCAAAAGATTATGGTCTCACTGTGTCGATGAACCAATCTGCCAATTCTTTTCTAGTTAATGGAGGTTCCACTTGAGATCCAGTATCTCTCCACCTTTGTGCATATTCTTTACAGGATTCATAATCTTTTTGGGACATGCTCAACAATTTATTTCTATCAGGAAAAAGATCCATGTTGTACTTGTATTTTTTGATGAAAGCATCACACAGATCATGGAAACAACAGATGCGAGTCTGATCAAGGGTCAAGTACCATTTGGAAGAGGCACCTTTCAAACTGTTTTGGAAACAATGGATCATAAGTTTGTCATTGTCCAAGTGAGATTCCATCTTTCTATAGTGCATGATGATATGACTTTGGGACAAGTATCTCCTTCATATTGATCAAAGTTGGGTGTCTTGAATTTTGCAGGGATCACCAATCCAGACACAAGGCACATTTCTCTAGAAGCAACACCAAAGATCTGATCATCTTCCATTGCTCTTAGCCTTTTCTCAATAGTTTCAACATTTTCTCTTAGATTTTCATGTCTTTCATCACCTTCTTCATACATATCAAGTATATCATACACTTGTTGATGATCACCGAAGTACGATTGAATTCGAGTGTGCACAATAGTTGGTGCAAAAGTGGGAATCACTTGATTAACTTTAGTAGTTAGTGGAAATATGTGCTTAGTAGACTTTCCTTGAGGAGGAGGCACAAAACCATGAGGAATACCAAAGGGAGTCCAAGTTGATAAAGTAGTAACTATTGGCTGAGGATTAATCACCAGATTGACGATCTCAGAAACAACTGTGGGTTGAGTATCCATCTTTACATGTACTACTTGCAACATCTCCATGATTTGACCTATATTCTCACGTAGATCTGTAAGCTCTTCATTGACTCTTTCCATCTCTTGCTCTTGCTCGGCCATTCTACGTCGGGCTTGACCTCTGGTCTTGTACTGGTGTGAGGGACTCAGTGTGGAAACTGGAGAGGAGATGACGGGAATGAGTATTTATTTTGAGAAAAATTCAAGTGTGATGACATATACATGAATGTAATGAAAATGTAAATTTTAAAAGTTTCAAGGAACTCAAGAGATAATTGCAAACATCAAAAGGCAAAATACAATGGCCAAAAGAAACTCATTTCATTAATCAAAGAGAGTTACAAAGTTTGAGTACACTTTCAAAAGTTATAAACAAAGCTAAATAAAAGTTAAACAAAGTCTTAAGGAGATTCCCCTAGTAGCCCACAATAAGCTTGTCCACGATCAACTTCCAAGGAGTATCTAACTGAACGCCAGAGGAAAATAAATCCTCTTGCACCTTCCTCTTATTGTTGGAGAGCTCTTCTTCATTCTTCATTATTTATCTTAAATTTCCTTTGAAGTTCTTCATCTTCATTGTTTATGACTTGATACTTGTTCTTCCTATCGTCCCTTTCTCGATGCGCTTTGGTCAAAGCAATCTTCAACTACTCTGCATCAGTCATGAAGATATATGTAGGTTCTTTGTCAGCTAAAGGCAAATGCTCTTGGTGAGGATAAGGCATTTTCAAGTCGATGGCCCTATGTTGCACCCATTTAAGATAAGGTTCTAAGGAGACACAATTTATCTTCCCTAAAAATTTCTTTTCTAGCTTATAAACATGGTGTCAAGCATGCACAATCTTCTCTTTGAGCGCTTTGTAATCTTCACCTTCCTTAAAGAATAAACCCTCTAAGTGAATATTCTTTGGCTTATATTTCATTAGATAACCAAGTTGAGGGCGAGCTAGGATTAGGTTGTAACTGATGCTTCCTTTTGTACCAAGAAGAGGTACATTAGAAAATTCTCAACAACTATCAATGATACTAACTCCATCATAGTCACGACTATACCAAATAATATCTGAATGTGTGAGCAACATAATCTTTTGTGACCATAAAAGACCATCCTTAAGATCCTAAAATGCATGAGACCTAGGCAAGTGAGAAATAAACCACTTGTACAACATAGGCATGCAACATGTAATCATTCATCCGCTATGAGAATTCCTCATATGAATAGAATGATAATCATTGCCAAGCAAAGTAGGAACTGGATTTCCTATTAAGAAGATCTTGATGGAATCCATGGCAACTAAGTCATTAAAATTAGGAAAGAGGAACAGTCCATAGATAAGTAGAGTAAAAACAGCCTCAAACGCATCTACACTTCTTATTCTAGCAAAATATTAACCTTTATTCATTAGAAACTTAGTTGTCAAACCAAGCATTTTTCCTTTTGTGGTCATGTGATCCCTAATCTCTGACATCTTCAAATGAGTAGCCTTTGCAATGTCTTGATCTTTGGGATCTTTCTCCAAACCTGAAAATGGAGCTTGACTAGAAATAGGCACACCAAGCAAATGAGAGTATTTTTCAAGTATTGGCATAAGCCGATAGTCGGGGAAAGTGAAATAGTGATACACGGGATCATAAAACTAAATCAAAGTAGAAAGAAGTCCATCTGGCATGTTGATCTTCCAAAGAGAGAGAAAATGTCCATATCTTTTTCTAAAATTCTTTGCGTCAACAACCAAAGATCCCAATCTCCTTAGGTCTTCTAACTTAGGACTCTTGAAAGTGTACTTTTCAGTCTTTTTCCTTCCAAAATCCATGATAAACCTAATGTTTGCAACAAAAGTTCCTAAGTTCCTTGAAAACTTTGTTAGAAAAATGATGTTTATGATGCACGGATGCATGAATGCACAAACACACAAACAAGGGTCGCACACAAATACGGTTTAAAGCTTAGATGTCCCGAGCGTGAGGCCATGGGTCTAACCATCCCAAATAGGTATGTACTATGGGTTTATCTTGTACCTGCACAACGGGTTCTACAAAGTTTCCCCAAAATCATTGACCCATCTTTCAGATATGATCAACATGCCAATTACTCGGGAGTTAATAATATTCTCAAGAGAATATCATTTGAGTGTAGTATCGTGTATCAACCATTTTGGCCAAGTGGGGGTAAAGGGGTTACTAAGGTCCTCGGCTTCTCAGGTTACCCAAATCAATATAGTATGTGTTTTCTCAATTGCTTGATCAACAATACTAATTGCAAAGGGAACCTCCACATGAGTGGTGGATTCTCAAGTCAGCTTGTTCATGATGAAACTCCCTATAAGCCTTCTTGACTATATGTTGAAAAGTATATCTTCGGCAAATATTTTTATATCGTATCCACAGAGATTGGTTGATACTACCGCCGTTCTATAATCCGATTTGTTATAAGTTTAGAAAGTAACAAAGTTGTTTTGGTTGGAAAATTATCTTGTGAGTAAATGTCACTAAAAACAGTAAAATGGTTTTAATTAAATGTAAAAGCTTGGCAAGATTGGAGTTCACTATTTCAAATGCTTATGATTCCTTATGATAACTATATAGATTTAAGATTCTTGATGATGTTCAAGTATCCTCTCAAAGTCATTTATGTCTAAATGATATTGTGATAGTCACTATATTGATCCTTAGACGATCTCTCCACCTAACTATCAATATAGAAATTTTTAATGTTTAATACCAAAGAAGAGTAATGAATAAATCTATCTCTACAACTTATTCATTACTTGAAAATCTGTTTTATGTCAAGACTCAAATACTCTCTTTCAACAACTACTCAAATCTGGTTTTCAACTTAGGGCAAAAACAGTATTCAATACATCAACAATCTTTTTCATATATATAAATCAAATGGAATACATAAACAAATGAGAATAGCTACTACCTCCAATCTTGACAAAAGGGATTTTAGCTCCTCATCATCATTGTTACAAAGCATAATGTTAATGGAAGAAAACTCTGTTTTCTCTCTTACAAAAATATCTCAATGTATCAATGTGTGAATAATAATGAATAATCAGAAATAATGTATTCTCCCATCCCAAAAGAGTTGACATTTCCTTAATTGCTCATTTTCATCCAGAGCAGAAAAGCTATTCCAAGACAGATACAAAAATGGCAAGACAACTTTTTCTGAAAGACAACACTTTTGGCCCTTAATCAGCTTGCTGGATTCGCAGCCTTCGCGGTGCGAAGGCAGTTCGCGTCGCGAACTGAAGCTTATCCAAGATGTGGTGTTGCATTCCAAAAGCTCTTTCATCTAAAAGTTCTACAAAACTAACAAATCTGTGAAATAACTATTCAAAACAAAATAAATTAAATCTAATTGCATTTATACAAATTAATAAGAATAAAAGTGTGTAATTACATCAAAGTTTGGTAAAAGGGACCAATAAAATGATATAAAAAGTAGTACTAATTGGTCCCTAACAACTGTCCCCAACTTAGCATTTTGTTTGTCCCTAAACAAAAGTTTTCACCCTCACAACCAAAGCAATGACACAAAAGATTGAAACAAGGATTTACCAAGGACATTCAAATGGTTCAAAAGTGTTTGGCAATTTTCTCAATCCACCTATCTCAATTCTAGACAAAACATGAATAAGGAAAATGGTTGAGTGCAAAAATCATTCCAAGGAATTCAAAGCCATATATGTCAAAATTGAATCAAACTTAAACACACCATAATAATGATGAATAACATGAAGGGTTACTTTCACTCATCCAAGCAATTAAATCAACAACAACTCAAATCATACGGTTATCACAACAAATACCAAATCATGTGAAAAATGGAATCAAGAGGTCTTGCAAAGGTTGTAATGTGGCTTAGGTTACAAGAAAGGATATGATTAAGAGAATTCAACAAAGTTGCCTATCCTAAGGGAGCAATCCCAAACATTCAACTCTACATGATTTCTCTTTCTTTGATCCCTATCTTTTTCTTTTCAAATCCACACAACCATGAGCATTTTCTTTGCTTTTTTTTTCTTTCTTTTCTTTTTTCTTTGCTCTATGGTTTCAAGGGTGATTTCTTTTTCTTGTTTCTTTTCATATTTTTACCCTAATGGTTTTGTTTAGTGTGTATATACTAGATACTGGTTCTGACTCTGATTGAATGACATGTGATGTCATCAAATTATGAACATAGTATACTCTAACTCTGAGACGTGTCTTTTACAAGATAATCAATCTTTGGATTTTATACTCATCGCTTCTGAACTCTACTCATCCAAAGCTTTATGACTTTGAAGCCTATGACGATGTCAAGCTCTGAAGTCTTCCGCTCAAACAACTCTGATGAACTCTGTCACCGGACTCTGAATACCAGGTTCTGATTGTTGATGCAAGCCCTAGAGTCCAATACTTTTGGTACTTGTATCGAATTATTTATTAATAATAAAAGGCTTTTTCTTTATTATGTTTGTTTGATAAAGTCTCTAGAATAGCTAGTCCGTTTAATGTATCAAGTGTGACTTAATCATGAGATCCCATTAAACATAAGGACACTATTCTTAAAAAATCCGTAGTCGAGCTTTATTGTGAAGTGGGATAACACTAAAGCATTATTATGTATATAGACTGATGATCACTGAAATTCTGGTATCAGATATGAGATGTCGAAGGTAATGTCACGGCACTAATATCTGAACAATACAAACAGGATAAAAGATAAAGAGCAGTAATGCAAGAGACACAAGCAATTGTTAACCCAGTTCGGTGCAAACTCACCTACATCTTGGGGCTACCAAGCCAGGAAGGAAATCCACTAAACAGAATTAGTTCAAAGACTCCCAGTAAACAACTTCAAGTTACAGTCTTTTCACCTAATCTCTACCCGTGTGACTTCTACCTAAGAACTCTTAGATATGAGATCCTACTCACTCCCCCTCAATCACAACAGTGATATAAAACAAGAATTACAATGAAAAGAAGACACTCTTCAAAGACACATACTTGATCTTGCTTAAAAGCTTCAATCAAGTAAACACACACTCATGCTTCAAAGCTTAGAGTGGACAAATTACAACTCAAGAATCAAACCAATTCAATCATCTATGGATGAATTGAATGGCTTACAATTCACACGACCATACAAGACTAAAACCCTTATTCTCTCTCAATAGTTCGTTCGTTATTTCTTGTGTATCAAATCATGTTTTCCATGTCCTTTTTATAGAAGTATTTGGCTGGGCTTGGACATCATAAAACCTTAAAACTATTTTCCATTCATATCTTCTCATGACAATTGATTATATCTCTTTGGAAAATAAGTCAATCTAGTTGTAATTACTGATTGATAGTGTGTTCAATTATCTCATCAATCATACACAGATTATCATTAAAAATGCAATCACATAATACATAACATTCAGACTGAATGTTCTGTATACATATGTCATGACATCGGGTCTGACATCTCAGTAAAATCCTGCATAATCATATTTTAAACATCCTGCAGATACATGTTATCTTATGTCAAGACAACACATGTGACAACTTGTGAACACTCTAGGTTTTACCAAAATTGCTGGCAACACATGGAAAATAACAAACTCCCCCTTTGGCAAATTTTGTCTAAAACATATATCAGTCCATTTGTTTACAGAGTACAAAACATTTCAGCAGTTAAGCAACAACAGAAGTAATAAACCACACATTTACTAGCTATAATAGCAACTAGTAAACACACATTAAACACATTTGTGCTTCTTCTCCCTCTAAGTCTGTTCAACACAGACATCTCCTTCAACAACACCTGTAACATCCATCACCCCATCTGACATCTCCTTCAATATCACTTGTACAACACAAAACATCATTCTGTTCAACATCAACTGTCATCTGTTTAGCCTAGTGACTTCAGCACATATTAACTACAACTCTCCACACATTAACTGCAGCTTTCCACATATTAACTTCTCCCCCTTTTTAGTCAAAATAGACCAAAATGACCAATTAGACAACATAAATGTCAATTAGTCCAACAGAGAATGTCACATAGAATGTTATAACATATAAAATGTTAAAACATATTGTCAGGTGTTACAGAACCATAATTATACACAGCTATATCAGCTGAGATAAAAAGAAATCCAGAGAAAACACAAAGAACCCAAAAATTACATCATGACATCAAAACAAGACTGCCAAAAAAATTCAAACATCAAACAACAATGCATCAATGCATCCAGAACAGCACATCATTATAATAGGGGGACCATCTTCACCAATTCAGTCTGAGGAACTAGCATCTTCATCAGCTTCGGATCCAGAACTGCCACTTGATGTATCTTGATATTCAGACCTCTCACTTGAGGTGTGGGCATCTGTGTCCTTGGCTTTACCAACATTATCCATGTCTCCTTGCTCCAAGCTATTAATCAGAACCTCTAAAGCTTCTTTCCTAGCTTTAGCCACCCTAATCCCAGTCTCCAATTTCTTACAGGTCTCTTTCAGTTCAGCAATCAGGCCACCTTGAGAGGTAGGCTTCTTCATCGCAGATGTCATGACAATGTCATTGACATGACTGCCTTCAAATGACTTGTAATGAACTAATAATGGAGGTTTTCTTCTATTAGGGATATCACTTGTGTTGAAAATACCAGGTTGTTGGCTTAGGATTATCCTACAAATTATTGAGGGAAAAGCAATGGGCAACTTCACTGCATTTGTGGATGCATGTTTGACAATTTGTTCAAACATGAACCTTCCATAATCAAAATTAAGCTTGGTCCCAATAGAAAATATGATCCTTCCAAGAGCATTAGAGATTGTTGAGATGTGGTTTGTTGGTACCCAGTTGGCTGACCCTATCTTATGCAAGAAAGCATATTTCACGGTTAATTTTCCAGCAGAGAGATGCTTTTTGCTTGGCCACTCCTTGACCTATCCAGCAGTTATTGTCCTACAGACCTCATTGTCTATGGCGTATAATTCAACAACATCTTTTGTTCCATTTCCTAGGAACTTATTGATCATAGTAGGAGAGAACCTTACACACCTTCCTCTAACAAACACCTTACAAAACTCTTTGTTGTTCTTGTCAGCAATATCCTCAAGGATGTTCACCACAAACTCTTTAACAAGACCTTCAAAACATTGGGGTAACCCACTAACTGTTTTCATTAAACCAGCAGACTTGATCAAATCCATAACCTCCTTAACTTCCACAACATCCTTTCCTAGTTCCCTTTCCACAACTACTCTCCTTTGGATCACAAATTTCCACTTGGCTGCACCTTCTTCCAGATGGAAGGAAATGTTATCCAAATGTACAGCAGCAACCTTAGTAGGAGATTTTCTAACAGTTGGCTTTTTGACAGGAGAGATGTTTGGGGCATCGTCTTCAACATCTTCCTCTGAATCATAACTTTCTCTTACCTTTCTCTTCTTTACCTCCACTTTACTCCTTGACTTTGAAAGGCCTACAGCAGTAGCCTTCTTACTAGTTCTGGCTGTCATCATCTCAGCCACAGACCTACCCTTCCTAGTCTTCATTCTCTTTGCAACACTTAGCTTCAAGTGATGAAGCAAGGTGTCATCTTCATCATCTGAGCTTTCTTCTTCCAAGTCAATCACCTTACCAGAGTCATGCTTCTGAGAAGCATCTACAAATTTCTTCCTAGGCAAGGTTTGCCCTAAAGAACACAGTCCCTCAGCAGCTATATCTTTCTCTGACCTAGATGACTCATCATCTTTCTCATTATGAGGTTCCACCTCAGGTGAGAGGTCCCTTTTAGATAGAGGAGTCGAAAATCCCTTGACTGAGTCTTCTTCATTTAGGATCCTCGTGACCAAATTTCTAATGACACGATCAGTATGATGCATGTCATCTTTAGAGGTAGGGTTATCAGAACTGTTACCTTGAGTATGTCCAGCAGTGGAGGATGGATCAGGGGTGTCGCCTGGGATGACTGGTAGGGGAATAACTTCCAAAATGTCTTCGTGAAGAAAATCCATGGATGGTGTTCTTGATTTGTGCACAGGTTTAGAACCAGGAGATGAAGGATGTTGTGACATCTTGTTGAGCTTGTGAAAGTATTTTTGTTGCCCTAGCAGAGATGGTCGATAAAGTTTGATGAAGATGGAAGTGGTTGAGCTGAGGTTGCGTGTGAGAATGCTATAGATGGTTTTTCCAATACTAGGTAATGATTTACCATAAATGGGGCACTTTCTTTTAAGTGGGCAGACAATATTTTTATTACCTTTTCCACTCAAAATTAATTGCTATAAATTCTCATGGATACAAATCCCTAATTTCCCTCTCAAACATTCAAATTGATTAGCATCCAAAGCCTTTGTAAATATGTCAGCTAATTGCATTTTAGTAGTAACATGCTCCAGGGCTATGATTTTCTCTTCCACTAGTTCTCTAATAAAGTGATGCCGAATATTAATGTGCTTTGTCCTGCTGTGCTGAATAGGATTCTTAGAAATATTTATAGCACTCAGGTTGTCACAGTATAATGTCATGACATCTTGTGTGACATTGTATTCAGTCAACATTTGATTCATCCAAACCAGTTGAGAACAACTACTCCCAGTTGCTAGGTATTCAGCTTTAGTAGTGGATAGGGACACACAATTTTGTTTCTTGATAAACCATGATATCAAGTTGTTCCCCAAGAAGAAACATCCTCCTGATGTGCTTTTCTTATCATCAGCACTGCCAGCCCAGACAACATCACAGTATCCAGTAAACATAGATCCAGAACCATGAGTATACAATATCCCATAGTCACTGGTGCCATTGACATATTTCAGTATCCTCTTCACTTGGTTTATATGACTAACTTTTGGTTCAGCTTGATATCTAGCACAAACACCTACAACAAAGGCAATGTCAGGTCTACTTGCTGTGAGATATAGCAGACTTCCTATCATGCTTATGTGTAGACTTTGATCTACACTAACACCATTTTCATGTTTGGAGACTTTCAGATATGTAGGAGCAGGTGTCCTTTTATGACTTGCATTCTCCATGCCAAACTTCTTAACAATGTTTTTGGCATATTTTCTTTGAGATAGAAAGATAGAATCTTCCATCTGCTTCACTTGTAGCCCAAGGAATTACGTCAGTTCTCCAACAAGGCTCATCTCAAATTCAGACTGCATTTGTTTAATAAAATGTTTGACCATCTAATCTGACATCCCACCAAACACAATATCATCCACATATATTTGAGCCACCATGAGTTTTCCTCCTTCATTCTTAACAAATAGGGTATTGTCAATACCTCCCTTCCTGTATCCATTGTTAATGAGGAACACTGTGAGTCTATCATACCAAGCCCTAGGAGCTTGTTTCAAACCATAGAGGGCTTTCATCAACTTGTACACATGCTTTGGAAGATTTGGATTTGTTAATCCTTTAGGTTGTTCAACATATACTTCCTCATTTAAATAGTCATTCAAGAAGGCACTTTTTACATCCATTTGGAACAGTTTGAACTTCAGAATACATGCCACTCCAAGCAATAGTCTAATGGATCCAAGGCGAGCTACAGGGGCAAATGTTTCATCAAAATCAACTCCTTCAACTTGAGTATATCCTTGTGCTACCAATCTTGCTTTATTTTTAGTAACCACCCCTTGTTCTTCAGATTTATTCTTATACACCCACTTTGTGCCTATGACATTTATTCCTTCAGGTCTTGGAACCAGTTCCCATACTTCATTCCTCTTGAATTGGACTAACTCTTCCTGCATGGCATTGATCCAAAACTCATCAGTCAAGACTTCCTTGATATTCCTAGGCTCAATCTTGGACACAAAACAACCATGTGAGATCACTTCCCTTGATCTAGTTGTGACCCCTTTATTTGGGTCTCCTATAATGAGATCTTTAGGATGATCCTTCTGAACTCTGATGGAGGGTCCCTTGTCGATTTTTCCAGATTCAGGTTCTGCTTGAGGAGGTTCACTCTCATTATTTTTGTCTGGTAACTCAGCTGATGCATCATTTAGAGATGTCTCAACATCGTCTGTGACATCAGTTTGTTGACTATCAACAACAACATTGATAGATTCCATCATTAATTTTGTTCTGGAATTAAAGACTCTATATGCTCTGCTGTTTGTTGAGTAGCCTAGAAATAGTCCTTCATCACTTTTGGGATCCATCTTTCTTCTTTGCTCACGATCAGTCAAGATATAACATTTACTACCAAACACATGGAAGTATTTAACTGTAGGTCTTCTCCCTTTCCAGATTTCATATAAGGTAGTAGGAGTCGCTTTCTTCAAAGTTACTCTGTTGTGGACATAGCAGGTTGTGTTCATAGCTTCAACCCAGAAGTGGTAGGGCAATTTCTTGGCATGAATCATAACTCTGGCTGATTCTTGGAGAGTTCTATTTTTCCTTTCTACCACACCATTTTGCTGGGGAGTAATGGGAGATGAGAACTCATGACTAATTCCTTCTGATGCATAGAATTCAGCAAATTTGTTGTTTTCAAATTCCTTCCCATGATCACTTCTGATTTTACTGACTTGACTTTCCTTTTCTATTTGAAGTCTTAGACAAAGATCTTTGAAGATTTCAAATACATCAGATTTTTCTCTTATAAAATTGACCCAGGTGTATCTGGAGAAGTCATCCACCACTACATAAGCACACTTCTTCCCACCAAGGCTTTCCACCTGCATGGGTCCCATCAAATCCATATGGAGGAGTTCCAGCACTCTGGAAGTGGTGTCATGTCTAACCTTCTAGTGTGACATCTTTGTCTGTTTTCCAATCTGACATTCCCCACAAATTCTTCCTTCATCAATCTTCAAGTTGGGAATTCCTCTAACACCTTCAACAAATATAATCCTCTTCATACCTTTAAGATGCAGATGGCCCAATCTTTGATGCCATATCTTCACTTCTTCTTCTTTGGCTAGAGTACACTTTGATGAATAACCAATTTCTTGAGAACTCCACATGTAGCAGTTATCCTTAGACCTGACTCCTTTCATGATCACTTCCTTTTCTTTATTAGTAATTAGACATTCAGTTTTAGTGAAGTTTATAGTTAGACCTTGGTCACACAGTTGACTGATGCTTATTAGGTTTGCAGTCAGTCCCTTAACAAGTAGGACATTGTCAAGATTAGGGACTCCAGGGAAGTTCAGCTTACCAATTCCCTTGATTTCACCCTTTGCTCCATCACCAAAGGTTACATAGCTGGTGGCATGAGGATGAAGGCTAATTAGCAGGCTTTTGTTTCCAGTCATGTGTCTGGAGCACCCACTGTCAAAATACCAATCTTCTTTGGCTGAAACTCTGAAGGAAGTGTGAGTTATCAGACTTGTAACATCAGTCATAGGAACCCATTGTTTTTTGTTGACAGGTCTGTGATGTTTAGGTCTAGGTTGATGATGAGAAGGGCTAGGATAGCCATACAGCTTATAGCAGAATGGTTTTATGTGGCCAAATTTTCCACATTAATGACATCTCCATCTTTGATGTTTCCCTTTCTGTTGTCTTCCTTTATGATGTTGTGACATCCCTGGTTTTCTATCAGTGTGACTGCACTTAGGTTTGGACTTTGGTTTGCTACCACTGTGGTTGCACTCAGGTTTAGATTCATTGAACCCAATGCCAGACTTGTCTCCTGTCATTTGTCTAGTCTGGAGAATTTTGTCTAAGGTGTCAGATCCATTGTTTAGCATTCTTACATACTTTGTCATCTCATCCAGTTTAGAATTCAAGAATACTGCTTCAGTCTTCAACTTAGAGATGGTTTCCAAATATTCTTCCTTCTCATTCTCCAGCTGTGCTATCACTTTCTTCTGACTTTCAACTTGTTGACACACTTCTTCACTCATGTGACACAGCTTTCTGTAAGTAGTGGCTAACTCTTCAAAGGTCACTTCATCATCACTTGAGTCTTCATCAGAACCCCATCTTCCAGTCAAGGCAGTCACAAGATTTGCAGACTCTTCTATTTTACTTTCATCAGATCAAGTAGCAGCAAGACTCCTCTTCTGTTTCTTGAGGTAGGTCCCACATTAAGTTCTAATGTGTCCATACCCATCACATTCATGGCACTGAACTCCTTTTCCTTCTTTGGACTTTTCATCTGATCTTGTTCTTCTTCCAACATTATTGGATTTACTGATGTCAGATGAGATGTTCTTGACATTAGCCTTAGACCTTACATTCATCTTTTTTAGAAGTCTGTTGAACTGTCTTCCCAGTAATGCTACATCATTTTCCAGATCGTCATCAATATCTTGACCACTTTCTCTTTCTCCTCAGTGTTTGACATGAAGGCTATACTTTTGACTTTCTTTTCAGATCCATCACACATTCCCATCTCAAATGTTTGGAGGGATCCAATTAGCTCATCAACTCTCATATTGGAAATGTCTTGAGACTCTTCTATGGCTGTCACTTTCATGGCAAATCTCTTAGGAAGTGACCTGAGTATTTTACTCACTAGTTTTTCATTTGACATCTTCTCACCCAGGGCTCCTGAGGCATTAGCAATTTCAAGGATATTCATATGAAATTCATGAATATTTTCATCTTCTTTCATCCTTAAATTTTCAAACTTGGTAGTAAGCAACTGCAGTCTAGACATCTTTACTCTAGAGGTGCCTTCATGAGTGGTTTTGAGAATGTCCCAAGCATCTTTATCCACTTCATAGTTGTTTACCAATCTGAAGATATTCTTATCTACTCCATTGAATATAGCATTCAATGCTTTAGATTTTCCAAGGTCTAGATCATCCTCCTCCTTGGTCCATTGTTCCTCAGCCTTCTTATCAGTTGTAGCTTCTCCATCCTTAGTAATAAATGGATGTTCCCAGCCTGTTAAAACAACCTTCCAAGCCTTATTATCCAAAGATTTTAGGAAGGCTACCATTCGGGGTTTCTAGTAGTCATAGTTGGATCCATCCAAAATAGGCGGTCTGTGAACAGATCCTCTATCTCTCTCCATAGTACCAGAAAGTAACGTCCCTAGATCTCACCCAGAACCAGAGCAGGATGCCTGCTCTGATACCAATTGAAATTCTGGTATCGAATATGAGATGTCGAAAGTAATGTCAGGACACTAATATATGAACAATACAAACAGGATAAAAGATAAAGAACAGTAATGCAAGAGACACAAGCAATTGTTAACCCAGTTCGGTGCAAACTCACCTACGTCTGAGGGCTACCAAGCCAGGAAGGAAATCCACTAAACAGAATCAGTTCAAAGACTCTCAGTAAACAACTTTAAGTTACAGTCTTTTCACCTAATCTCTACCCGTGTGACTTCTACCTAAGAACTCTTAGATATGAGATCCTACTCACTCCCCCTCAATCACAGCAGTGATATAAAACAAGAATTACAATGAAAATAAGACACTCTTCAAAGACACATACTTGATCTTGCTTAAAAGCTTCAATCAAGTAAACACACACTCATGCTTCAAAGCTTAGAGTGGACAAATTACAACTCAAAAATCAGACCAATTCAATCATCTATGGATGAATTGAATGACTTACAATTCACACAACCACACAAGACTAAAACCCTTATTCTCTCTCAATAGTTTGTTCGTTATTTCTTGTGTATCAAATCAGGTTTTCCATGTCCTTTTTATAGAAGCATTTGGCTGGGCTTGGACATCATTAAACCCTAAAACTATTTTCCATTCATATCTTCTCATGACAGTTGATTAAATCTCTTTGGAAAATAAGTCAATCTAGTTGTAATTACTGATTGATAGTGTATTCAATCATCTCATCAATCATACACAGATTAGCATTAAAAACGCAATTACATAATACATAACATTCGGACTGAATATTCTGTATACAGATGTCATGACATCGGGTCTGACATCTCAGTAAAATCCTGCATAATCATATTTTAAACATTCTGCAGGTACATGTTATCTTATGTCAAGACAACACATGTGACAACTTGTGAACGCTCTAGGTTTTATCAAAATTGCTGCCAACACATAGAACCAACAATCACATCTCATGGATCATGGATAAGGAGTTATCAAGTCTTAAACATAAGTATGAATATTAGGAGTAATATTTATACTAGATTGACCCGCTATGAGAATATAATCTAGAATGTTATGCATAGTGTCATAAGTTATTCTCAAGGTGATATTGGTGTATACCACCCTTTGACCTGAAACCACTATGGACCCTAGATGTAGAGTCGAGTGCTTTATTGCTGATCAATTATTATCCGTACCTGGATGACCATAAAGACAGTTGATGGGTACTCAACGAAGCATGCTGAGGGACATGAGTGACCTAGATGGAATTATCCCATCCTACATAACAGGATGAATGTCTAAGGGACCCATATTGAACTGGACAAGGATGACACGGTCTATGCCTTATGTTCAATATAGACATAAGGGTAAAATGGTAATTATACACATAAGTATAATCACAAAAGGATTTGTCAGATCACATGACATTTGCGTGTCTTGGGTAGCAGTGATGTGTTTCTAGATACCACTCATTATTTATTATGTTAAATACGTGATTTAATATAATTGCCAATGCCGCGAAAACCTACAGGGTCACACACAAAAGGACGGATTGATGAAAGATAGAGTAAATAAGAAACACCGTAAGGTACGGTGCACTTAAGTGAATTGTAGAACATCGTAAGGTACGGTGCACTTAAGAAGAATACGAAATATGGTAAGGCACCACACGCTTAAGTGATTTTGGTATATCATAAGATATAGGCCACATACACTTAAGTGGGCTTTTTAGCTTACAACCCACACAAGTAGTTCTATAAATAGAACCCTTCTGCAGAAGCATTTGTTTAGATGAAAATTCCATTTCCCTCTCTCTCTCTCTCACTCACTCAAAGCCTTCATTCGTAGCAGATAGCACTGAGACTGAAGGAATCCATTCGTGTGGACTGAGTAGAGGCGTTATCGCCATTCAACATTTGTGATCGCTCCTTAGATCTGCATCAAAGGTTACAATCGCCACAAGATATAACAAATCTATCACTGATCATCCCCATTCATAAGGATCACTAAAGGAGAAATTTTAAATTCCGCTGCGTTTTGGATCGCTATTCTCCTTCAGTGGTATCAGAGCCACTTATGAAACCATGCATCTGATAGCTGTTTATTTTCTGTATTTTCTGTATTAATATGATTAAAAGACTGAATGAATCAAAGAATAAATGAGTAATTAAATTTGGCATCATGTGTGTACGATTTGGATGATTGATGTTGATTATGCTTCGGAATCCAACATTAGTATGGTGAAGCAGCGATACATCGATCGTCCATAGGTTACGCAATTAAGATAGATCAAGTTATATATATGATATAAGTAATCATAATGAAAAATATGGTATATATGATATAATGTTTCTGTTTCATTCATTCAAACACTTAATGGTCGTTTTCCTTTGAGCGATCAATGGTCATTTGCTTCTTGATCCGACATTGGTATGGTGAAGAAATGACGTGTTGATCAATCATACTGAATTAACAATCGAGGTGTGTTTGACGGTATGAAATTGATGCATTAGGGTTCATGACGGTACAAGGGTTGTATTGTCAAAGTGTTATGCGAGTAGGGTTGTGACTGCGCAAGAGTTGTGCTTTAAAGTATCAGCGGAACCCCCGACTAACTCTGCATAGTGTGATCAGTCGCCAAAATTTAATTTGGTTTATTTAATTAACAGAATTTAAATTAATAATAATAATGTGTTTATTATTATTGTCTTGTGGTGATCGGTTATGGCCTTAGTTTTCCTTTATTTTGTTTTGGGATTTTAAAATATGACCTGTGTGTCGTGCCTCTCTTTTAATCTCTTAATGTAACTTCTTTTCTCATCTCACACCCTCGTATGTAAAACGAGTTTCTTTTACGTAATGTAATGTTATGAAGAAAGAGAATAATACAATATCAAAGGAGGACAACCTTTAAGATCTTCCTTGGAGAAGCTTAGATCGTTATTAGGTTAGCTTAGGTTCTCTCATTGGCTTGGGAGAACAATTGCGCTAGGGGCCATAACTGTTTCATTTTGTATGTATGTTGATGCATGTGAATGTATATTTATGCATGTGAGAGACAATCTATATGATAAATAAGCTGGTGAGATCAGAATAATTGCAAATTCCCCCAAATTAAATATTAAGTTTATGCTTTCCAAGTTTTAGCACTCATCAAGAGTAGTATAGAATAGTGTAGATTTCGCCTACGCGAGGTGCATGTTCTATATTAGTAAGGTGCGATGGGATAATTGTAATATCCAATTGCTAAAACAATGGGTCAAACTTAACTAAACAAATTATAATAAAATTATATATTTTTAGAAGTAAGAGTTGGAAATGATCCATCTGATGGATTGGAATAAGGAGTTATTCACCCAACTAAAATATTCGAGAGTTGTATTAGATACTGTAACACCCCAAAATTTACCCTACATTTTTCCTGGAAGCATGGGATTATGTTTTACACTTCATTAGCCTCATATTAGGTCATACTCATTGCATACTGCATTAGTGACATGGAGATCAGGTTTTGATCGATCACTCCTTAACAGAAGGAGCCCACACAAAGCAAGATTGAGAATTGGACTTCATTTTCTAAGTATATAAGTCTCAAGAGTCTCAGGGGGGTCCAAGTATCTTATTATGGTCCTCAGTTCATCAGTGAAGGATTCAAAGCTATTAGAGTGTTCATCTGGATTTAATTAGAAATTAGGGTTTCATGGCTACCTGCAACAGGAAATGTTTGGTTGGAAGTAGAGGAGCTCATCCATGTCATGATTAGAGAGGCATCTTGGCCTAGGAAGATTCACAATTATCTCAGAAAGATCCATTGGCAATCAGTGCAATCAGTTCTTGATCATTTTGCCCTAAAACTAGGGTTTGGTATAAAATCAGTTTATTTCTGATTCTTTGGGTGAAACTCTTTTCCATGGCCCTCCATATGTCCACAAGGGTCTACATACAAAAAATCAGCTCTTTATTTGAGCTAGAAGTGCTTCAATTGATCAATGGAATCGGGAATCAAACAGTTTGGGAAAAGTCAACTGTGGGGCCAGAAAAGTCAACTCCTGACATTTTGAGAATGGAATCTCAAAATCCATGCCTAAGGGAGCCTACATGTGAAATTTGATCAAGGTTGGATCATGGATTCATCATTTAATCAGGAATTGGAAAAGTTACTTAATTTGGAAATGGTTGACTTTCCATTTAGGGCAAGTTTTCATGATCGTTGCACTCACTTTAATCCCATTTTTCATCAAGATAAAAGCTCCATTTGAAACTTTCTCCAACAAGAAAGTTGTTCCTCTTGTTCCAAGCTTTCTACAGATATAAAGTTTTCTCTATTTGGATTAGAATTGAGAAAGTTATGCTTAGTCAAAGTGAAACATTTTTTTAGGACACTTAGAAAAAATTTTAAGTCCAAAATCTTCAAAATTTGTCAAGACTTCTTGGCCAGTTTTCTTGCACTTCAAGGCATTATTTGAAAATACTTTATTCACAAAAATTGTACCTTGCCATGTCCTCTTTCACATACTTTTGGAATCATCTCATTTGGATCCATGGTTTGAGAGATACATTCATTTAAAGTGGGCACCATGACTTGATTCTCTAGGCAGATTTTGGGTCTGGCTGGCCCAATCAGATTTTCTAAGCATGCTGCACAAACCAGACACGTTTTTTTTACCTCTTTTGGCCATGCATTGGACATCCATTCACTTAAGTTTGGCCCAAAATAACAACATTTTACACCTCACTTCACACTTTTATTCTTATGGATAAATCACTTATTAAAAAGCCCATGAGAACACCTAATCCACCCTATTTAAGAAGCTGAAACCCTAACCCTAAAGGAGCATTGGAATTTTGTGGCAAGGAGGCAAAGCTTCATCACATATCAGGTTCCATTCCACTTCTATTCTCCATTAGGTAATCATCTCTTCCATGGCCATGTTTTGATATATCTACGCTTGCTTACCATGTTCATCACCATTAATCCTTCCGTTTTCATATTTCTTTTTCTTATTTAAAATATTTTCTTCATCCATAAAATTACCCAAAAATATTTTTCACTTTTCTTAACATTTTACTTAATTTTATATAATTTTTATTTTCGTATTTTTTTAATATTAATATTGAATTTAATTATTTATTTTAAATGGTCCATTTTAACGCACTTTTTTTTATTGATTTTATTTTTATAAATTAAAATTATTGTTAGCATTTTATTTTTGGGATGAAGATTGACCACTGTCTCATGGTCAAACTGACCTTTTTTTGGAATTTTATTTCACATTTTCAATTTATTTTGGATTTATTTTTGACCTAGTTTGGTTGGTTGACTTTTAATTTGACTTCTGTTTTATTTTAATTAATTCACGTACCAATTTTTATTATTTTTAAAAACTTTTTGGGGGATGATGATATCCTGACCCCGCCTTATTTAGTTTAATTTTTCATAATTTTATTTTTTAATTTACTATTTATTCTTGATTTATTTCTAACCTAGTCTTATTAATTGACTTTTGGTTTGACCTATGTTTTGTTTTAATTAATTCACGTGCCAATTTCCATTAGTTTTAAAAATATTTTTGGGGGATGATGATGTCCTTACCCCACCTTATTTAGTTTAATTTTTCATAATTTTCTTGATTAATTTGCTATTTATTTGTTATTTTTTAAGTTGACTTGAATTTTCAGTTGACTTCTTTATGATCGATGTTTGACTTAGGGATTGCTTATGGAAATTGAAGAGATCTTTTGATCCTCCCTTGTTCATCTCATATGCCATGTATTAGAGGCCTTTTACCTTGATTTTATTTGGTCCTTACCTCATTTCCTGATTAAATTATTCAGCGAATCCTTCGTGTGTATATTTTCATCTGTTATCTTTTATACTTGTTTCTCTCATTCATGCTTTCTATTGCTTGATTATTTAACATGTTCATACTCCCATGCGTTGTTTAAATGCTCCATTATTTGATTCTTTGGTTTGATTATATATTGTTTATTTATCCGATCTGATTGATAACTGTTGCCTACTTGTATGATGTATGAGGCATATATTCTTATTGTTTGTTTGCCATGAACAATCCCCATTCATAACAAATGTACCCCTCTCCCATAAAGTGTATAATATTTATTTCTTTATTTCTTTATTCACCTATTAATACAAGAATTAAAACGAACATCCGATAACCATTTTAAAATAAGATCAAAAGCTCGATCCAACATCGAGTAATCATTTTCAAAACATAACAGAACCAACACACATTCATCCATCCTCTTGTACGTTGATTGCCTCAGGCATCGCCATCTACCTGTAAGTCGATTGCCTCCGGCATCGCCATCTACCCTTATCCGTAACTCCTCTCCGCGCTCCATCCGTCGACTCTTGTTCCGTTTAGGTAGCACCCATTAGGTAGAACCCTTTGTATGATAACATAGGTAGAATTCCCCTATTCTTTGCATGATAACATTAGGTAGATGTTCCCCTTTGTAAATCCTAACACATAGGTCCATATTGCATGAGAGCTCTAGAGCAGAGCTTCCCCACTTTTAGACCTTCCGTGCGTCTCCGGTCTTGTGGCATGTCAGTCCGTTCTATTGCAAAGAGGTAACTGCCTAAGACTCGATTCAGCGAGCTGCGACACCTACTGCTAGGACGTTGAACATGCTGCCCACCCTCCTTTGACACAGCTGATGTCCTCTTTTGTAAGTCCTTGTTTAGATGGCAATCCTTAACCCCTAGTTAGCCGAACTACGTTTTGCTCTGATTCTCATTCCAGATGAGATACGTAGGCATAAGATGCAACGTCTTACCGAGCACGCTTCTCTTTAACCCATAGGTAGCCGAGCTACGAAGACTCTGATTCTCATACTCAAATGAGATACGTAGGCAGTGGATGCGACATCCTTGCGAGTAATTTTCTTTTAGCCTTCCTTTTAGTAAATAGTACTTTAGATATACCTACACCCTTTAGACTAGAACAACAGTTATGAAAAGGGCTCCCTAGGAGTACCTAGGATGTTTTGGATGCTTAAAACCTTCCCATTGCATAACAACCCCCTTACCCAGATCTCTGACATTTTTACTAGTTTTTGATTCGATAAAACTTTTAGGTTTTTGTTTGCTTTCTAACCATTCCTTTGGATAAATAGAAGTGCGGTGGCGACTCGACTTGTATGTTTTACCTTGGATTTAGCCAATATCTCTAATGGTAACGAATACCCCGCTACAGAAAAGTGGCGACTCTGCTGGGGAATATCATTTGCCTAGTGGGTTTTGCCTACTTTTCATATTTGTTGTATTGTATGGTATATTGCTTTGTGACATATTTTTGTGCAATTTGGGATTACTGTATTGTATATAATGGTTGAATTGTTTGAATATTAATTCCTTGTATGCTTGGTGATCTTCGTGAGATGAGTTCTATACCCGAACTCGAGTGCACTTAGGATAGGAGAATGGCATAGTCTTGTTGACTTGTGTGGAGTTATTCCTTAGCAAGTTGACTTGCAAGCCCATTCACTTGGTGGAGGTTATGTTGGGATCAATAATGTCACACGAGTAGTCGTGGTTAGGCATTACTCTTTCCAATATATGCCTTAGAAGCCAAGGACCTTAGTTTACCACACCCATCTTGGCCTATTTTTAGGACGTAGTGCGAAGATCGTTCAAGTGTAAGATTTGATACGATTGTTACGCGATACTACACTCATAAGAGTCTCTCTTGAGAATATTTTTGGAATACGAGTAGTCGTTTATCCGATAATATCCGAAAGATGGGATGATGACTATGGGAACCTCTTGTAGAACATGATTGTCAGGTTTAACCATAGTACACTCCCTTTGGGTGGTTCTTAACCAAGACTCCATGCTCGCGACTCACAACAAACCCTTGATTCGTGGTTGATTCGTTCTTGTGTATCCTTAATATCAATGGAACTTGGGTGTTGATAAGGTGTAAACCATAATCCACCAAAATGGATGATTGATATTAAGGATGACTTGATCCATCCTATGACCTTTGTGTGGTGTGATTTGCTTGATCCTTAAGTGTGATTGTTTGGATCCATGCATTCATGCATTCATACACATCCATATCATCAACAATGAGAAAATTTTTAAGGAACTTAAGAGGTCTATTTGCAAATTTTTAGACATGGATAAGGAAAGAAGGAATACGAAGAAGTACAGTTTCAGACAACCCAACTTGAAAGAGTTAAGGAGTTTGACATCTTATGTATTAGATCCCTTGGAATTCAAGGCTCGTCATGGGAAGCTTCTGTCTATTCTGGCTACTCAAGTGGATGAAGGTCTAATGAGTGTATTGGTGCAATTCTATGATCCCTTATACCGTTGCTTCACTTTTCCGGATTTCCAGCTTTTGCCCACGCTTCAGGAATATGCCTATCTTGTGGGCATACCTATCCTAGACCAGTTGTCGTTCAGTGGCTTGGAGAGAGTTCCTTCTTCTCAAGAGATTGCTGATCTGTTGCGTATAGATGAATCTATTACTGGTGCTCATATGACTACCAAAGGTGGAATTCAAGGTCTCCCGTCTGATTTCCTCATTGATCAAGCTACTATGTTTGGGAAGGCCATGAGTGAGGACACCTTTGAGGCCATATTTGTACTTCTCATCTATGGGCTAGTGTTATTCCCCAACATCGACAAGTTTGTGGATGTGAACGCCATTAGGATTTTCTCTACTCTTAATCCCGTTCCTACTCTGTTGGGTGACACTTATTTCTCTTTGCATATGAGGAATGCAAAGGGCGGTGGTACCATTGTGTGTTGTTTACCTTTGTTGTACAAGTGGTTTATTTCGCACTTGCCTCAGACGCTCGCCTTCAAGGAGAACAAAGGATGTCTACGGTGGTCCACGAGACTTATGTCTCTTACTAATGATGATATCTTTTGGTACAACCGTGTATATGATGGTGTGCAGATTATCGACTCTTGTGGTGAATTCTCCAATGTACCTCTTCTTGGTACATGCGATGGAATTAACTACAACCCTATTTTGGCAAGTCGTCATCTTGGGTTCCCCCTAAAGGATAAACCCAATAACATTCTGTTAGAGGGTGTGTTCTTTCAAGAGGGTAAAGATCCCCAAGGCTTGAAGGGCAAGATGGTTCGCGCTTGGCGCAAGATCCATAAGAAAGGAAGGAGCTAGGTCCGAAGAACTGTATCGCTTTGGAACCCTATACCTCTTGGGTTAGGAGGAGAGCTTCCGAGTACCTCATGCCTTATGAGTATCCAAGACCTACACCTTTGGTTGTGGTTGGGCCTTCAAACCTCCCTAGCCAAGGAGTAGAGGCGTTGAGAGACGAAGACAGTTCGTGTGCTTGGATCCGTGAACGAGAGGAGTTGCTTTAGCAGATCAGAGAGAAGGATGCTTTGATAGAGTTCCTTGAGCACCAAGTTATTGATGATCCTGATGACACATTGACTTCTCTACTTCCTCAGTCTTCCAGGTTTTGGAAAAGGAAGTACGACCGACTCGCCAAGGAGAAAGCAGATATGGAGGCAGCCTATGAGAGAGAGGTGAAGAGGCTTCGTGCAGCTTATCTTCCGGTCTCGAGGGCTTTGGACGATTGCTTCTAGGGATCCATAGGATGTTCATTTTCCTTCTCTCTTGGATTGTATTTGGTTACCAAGACTGTACTTCTTTGGTGTAAAAACATTTCCAAATATTAATTGACGTGATATTTCCGTATGTGATAAGTTTAATATTTCCAAAATTTGCAAATAAGACTCTAAAGTTCCTCTGATATAAAAATTAAATCATAAGCATTGCATGCATCATGTTTATCTATTCCCAGGGGTTTATATCTTCTTCTTGATTCTAGTCGGAGTTTTCTTACACTGTTTATCTAATGTGAGACTGGAATCAAGGGGTAGAATACCCTTTGAAATTGATAAACATGTCATTGCATTTGCATATTCATTAGCATGTCTTGTCTAACAGGTACCGCCGCAGTGTTCTCATCTTGTTTGGTATTCCATCATTAGGATAGCTGACTCAGGCATTCATCGATACGGTACCCGAAGGAATCAACAGAGAGCAATGGAAGGTTTACAAGCAGAGCTCACTGAGATGAGGATTCACATGAATCAGTTCATGGAAGTGGTCCAAGGAGTGGCTCCGGGACAGCAGGAGATTAGATTGTTGGTACAAGGGAATCCCCATACTACTCAACCGGAGGTTGTGGCTGACCCTCCAGCTGGAGAGGCTACTGGACCCAATGGACCGGGGCCTATCCCGACCCCACGTGTCAACCTTGATCAATAACCCATCCATGATGATTAGGAGGATCAATTCCCCCATGCTTCAGGAGGACTTTGGCATGGGCCATGGTATGAACCCTATGTTTCGGAGACTGGAAGAGAGGTTGAAAGCTGTGGAAGGGAAGAATGCTTTTGGTGTGCCCGGTTGGGGACGTCTGGTGGATTTACCTGTAAAGGAAGACAAGTTTGGGATTGGGTATCAACCGACATTGACTTCTACAACTTCAACACCTCAGACTCGTCAAGGGCCGATTACTTTCTCCAGTGTTGGCATCATTCAGTATGGCGATGTCTCTGCAATCAACAAAGAAGATGAGGATAGTGATTGCGACATTCACAACTGGGTGCGTCCAAGGGTCCCGGGTGAAGTTCTCCGCAACTGGTCTTCTGAAGAGATTATCCAAGTCACTCTTCTTGAAGAGTAATTTTCTTTGTTTATTCATGCATATCCAAGTCTTACGTTCTGCCCAGGGCGTGATGACTCATTGTAGGGCTCATCTATGTGGATACCTGCATTTTTTATCATAAATAAAGGACGTCTTTTTGCATTCAAATATTTTGTTCACTGTCTTTCTATTTTTGCAGTTTTCAAAAATAAAAAAAAAAAATTTGGCAATGTTTTGTTTAGTTTTCACTTCTTGTTCACACTCATAAGCACATACCATCACTCATGCAGATGCACGTCACCGGATCCTATTGATAACAATTCTGCTATGGCTCGCTTCGACTTTGAAAATCCAATCTTTCAAGCTGAAGAAGAGGGTGATGAAGACTGTGAACTCCCTGAAGAACTTGCCAGGTTGTTAAAACAGGAGGAAAGGATCATTCAACCGCATCAAGAGTCTGTTGAAGTGATTAATCTCGGCACCGAGGACATCAAGAGAGAGATCAAGATAGGGGTTGCTTTGGAAGATAATATGAAGAATGGGCTGATTGAATTGCTGCAAGAGTATGTTGACATCTTTGCTTGGTCTTATCGGGACATGCCAGGGCTTGACACAGACATTGTGGTACACCGTTTACCTCTCAAAGAGGATTGTCCTCTGGTCAAGCAGAAGCTCAGAAGAACAAGACCAGAGATGGCTGTCAAAATAAAGGAAGAAGTGCAAAAACAGTTGGATGCAGGGTTTCTAGTGGTTACAAATTATCCGCCATGGGTTGCAAATATCGTTCCAGTACCTAAGAAGGATGGAAAGGTACGAATGTGTGTTGACTACCGGGATCTGAACAGAGCTAGTCCTAAAGATGATTTTCCATTACCTCACATCGATGTTTTGGTGCTTAACACGACTCAGTTCTCGGTATTCTCCTTCATGGATGGCTTTTCTGGCTATAACCAAATTAAGATGGCACCAGAAGACATGGAGAAGACAACTTTCATAACCCCATGTGGCACCTTCTGCTACAAGGTGATGCCGTTTAGTCTGAAAAATGTTGGGGCAACATATCAACGAGCTATGGTAACTCTTTTCCATGATATGATTCATCATGAAATCGAGGTTTATGTTGATGATATGATTGTCAAATCTCATACGGAAGAAGAACATCTGGTGAATTTGCAGAAACTGTTTGAGCGTTTGAGGAAATTCAAGCTGAGGCTTAATCCGAACAAGTGTACTTTCGGGGTGAGATCTGGAAAACTGCTGGGTTTTATTGTTAGTGAAAAAGGGATTGAGGTGGATCCGGCCAAAGTGAAAGCGATACAAGAAATGCCTGAGCCAAGAACAGAAAAACAAGTCAGTGGTTTATTAGGAAGGTTGAACTACATTGCAAGGTTCATCTCTCACCTAACAGCCACGTGTGAGCCAATATTCAAATTGTTAAGAAAGGATCAGGCCATCAGGTGGAATGATGATTGCCAAAGGGCTTTTGAAAAAATAAAAGAGTATTTGCAGAATCCTCCTATCCTTATGCCTCCAGTCCTAGGGAGACCGCTGATTATGTATTTGACAGTACTTGATAATTCCATGGGTTGTGTTCTCGGTCAACATGATGAGACAGGTAGGAAAGAGCATGCCATCTACTACCTGAGTAAAAAATTCACAGATTGCAAGTAGAGATACTCAATGCTTGAAAAGACATGTTGTGCACTTGCATGGGCTGCTAAGCGATTGAGACAATACATGCTGACTCACACAACCTTACTGATCTCCAAAATGGATCCAGTCAAGTATATATTTGAGAAGCCAGCTCTCACCAGAAGGGTTGCTCGTTGGCAAATGGTACTGACAGAGTACGGCATCCAGTATACATCCCAGAAAGCCATCAAAGGGAGTGTTCTGTCAGACTATCTTGCTCAGCAGCCGATTGATGATTATGAGCCGATGAAGTTTGATTTTCCAGATGAAGACATCATGTTCCTCAAGATGAAAGACTGTGAAGAGCCAGTTGTTGAGGAGGGACCTGATCCAGATGAAAAGTGTACTTTAATGTTTGATGGGGCCGTCAATGCCAAAGGAAGTGGAATTGGTGTTGTCATTACCACCCCGAAAGGTGCCCACATGCCTTTCACCGCACGTCTGACTTTCGAGTGCACCAATAATGAAACTGAGTATGAGGCTTGTATTTTGGGTATTGAGCAAGCCATTGATTTGAGAATCAAGACTTTGGACATTTTCGGAGATTCAGCTCTAGTGATCAATCAAGTGGATGGTAATTGGAATACTCTCCAGCCTAATCTGGTCCCCTATAGAGATTACGCGAGAAGACTGTTGACTTTCTTCACAACAGTAAAGCTGTGTCATATACCTCATGATGAGAACCAGATGGCAGATGCTCTTGCTACTCTATCCTCCATGATCAAGGTGATTCGGTGGAACTATGCTCCCAGGATCAATGTTATGCGCCTTAATAGGGCCGCGTATGTGTTTGCTGCTGAACTGGTAGTTGATGACAAGCCCTGGTACCACGACATCAAGTGCTTTCTAAAGAATCAAGAGTACCCTGCAGGGGCATCCAACAATGATAGAAAGACTTTGAGAAGATTGGCAGGCAGTTTCTTCTTGAACAAAGACGACGTGCTGTATAAGAGGAACTTTGACATGGTTTTGCTCAGATGCGTGGGTAGACACGAAGCAGACATGTTAACGCAGGAAGTTCATAAAGGCTCCTTCGATACTCATGCCGGCGGACATGCAATGGCTAAGAAATTGTTGAGAGCGGGTTATTACTGGATGACCATGGAATCTGATTGTTTCAAATATGCTCGGAAGTGTCATAAATGCCAGATTTATGTTGATAAGGTGCATGTGCCGCTAAATCCTCTGAATGTGATGTCTTCGCCGTGGCCGTTTGCTATGTGGGGCATTGATATGATTGGAAAGATTGAGCCGACTGCTTCCAATGGGCATCGCTTCATCCTTCTTGCCATCGACTATTTCACCAAGTGGGTCGAAGCAGCGTCATTTACGAAGGTCACCAGACATGTGGTTGCCCGATTCATTAAGAAAGAAATCATTTATCGTTATGGGGTTCCCGAAAGAATCATTACTGATAATGGTTCTAATCTCAATAACAAAATGATGAAGGAGTTGTGCAAGAACTTCAACATTCAACATCACAATTCTTCCCCTTATCGTCCTAAGATGAACGATGCTGTTGAGGCAGCAAATAAGAACATAAAGAAGATTGTGCAGAAGATGGTCGTTACGTACAGAGATTGGCATGAGATGTTACCCTTCGCCTTGTATGGGTACCGTACTTCAGTACGTACATCGACCGGGCAACCCCTTACTCCCTTGTGTATGGTATGGAAGCAGTCCTACCTGTTGAAGTGGAGATTCCTTCTCTAAGAGTCCTGTTGGATGTCAAGTTAGACGAAGTTGAATGGATTCAGACAAGGTTCAATGAGTTGAGTCTTATCGAAGAGAAGCGAATGGCATCCATTTGTCATGGGCAATTATATCAGAGTCGGATGAAGAGAGCCTTTGATCAGAAAGTGCGTCCTCGATGCTTCTAAGTCGGAGATTTGGTGTTGAAAAGGATCCTTCCTCCTCAGGCAGATCACAGGGGCAAGTGGACTCCTAACCATGATGGACCGTATATTGTCACCAAGGTTTTTGATGGTGGAGCCTTAATGCTTGCAACTATGGATGATGAAAACTTCACTTCCCCTGTGAACTCAGACGCAGTTAAAAAATACTTCGCATAAAATAGACCCGCTGGACGATAAAAAGAATAGTCTAGGCAAAAAATGGGCATCCCAGCGAACCAAGAAAATGAAAAAGGTTCGGCAAAAGTTAGGGATTAAAAACTGAAAAGATTGTACACCCGGTAAGTTGAAAACCTGAAAGGGCAACTTAGGCAAAAATGGGTATCCCGGTGGATTGAAAACCCGAAAGGGCGATCCAGGCAAAAGTTAGGGATTAAGCGAATGACTGCATTCTGAGTAGTTCTGAATATCATCTTGTATCGATAACCGGAAACTTCCGAAGGATAGGAAACAGTCCAATCACCTTTTTCGAAAAGCTGATCATCTGGAGGATCTTGAAGACGAGCGAATCATAGCAGAATTGGAACTCGATAGAAATCCATTTCACATTGCCATTAGATTAACCTCTGTTTTTATCTTGTGAGCAATTACCTCTTTCCAGGGATTGCTTCCTGATGTAAATGCCTATTCAGAGGCCATGCAATCAATAAAATCATGTTATTCAGTACATCTCTGTGTTCATTTTCATTTTACTGTTTTGTTTGCAAAAATGACATCCGAATTTTTGATAAACATTGCATCATGAAACATAAGAGCTTTACAGGTACGTGCTTAATAAACATTGAAAATTGCTGTAAATTTTAAGTGCTTTGGATCGTCTATTCAGAACAGGTACACTCGGGGAATTTCCTTAATGTTCCCAGCAGATGATCACAGATGTTTTTCTTCAACAGTTGGTATTTGGTATCTTATCCCTGCAAAGCTGATCCAAGCATTGGATTCTTCAATCCCCAGCAGGCTCTCACTACTATACTTCCCCAAGCATGTGTTTCATACTATACACTCCCCAGTAGAGTCGATAGTGTCAGATTATATATCCCCAGTGGAGTTGACAGTGCCAGACTGTATCTTCCCAGCAGAAGCAACCGCTCCTCAGCGTTCGATGCCAGATCGATGATCTCGATGCTAGAACCATGGTCTCTTTCCTTGAAGCAGAATCTCGGTACCGTATCGGTGTTTGCTTCCCCTGCTGAGTCGTCTCTCTCGCAGATTATGGTTGCCAAAACCACTGTCGTTTTCCTTAGCAGCAAGTTTTCAGTACCATTTTCTCCCCAATCAGAGCCTCGGTATTTTGTTATTTTCCAGAACACCGTGTGGCGGGTCATTTCCCCACAGAGTTCTTTGTGTTGTGCATCTCCAACAGCCTTGCCAGGGTCCAGAAGATTGTGATCATTTCCCCAGCAGAATTCCTTGCCTCGGCTTGGCGTTCTCTCTAATCAAGCATTTCGCATCCCTGCATGTAGAATCATATTGCATTGCATCGTCCCAAATTGCGTAGCATTTCCATTTTCATGGAGCATTACGCCATTGAAAAATTCAAACATACGCATGTAAAGCATAAGGCATTCTCGGTATCCCAAGTGATAAGCCAGAAGTTGTTTCTAGTACTCAAACTGAAGGTTGTTCATGACTCATCCTTTATTTATTCCCAGCAGGGGTCGTTGGCCCACGTGACGCCTCAATTATTATTTTCCCTATTTCTGCCGACGCTGATAGGCATGAAAGTTTTCCGGTATTCAGACCGAAGTGGCATTCAGGCCAATTTTCCGATGTTCAGATCGAAGAAGTTTCCGACGTTCAGGTCGATGCAACTTGTGGCATTCAGGCCAGTTTCCGGTATTCAGACCGAAGTGGCATTCAGGCCAGTTTTCCGATGTTCACATCGAAGAAGTTTCCGACGTTCGGGTTGATGCAACTTGTGGCATTCAGGCCACGATACCATATCTAGACCGAAGTGGCGCTCAGGCCAATTTCCTGGTGTTCAGACCGATGTTTGATAATATAATATCTTCCGATGTTCAGATCGAAGAAGTTTCCGACATTCAGGTCGATGCAACTTGTGGCATTCAGGCCAGTTTTCCGGTATTCAGACGGAAGTGGCACTCAGGCCAGTTTCCCGGTGTTCAGACCGATGTTTGATAATCTAATATCTTCCGATGTTCAAATCGAAGAAGTTTCCGACATTCAGGTTGATGCAACTTGTGGCATTCAGGCCAGTTTTCCGGTGTTCAGACCGAAGTGGCATTCAGACCAGTTTCCCGGTGTTTAGACCGATGTTTGATAATCAAGTATCGTCCGATGCTCAGATCGAAGTCATTTCCAGTATTCAGATTGTTGAGCGGAATTCAGGCCATGGTTATTTCTATGTTACCATTTATTTTGGTATTCAGGATAACATTCCTTGTTTCGGTGTTCAGACCGACTCTCACCATACCAGTCGAATTCCTTTTTCAATACCACCTCTTTGCCGATTCTGACAGGCATTGTAACTTCATTCTTCACATTCAGTGTAAATTTTCGGGCTTTTATCGTATTCAATCACTTGATATCTCGAAAGTGCGAAAGTCGTTGCTATCTTACTTTCGGGTCTCTAATTGATTGAATAGGGGCAGGTGTAACACCCCAAAATTTACCCTACATTTTTCCTGGAAGCATGGGATTATGTTTTACACTTCATTAGCCTCATATTAGGTCATACTCATTGCATACTACATTAGTGACATGGAGATCAGGTTTTGATCGATCACTTCTTAACAGAAGGAGCCCACACAAAGCAAGATTGAGAGTTGGACTTCATTTTCTAAGTATACAAGTCTCAAGGGTCTCAGGGAGGTCCAAGTATCTTATTATGGTCCTCAGTTCATCAGTGAAGGATTCAAAGCTATTAGAGTGTTCATCTGGATTTAATCAGAAATTAGGGTTTTATGGCTCCTTGGAACAGGAAATGTTTGGTTGGAAGTAGAGGAGCTCATCCATATCATGATTAGAGAGGAATCTTGGCCTAGGAAGATTCACAATTATCTCAGAAAGATCCATTGGCAATCAGTGCAATCAGTTCCTAATCATTTTGCCCTAAAACTAGGGTTTGGTATAAAATCAGTTTATTTCTGATTCTTTGGGTGAAACTCTTTTCCATGGCCCTCCATATGTCCACAAGGGTCTACATACAAAAAATCAGCTCTTTATTTGAGCTAGAAGTGCTTCAATTGATCAATGGAATCGAGAATCAGACAGTTTGGGAAAAGTCAACTGTGGGGCCAGAAAAGTCAACTCCTGACATTTTGAGAATGGAATCTCAAAATCCATGCCTAAGGGAGCCTACATGTGAAATTTGATCAAGGTTGGATCATGGATTCATCATTTAATCAGGAATTGGAAAAGTTACTTAATTTGGAAATGGTTGACTTTCCATTTAGGGCAAGTTTTCATGATCGTTGCACTCACTTTAAGCCCATTTTTCATCAAGATAAAAGCTCCAGTTGAACTTTTCTCTAACATGAAAGTTGTTCCTCTTGTTCCAAGCTTTCTATAGATATAAAGTTTACTCAATTTGGATTAGAATTGAGTAAGTTATGCTTAGTCAAAGTGAGACATTTTTTTAGGACACTTAGAAAAATTTCTAAGTCCAAAATCTTCAAAATTTGTCAAGACTTCTTGGCTAGTTTTCTTGCACTTCAAGGCATTATTTGAAAATACTTTCTTCACAACAATTGTACCTTGCCATGTCCTGTTTCACATAATTTTGAAATCATCTCATTTGGATCTATGGTTTGAGAGATACATTCATTTAAAGTGGGCACCATGACTTGATTCTCTAGGCAGATTTTGGGCCTGGCTGGCCCAATCAGATTTTCTAAGCATGCTGCACAAACCAATCACGTTTTTTTTACCTATTTTGGCCATGCATTGGACATCCATTCACTTAAGTTTGGCCCAAAATAACAACATTTTACACCTCACTTCACACTTTTATTCTTATGGATAAGTCACTTATTAAAAAGCCCATGAGAACACCTAATCAACCCTATTTAAGAAGCTGAAACCCTAAACCTAAAGGAGCATTGGAATTTCGTGGCAAGGAGGAAAAGCTTCATCACATATCAGGTTCCATTCCACTTCTATTCTCCATTAGGTAATCATCTCTTCCATGGCCATGTTTTGATATATCTACGCTTGCTTACCATGTTCATCACCATTAATCCTTCCGTTTTCATATTTCTTTTTCTTATTTAAAATATTTTCTTCGTCCATAAAATTACCCAAAAATATTTTTCACTTTTCTTAACGTTTTACTTAATTTTATATAATTTTTACTTTCGTATTTTTTTAATATTAATGTTTTATTTTAATTATTTATTCTAAATGGTCCATTTTAACACACCTTTTTTATTGATTTTATTTTTATGACTTAAAATTATTGTTAGCATTTGATTTTTGGGATGAAGGTTGACCACTGTCTTATGGTCAACTTGACCTTTTCTTAGAATTTTGTTTCACATTTTCAATTTATTTTGGATTTATTTTTGACGTAGTTTGGTTGGTTGACTTTTAATTTGACTTCTATTTTAATTTAATTAATTCACGTACCAATTTTCATTATTTTTAAAATCTTTTTGGGGTATGATGATATCATGACCCCACCTTATTTAGTTTAATTCTTCATAATTTTCTTGATTAATTTACTATTTATTCTTGATTTATATCTAACCTAGTCTTATTAATTGACTTTTGGTTTGACCTATGTTTTGTTTTAATTAATTCACGTGCCAATTTCCATTATTTTTAAAATCTTTTTGGGGGATGATGATGTCCTGACCCCACCTTATTTAGTTTAATTTTTCATAATTTTCTTGATTAATTTGCTATTTATATGTTATTTTTTAAGTTGACTTGAATTTTCAGTTGACTTCTTTATGATTGATGTTTGACTTAGGGATTGCTTATGGCAATTGAAGAGATATTTTGATCCTCCCTTGTTCATCTCATATGCCATGTATTAGAGGCCTTTTACCTTGATTTTATTTGGTTCTTACCTCATTTCCTGATTAAATTATTCAGTGAACCCTTTGTGTGTATATTTTCATCTGTTTGATTCATCTGTTATCTTTTATACTTGTTTCTCTCATTCATGCTTTCTATTGCTTGATTATTTAACATGTTCATACTCCCATGCGTTGTTTAAATGCTCCATTATTTGATTCTTTGGTTTGATTATATATTGTTTATTTATCCGATCTGATTGATAACTGTTGCCTACTTGTATGATGTTTGAGGCATATATTCTTATTGTTTGTTTGCCATGAACAATCCCCATTCATAACAAATGTACCCCTCTCCCATAAAGTGTATAATATTTCTTTCTTTATTTATTTATTCATCTATTAATACAAGAATTAAAACGAACATCCGATAACCATTTTAAAATAAGATCAAAAGCTCGATCCAACATCGAGTAATCATTTTCAAAACTTAACAGAACCAGCACGCATTCATCCATCCTCTTGTAAGTCGATTGCCTCAGGCATAGCCATCTACCTGTAAGTCGATTGCCTCCGGCATCGCCATCTACCCTTATCCGTAACTCCTCTCCGTGCTCCATCTGTCGACTCTTGTTCCGTTTAGGTAGCACCCATTAGGTAGAACCCTTTGTATGATAACATAGGTAGAATTCCCCTATTCTTTGCATGCTAACATTAGGTAGATGTTCCCCTTTGTAAATCCTAACACATAGGTCCATATTGCATGACAACTCTAGAGCAGAGCTTCCCCACTTTTAGACCTTCCGTGCATCTCCGATCTTGTGGCATGTCAGTCCGTTCTATTGCAAAGAGGTAACTGCCTAAGACTCGATTTAGCGAGCTGCGACACCTACTACTAGGACGTTGGACACGATGCCCACCCTCCTTTGACACAACTGGTGTCCTCTTTTGTAAGTCCATGTTTAGATGGCAATCCTTAACCCCTAGTTAGCCAAACTACGTTTTGCTCTGATTCTCATTCCAGATGAGATACGTAGGCATAAGACGCGACGTCTTACCGAGCACACTTCTCTTTAACATATAGGTAGCCGAGCTACGGAGACTCTGATTCTCATACTTAGATGAGATACGTAGGCAGTGGATGCGACATCCTTGCGAGTCATTTTCTTTTAACCTTCCTTTTAGTAAATAGTACTTTAATATACCTACACCCTTTAGACTAGAACAACACTTATGAAAAGGGCTCCCTAGGAGTACCTAGGATGTTTTGGGTGCTTAAAACCTTCCCATTTCATAACTAACCCCCTTACCCAGATCTCTGACATTTTTACTAGTTTTTGATTCGATAAAACTTTTAGATTTTTGTTCGCTTTCTAACCATTCCTTTGGATAAATAGAAGTGCGGTGGCGACTCGACTTGTATGGTTTACCTTGGATTTAGTCAATATCTCTAATGGTAACGAATACCCCGCTACAGATACAATTGGAAGGAGTTCCTACATAAATAACCTAGTTTTGTGTAATCCGCCTACACGGACTTAAAACAAAGTGAAATGTGGATCTCGACCCACTAGAAAATCTTCCAACGGGACTTTTCGAGTCAATTGGTGAGGATCATTTGTTTTGAGTAAAATAGTGGGAGCATATTTAATTAAAGGCCTAATTAAATATGTTATTGATACTTATATTTTCATTATTTTTTATGTAAACTACCATGAGAACAAACACCTTTAACAACATTTTACGATCAATCCTTGATAAAGAAAAATTGTTTGGAACAAATTTTCTGGATTGGCATCGAAATATGAGGATTGTCCTCAAACATGATAGAAAGATATATGTCTTGGAGAAACCTATTCTTGAAGAGGAACCTCCTAGTTCTGCACCTAAGGTAGAAAGAGATGCATATAAGATGTATGTTGATGATGCCAATGAAACTACTTGCCTCATGCTAGCTACCATGAACTTAGAGTTGCAAAAGCAACATGAGGACACGGTCGCATTCGATATGATCGAACACCTGAAGATGCTCTATCAAGAGCAGGCAAGGCATGAAAGGTTTGAAGTTTCAAAAGCCCTTTTTCAAGGCAAGTTAGCTAAGGGAGACCCTGTAGGTCCCCATGTGCTCAAGATGATTGGGTATATGGAGAACCTTGAGAGGTTGGGTTTTCCCCTCGGAAAGGAACTTGTGACTGATTTGATCTTACAATCGTTGCTAGATAGATTCAGTCAATTTGTCCTTAATTTCAATATGAATGATATGGACAAATCTCTTCCTGAACTTCTAGCCATGTTAAGAACTGCTGAGCAGAATCTGAAGTCAAAAGGGAAGTCCATTATGATGATCGGAAATGGAAAGAGACAGAACAAAAGACCCACCAAGCTGGATGGTATAGGGAAAGGCAAGGAAGATGCCAAACCCAAACCCACAACTCCTGCTTTGAAGCCTAGTGGAGGAATAGGAAAGGAAGGCACCTGCTTCCATTGCGGTAAGATCGGACACTGGAAGAGAAACTGCCCAAAGTACCTGGAAGATAAGAAGAATGGAGTAGAGACTTCAACTTCAGGTATTTTTGTTATTGAAATTAATTTATCTACTTCTGCATCATGGGTATTAGATACTGGATGCGGTTCTCACATTTGTACCAATGTTCAGGGGCTAAAAAGGAGTAGAGATTTGGCAGAATGTGAAGTTGACATATGAGTTGGCAATGGAGCAAAGGTTGCTGCTTTAGCCGTAGGAACTTATGTATTGACTTTACCTAGTGGTTTAATAATTCAGTTAAAGAACTGTTATTATGTACCTGCAATTAGCAGGAATATTATTTTTGTTTCTTGTATAGACAAGTTTGGTTTTCATTTATAATAAAGAACAGTTGTTGTTCCATTTATTTGAATGATATATTCTATGCTACTGCACAAATAAATAATGGACTATATGTCCTTGATCTTGAAATTCCTATTTATAACATTAATACTAAAAGAATGAAACCTAATGAGTTAAATCCAACTTACCTTTGGAATTGTCGATTATGCCACATAAATGAGAAACACATTTCCAAACTCCATAAAGATGGACTCTTGGACTCTTTTGATTATGAATCATATGAGACATGTAAATCTTGTTTAATTGGAAAGATGACAAAGTCTCCATTCACATGAAAAGGTGAAAGAGCTAATGATCTTTTGGCCCTCATACATACTGATGTATGTGGACCATTGAACATATCAGCCATATGAGGTTTTCAGTACTTCATCACATTTACTAATGATTTCAGTAGATATGGTTACATGTATTTAATGAAACACAAATCAGAGTCCTTTGAAAAGTTCAAAGAAGTCAAGAATGAAGTACAAAAGCAAATAGGTAAGAATATTAAAACTCTTCGATCAAATCGAGGTGGTGAATATTTAAGCCTAGAGATTGATAACCATCTGAAAGAGTGTGGGATTCTATCCCAACTTACTCCTCCTGGAACACCCCAATGGAACGGTGTATCTGAGAGAAGAAATCGAACCTTGTTAGACATGGTCCGATCCATGATGAGTCACGCCGATCTTCTAAACTCCTTTTGGGGACATGCATTACCGACAACAACTTACACATTTAACTATGTTCCATCCAAAAAGGATGCGAACACACCATATGAGATATGGAGTGGTAAGAAACCACAAATCTCTTACATGAAGATTTGGGGTTGCGAAGTTCATGTGAAACGAAAAATTTCAACTAAGCTTGAGCCCAAATCTGACAAATGCTTATTTGTGGGGTATCCTAAAGAAACAAAAGGGTATTACTTGTACAATTCTTCTGAGGGAAAACTGTTTGTCGCTCGAACTGGAGTTTTCTTAGAAAAGGATTTTATTTCAAAAGGAATCATTGGGAGGAAAGTAGAGCTTGAAGAAATTCAAGAATCACAAAGCATTGCTACACATATGGAGGAATTAGAGCAGGAAACACAAGTAGTTGTGGAAGAGAAACCTGCTCAAGTAGAACAAGACCAACGTAGGTCAAGCAGGATACGTCACCTACCTGAGAGATATGGATATCTCATAACTGATCAAGGTGATGTATTACTCATGGATCAAGATGAGCTTGTGACCTACCAAGAGGCCATAACTAGTCCTAAGTCTGAGAAATGGCTATAAGCCATGAAATCTGAAATGGATTCCATGTACACAAACCAGGTTTCGACCTTGGTAGAGTCTCCTGTAGGAGTTAACCCTATAGGATGCAAGTGGGTCTTCAAAAAGAAGACTGACATGGATGGTAAGGTACACACCTATAAGGCAAGACTGGTTTCAAAAGGATATAAAAAAATTCATGGGGTTGACTATGATGAAACCTTTTCACCAGTTGCAATGCTTAAATTTGTTTAGATTTTACTTGCTATCGCTGCATATCATGATTATGAAATATGGCAGATGGATGTCAAAACTGCTTTCCTTAATGGGAATCTTCTTGAGGATGTGTACATGACACATCCTGAAGGATTTGACATACCAGAAGAAGCCCAAAAGATATGTAAGTTACAAAGATCAATCTATGGATTGAAGCAAGCTTCCAGAAGCTGGAATCTTCGTTTTGATGAAATAGTAAAACAATATGGATTCATCAAGAATGAAGATGAGCCTTGTGTCTACAAGAAGGTTAGTGGGAGCATGATCGTCTTCCTGGTATTATATGTAGATGACATATTACTCATTGAAAACAATGTCCCTACCCTGCAATCAATATCTATAAAGAGAGATCACAAAAACTGCTTGATCTAAGTCAGAGTACATACATAGACAAAGTGCTGAGACGCTTTAATATGCATGATTCTAAGAAAGGATTCATACCTATGCAACATTGTAAGAACAAAAATTGTTCTACAACAGACTCCATGATTTTGATGATAACAAAGGATGAAACCAAAAATGGCACCCTAACGAAAAGTTTCTAAGTGTGCAGGGTTCTAAAGAAAGAAGAAATAAATCTGATGATGTCATCAGATGCACAACAAAATCAGATACAAATTATCAAGTATCAGAAGCATCTAAAGTGGAATCTCGTTTCAAGAAGCTCTGACTCTGGACAAAACTACAAAGTATCAGAAGCATCTGAACATGAAGTAAAGTCTAGAAGCTCTAACTCTGATCAAATGCCTTCTGTAAACTCTGAAGTTATTCAGCGCCATCTGAACTTTCAAGAGATAACATCAGAAGCCAGTTTCTCCAGATACACAAAGACTCTAATCAGAATTGTTAATCATGATGAAGTAACGTTTAAGCCAAGTTAAAGTTCTGCAAATGGATTTCCTCAATTAGAAAGAGACGTTAATCTCCACTTCCAAGAGAGAAGATACTAATTGTGGTAAGTAGTCACTTCTAAGAGAAAAAGTCTACTGCAGAAGCTATTAATGGAATGGCGTAACTACATCTCAATATCCAACAGATTCAACGCTACTTCAACTCTACTTCAACTCCTATATAAATAGAGAAGAAATCAACTTTCAGTAAGCAAGAAATCACTAGCCAAAACTATACTGAAATTATATCACGCTCAAGAAAAACATCTTTGTTCTTCAAAGATTTTCACTAAGCTTTTGCTTATCAAGTGAAAAAATTTGTTCTTAAGTTTGTAATATTTGCTTTCTTAGAAGCACTCTAGATTACACATCTTGTATCTAATTTTTATTTGATTTCCTCAAGTGACTCTTTGTAGTCTGTAGACTTGAGAGGACTAAGAGATTTTCTTCTCTCTTAGGGGTTGTTTGTAATCTTTCAAGATTAGTGGATTAAGTCCTTGTTGAAGGCGAAATCACCTTGGCCGGGTGGACTGGAGTAGCTTTGTGTTATAAGCGAACCAGTATAAAATCATTGTGTGATTTCATTTTGCAAAAGCGCTTATTTTTCAAACAATTCAAACCCCCCCTTTCTTGTTTTTCTCACCTTCAATTGGTATCAGAGCTCCGGCTCTGTTATTGATTTTCAAATCAAACACTTAACCGTGTAGAGAGATCCAGTGCGAGAAAAACAAATGGCCCACTCAAATGAGAAAGATTCTTACAATGCCAAGCCTCCTGTTTTTGATGGAGAAAAGTTTGATTACTGGAAAGATAGAATCGAAAGTTTCTTTCTGGGTTATGATGCTGACCTCTGGGACATTGTCACAGATGGATACAAACCTCCAGTCTTAAATGGAGCTGAAGTTCCCAGAAGCAAAATGTCAGAAGATCAGAAACGTGTTTTCAAAAATCACCACAAGGCCAGAACAATACTTCTAAATGCCATATCATACAATGAATATGAAAAGATCACCAACAGAGAGACTGCCAAAGATATACTTGACTCTCTGAAGATGACCCATGAAGGAAACTCCCAAGTCAAGGAGACGAAGGCTCTGGCGCTTATCCAGAAGTATGAAGCCTTCAAGATGGAAGATGACGAAGCTATAGAAGCTATGTTTTCCAGATTTCAAACTCTTATTGCAGGTCTTAAAGTGCTAGACAAGGGATACACGACTGCAGATCATGTTAAGAAGATTGTCAGAAGTCTGCCAAAGAAATGGAGACCAATGGTTACTGCTCTGAAGTTATCAAAGGATCTGAACAGTATCAGCCTTGAAGAACTTGTTAGTTCTCTCAGAAGCCATGAGATAGAACTAGAGGAGGATGAGCCTCAAAAAAGGAACAAGTCAGTGGCGCTGAAGTCCAGACCTGAAAGACGGAAGTCAGACAGAACCAAAGCTCTCCAGGCAGAAACTGCAGATACTGACGATTCTGAACCTGAAGACTCTGATGATGAAGAAGAACTGTCCTTACTAACCAGAAGAGTTAAGCAACTCTGGAAAAGAAGGAACAACAACAACTTCAGAAGATCAAGACCCAGAGGGGATCGATCAGAGTCAACTTCAAAAGGTAAACCTAACAAAGATATTACCTGTTTTGAATGTAAAGAAACAGGTCATTATAGAAATGAATGCCCCAAGCTGAAGAAAGATAACTCTAAGAAAGAAAGCTTCAAGAAAAATGCCTTCAGAACAAAGAAGGGATTAATGGCCACCTGGGACGATAGTGAATCCGAATCATCAGAATCTGACTCTGATGAACAGGCCAACGTAGCTCTTATGGCTACCACATCCAGCAGCTCAGATGAAGAATCTGAAGAGGTATTTTCTGAACTTTCTAGATCTGACTTAGAATCATGTTTATCAGAAACTCTTACCTCTCTTCAGAAATTAAAACAAAAAGTTAAAAACATTAAAGGCCTTCTTAAAGCAAAATCTGAAGAGTGTAGTAAACTTGAGACAACAATTCTAGCAAGAGATGATACAATCACATCTTTAACGTTAGAAAGAGATGAAGCTAAAATGAAAAGCTTAGAATTAGAAGAAGTGTTGTCTCAAGCACCACAAACTTCAAATGAAATTATTTATAAATATGAAGAAGCCTTTCAACAATTTCTGAAGAATGGGATAAATAGGAGTATTATGGCATCCATGATTTATGGAGTAGGTCAGAATAATAAAAGGGGAATTGGGTATGATTCTAAGGAAAATAAAACCTCTACCAGTAACCAAATTAAATCGCCTTTTTCATACCACTACACACACACACAAGAACACAAATTTAAAAATGCTAGAAGACCCAAAGTTGTAAGAAACTCTGGGAAAACTAATCTGAAAGGACCCAAGAGATTCTGGGTACCGAAAGATAAGATCATCTATGTTGCAGATATCCTATGCAGCAAAGTTCAGACACCAGTCATGGTACCTGGACTCTGGATGCTCGCGACATATGACGGGAAGAAAGTCTATGTTCCAAAGCCTGGAACTTAAAGACGCTGGATTTGTAGGCTTCGGAGGAGATCAGAAAGGAAGGATCAGAGGCTCCGGAACTATTGGTAACGGTACTCTTCCCTCTATATCTGATGTTCTTTATGTAGAAGGATTAATGCATAACTTGTTATCCATAAGTCAATTAAGTGATAACGGTTATGATGTAATCTTTAATCAAAAAACGTGTAAAGCAATTAGTCAGAACGATGGCTCTGTCCTTTTCACAGGCAAGAGGAAAAACAACATTTATAAAATAAATCTTTCTGATTTAAAAGATCAAAATGTTAAATGTTTAATGTCAGTTCACGAAGAACAATGGGTATGGCATAGACGCTTAGGCCACATTAGCATGAGAAAACTTTCTCAGCTAACTAAACTTGAGTTAGTCAGAGGCTTACCTAAACTGAAGTTTTCTTCAGATGCTCTGTGTGAAGCTTGTCAGAAAGGAAAGTTTTCAAAAACATCTTTTAAAAAGAAAAATGTTGTTTCTACCTCCAAGCCTCTGGAGCTTCTTCACATTGACTTATTTGGTCCTGTGAAAACAGCATCAGTCAATGGAAAGAAGTATGGACTAGTAATCGTTGATGATTACAGCCGCTGGACATGGGTAAAATTCCTAAAGCACAAGAGTGAGTCTCACTCTGTATTCACCAGTTTCTGTTCTAAAGTGCAAAAAGAATTTGACTCTAAAATTGTTAGAGTCAGAAGTGATCATGGTGGAGAATTTGAAAATAAAGATTTTGAAGAACTATTTGATTCTAATGGAATATCCCATGATTTCTCCTGCCCTAGAACTCCACAACAAAATGGAGTTGTAGAGAGGAAGAATAGGACACTCCAAGAAATGGCCAGAACCATGATCAATGAAACAAATGTTGCAAAGCACTTTTGGGCAGAAGCTGTAAATACAGCGTGTTACATTCAGAATAGAATCTCTATTAGACCTATTCTGGAAAAGACTCCCTATGAACTGTGTAAGGGAAGAAAACCCAACATTTCTTATTTTCATCCTTTTGGATGCATTTGTTTTATATTAAATACTAAAGAACATCTAAACAAGTTTGATTCCAAAGCACAAAAAGGTATTATGTTAGGATACTCAGAACGCTCTAAAGGCTATAGAGTATACAACACAGAAACCAAAATTGTGGAGGAATCAATTCATGTTAGATTTGATGATAAGCTTGACCCTGAAAAGTCAAAGCTAGTTGAAAAGTTTGCAGATTTAGAGATCACTCTGGTAGAATCTAAGAAAACTCCAGAAGCAACTGTCACTCCAGACTCTGAAGAAATTAAATCTCCAGAAATTCCAAGGAAAGTCAAGAGTCGTAGCAACGTATCTGAAGATTTGATTTTGGGAAACAAAGATGAACCTGTTAGAACCAGATCTACCTTCAGAACTTCTGAAGATATTCCTCTGGGACTAGTGTCTCTGATTGAGCCTACGTCATGTGATGAAGCTCTTCAAGATAATGATTGGGTGGCAGCTATGCAAGAAGAGTTAGATCAATTCTCCAAGAATGATGTATGGGATCTAGTTCCTAAACCCAGAGGCACTCATGTCATTGGAACCAGATGGGTTTTCAGAAACAAACTGAACGAGAAAGGAGAAGTTGTCAGAAACAAAGCACGACTGGTAGCTCAAGGTTATAGTCAACAAGAAGGTATTGATTATAATGAAACTTTTGCTCCAGTCGCAAGGTTAGAGTCTATTCGTCTTCTTGTATCATTTGCTATTAATCACTCTATAAAATTATACCAAATGGATGTCAAGAGTGCATTTCTAAATGGTTATATTTCAGAAGAAGTGTATGTTAATCAACCTCCTGGTTTTGAAAATTCAAACTTTCCAGAACATGTTTTCAAACTTAAAAAATCTTTATATGGACTAAAACAAGCCCCCAGAGCTTGGTATGAACGTCTGAGCAATTTTCTTCTGGAACAAAATTTTATCAGAGGGAAAGTTGATTCTACACTCTTCTGTAAAAACCATAAAAATGATCTCGTGATATGCCAGATTTATGTTGATGACATTATTTTTGGTTCTGCTAATATCTCTGTTTGCCAAGAATTTTCTAAGTTAATGCAGGCAGAATTTGAAATGAGTCTAATGCAAGAACTAAAGTTCTTTCTGGGAATTCAAATCAATCAAACTCCAGAAGTCACGTACATTCATCAAAGCAAGTACATTAAAGATGTTCTGAAGAAGTTTGACATGACTGAATGCAACTCTGCAAAGACTCCTATGCACCCAACTTGCATTCTGGAGAAGGAAGAGGTAAGCAACAAGGTTTGTCAGAAGCTCTATCGAGGTATGATAGGCTCTCTTCTCTATCTGACTGCTACTCGTCCTGATATTCTCTTTAGTGTCAGTCTTTGTGCCAGATTCCAATCAGATCCTAGAGAATCTCATTTAACAGCTGTTAAGAGAATTCTTAAGTATCTGAAAGGAACTCCTAACCTGGGCCTGATGTATGAGAAAACATCAGAGTATAGGCTTTCTGGTTATTGTGATGCAGATTATGCAGGAGATAGAATAGAACGAAAAAGAACATCTGGAAATTGCCAGCTTCTAGGAAACAATCTAATCTCCTGGGCTAGCAAAAGACAGTCAACTATCGCTCTATCAACTGCAGAAGCAGAATATATCTCAGCATCACTGTGCACAACTCAGATGCTCTGGATGAAACATCAGCTAGAAGATCTACAAATCCTTGAGAGTAACATTCCTATCTTTTGTGATAATACTGCTGCTATTTGTTTGAGTAAGAATCCTATTTTACATTCCAGAGCCAAACACATAGAAATTAAACATCATTTTATTAGAGACTATGTTCAGAAAGGGATAGTAACGCTGAAGTTCATTGATACAGAACATCAATGGGCAGATATCTTTACTAAGCCTCTAGCTGAAGATAGATTTCTTTTCATCTTAGAAAATCTGAACATTAAAAATTGCCCTGAATGAAGTATGGCTCTGAAAAATATAAAATAAGATTCTGATAAAAACAAATATGTTTCTGCCTCTGACTCTGATGCTTCTACATTGTTAAGAAGATATCTGAGTTAGAAATCTTCAGAACCAATCTCTTGGTATTCCTGAAGATCAGATACATCAACGCGTGGAACTCTGAAGCGTCAAACTTTAGAACTTCTAGACAGCTGTCAAGAAATTCAAAAGGCAGACGTTTGAGTTTTCCTCGAGCAGTGTGCAAACTGTGGGATTAGACATTCATTTATGAGCTGTAATCATTTTTCCCCCCAAGCGTGCCATTTTGAGTTTTGTGTCTAACGCTGGTATGTGTGTCGTTTTGCATGCGTTTTTACTTAGGTATATAAACACTTTTCTCACATTTCACACACTTATCACTCTTCACTCACTCTTAAACCCTAAACCCTCTCTCGAAGTTTTTCTCTGCAACTCCTTCAGTTCTTCATCTTCTTCATCAATTTTCTTCATGAATCCTCAAGAGCAAGAAGTTTTTAACTTCTCCCAACAAATGGAAGCCAGTTCTAATCCTCAAACCTCAAACACTCAAACACCCACTGTTACAGGCGTTACCACGACCCCAGTCTATAAAGAACCTCACATTCTTGACCGAGAACAACACATTCATCTTTCAACTCCCTTTGAAGGTTTGGATGTACTGTGTGAATCGCTGGTAGATTTTGAGAACTTGAGAAGAAACGGTGTTGATCTTACTGAAGATCTTCGCAAGCAAGGTTGGGAAAACTACTTCGACAGGCTTTATGGTCCAATCTACCCTCTTCTGGTGAAGGAGTTCTGGAGATGTGCAGATGCTGATGACCAGTTCATTGTCTCGTTTGTTCTGGGTGTGAAGATTGTCATCACTGAAGCATCAATTGCTTCCTTGCTAAACATGGAGAAAGCTGGAGGTAAAAGGATTTACAATATTCCTCCAAGGTCAAAACGCATCACTGAAGTCATCAACCCTACAATCTTCAAACCTAATGTTGAAGGAAACCCCTCTAAGAACAAGGAGCTTCATCAGAACCTCCGAGTTTGGCTGAAGATTATTCTGGGAACAATCCATCATCGTCCAGCCTCCAACTCTTCAGATTATATCAATGCTGATCAGAAATGCATCTTATATTGCATTCAGAAGGGTATCAAGATCAACCTCCCTACTCTCCTGTTCAGGTATCTGAGGGATTCAGTCAGAGAAACGAGGAATAATATGAAGCCCAGATCCTACATTCCTCTGGGAAGATTGCTCTCTGATGTCTTCATTGAGCATGGCTTAGTAGATGATCTGGAGAAGACCAGATGTATGGATGATCTGGCAATTGATGTGGGAAAGCCTCTGAATGCCAAAAACCTGAGGAGCATGGGAATCATCAAAGACATTAGAGTCAAGCCAACTATGGATGTGTCCTGGGAATCTCTAAAAGATCAGAGGAAGATGCCTCATGGCCTTGCCAGGTTCTTTAAGAATGAACCCAAGAATGCCATTGCTATCTACCTTCAGGATCGTCTGGATGAAGGCGTTGATATTTCTGATTTCCGCCTTGAAGACTGTCTGGACTCTGTAGAAGATCTTGTCAGATACAAGAGAGGTGTCTCTGAGAAACAGATAGCTGCTGAGGCAAGGAAAGCAAAGAAAGCCAGACTTGGAGAAACCTCTGGCAGCAAAACTTCAGCACCTCTGAATGTCTCTTCTGGTAAGTCTATTCCTCCTGTCTCCTCTGCATCTATAATGGCTTCCTCTAACCCTCTCTCCTCTCAACCAATATATACCACATCTGAAATACCACCCTCAATCACCAGAACCTCCCAACCAACACCTGTTCTAAACATAGCTAGAACCTTCATTCCTCCCTCTCAACCTATACAAACTCACAAACAAACTTCTTCTTCTTCATCCTCTGAATATGAATCACCCCCTTACCTTTCTCCTTCTTCTGACCAAGAGTTCTCTGACCAAGAGTCCTCTGACCAAGAACACTCTGACCCTAACTCCCCAACAATAGCTGAAATTTATGCTAAAAATTTCGCTCCACAACCCACACGACAATCTGAAGTAACCTCACCCCTCCAAACTTCACTTCCACCACAACAAACAACAACCTTACCCTCTGAAACTCAACCATCTAATCCCTTCACCTCTAATATCACTCCACCATTTATTCCCGCTGTACCTGGACCAGACTCTGACCCATTAGACCTAAATCCACTATATGCTTCATCCCCCAGTCTTCAACCAGACGCAGATTCTGAACTTCAAGCAGAATCTGAACCTCAACAAACTGAACCTCAACCTCTAAATCTCAGCCCTCAAAACTCTCCACCTCATTCACCTGAACCTGAACCTGAACTTACCATACCTACCCTTGAGGAGGCCATTATACAGGTTGCAGAAGCCTCAGTCCAGAAGATCAAGTCTCTGGCTAAAAACTCTGAAGTTAGTGATGATCCTAAATCTGTTAGGACACACTGGAACAGAGTCATTAGTTGGATGACCTCTGAGTCTTATAGGCTGAAGAGTATCTCTGAACAAGTCAGAAATGGCTACATCAGAGACTCTGAGGAAAGACTCCAAGAGAGACTGGCTAGAGAAGCTGAGGCCAAAAGATTAGAGGAAGAAAGATTGGCTAAGGAAGCTGAGGAAGAAGCAAAGAGGTTGGAAGAAGAACGACTGGCAAAGGAAGCAGAACTTCTAAGGATTAAGGAAGCTGAAGCCAAGGCTCAGGCAGATGCAGAAGCCCAAGCTGCTGCTGAAGCTGAAGCTCAGCAGGCTCTGATTCAGGGGGAGTCTTCCTCTGCGATCCCTCTGATTCTTAACACTCTGAAAGAGATAAAGCAAGATCAGCAAGAGATCAAGAAAGATCAGAATGAGCTACGTGCCAGGATGGACAAGCAAGATGCTTTGAATGAAAACATCCAGAACATGTTTGCCATGTTGCTTCAGAGACTTCCTCAACCTCCAAACCCTTAGGCACTTAGGATTTTTTTTTGTTTGCTTGCCTAATGTTTTTGCTTCTGTCTTCTTTTAGCTCTGATATTCTTCTTTGATTCTGATGTTTTTGACTGTTGTTTGCCTTTGTGATTTTTAATGAAGTGTTTTTCTCTTTATTATTCTTTTTTATTTTTTTATGCCTTTTTGATTATGCCAAAAAGGGGGAGAAATTATTAAATAGCTCTGATGAAAATTATGTCTAAAACCTTAAGCATTCTGCAACAATTATAGAGATAGTTCTGATAAAAATAGCTCTGATTAATTAATAGCTCTGATTAAATAACTCTAACATTAAATTTAAGAATTTGCAGAAAGTTTCAGAAATCTCATTACTTGAAAAGCTCTGGTAAGAACTTCTGAACTCCCTAGTACTAACTCAGGGGGAGCTTTTGTCTATCTGATCTAATATTTTTCATGTTTCATCTGATAATTTTATTTGTTTTGTCATCATAAAAAAGGGGGAGATTGTAAGAACAAAAATTGTTCTACAACAGACTCCATGATTTTGATGATAACAAAGGATGAAACCAAAAATGGCACCCTAACGAAAAGTTTCTAAGTGTGCAGGGTTCTAAAGAAAGAAGAAATAAATCTGATGATGTCATCAGATGCACAACAAAATCAGATACAAATTATCAAGTATCAGAAGCATCTAAAGTGGAATCTCGTTTCAAGAAGCTCTGACTCTGGACAAAACTACAAAGTATCAGAAGCATCTGAACATGAAGTAAAGTCTAGAAGCTCTAACTCTGATCAAATGCCTTCTGTAAACTCTGAAGTTATTCAGCGCCATCTGAACTTTCAAGAGATAACATCAGAAGCCAGTTTCTCCAGATACACAAAGACTCTAATCAGAATTGTTAATCATGATGAAGTAACGTTTAAGCCAAGTTAAAGTTCTGCAAATGGATTTCCTCAATTAGAAAGAGACGTTAATCTCCACTTCCAAGAGAGAAGATACTAATTGTGGTAAGTAGTCACTTCTAAGAGAAAAAGTCTACTGCAGAAGCTATTAATGGAATGGCGTAACTACATCTCAATATCCAACAGATTCAACGCTACTTCAACTCTACTTCAACTCCTATATAAATAGAGAAGAAATCAACTTTCAGTAAGCAAGAAATCACTAGCCAAAACTATACTGAAATTATATCACGCTCAAGAAAAACATCTTTGTTCTTCAAAGATTTTCACTAAGCTTTTGCTTATCAAGTGAAAAAATTTGTTCTTAAGTTTGTAATATTTGCTTTCTTAGAAGCACTCTAGATTACACATCTTGTATCTAATTTTTATTTGATTTCCTCAAGTGACTCTTTGTAGTCTGTAGACTTGAGAGGACTAAGAGATTTTCTTCTCTCTTAGGGGTTGTTTGTAATCTTTCAAGATTAGTGGATTAAGTCCTTGTTGAAGGCGAAATCACCTTGGCCGGGTGGACTGGAGTAGCTTTGTGTTATAAGCGAACCAGTATAAAATCATTGTGTGATTTCATTTTGCAAAAGCGCTTATTTTTCAAACAATTCAAACCCCCCCTTTCTTGTTTTTCTCACCTTCAAACATGGCATGTGTCTATCAAAAACAGAGTCCCCTTCAACTAAAGAAGAAACAGATCGCATGAATAAGATTCCATATGCATCTGCAATAGGATCTATCATGTATGCCATGTTATGTACTCGACCAGATGTCTCATATGCTTTAAGTGCAACGAATAGGTACCAATCTGACCCAAGTGATGCTCATTGGGTAGCTGTCAAGAATGTCCTTAAGTATTTGAGAAGGACTAAGGACTCGTTCTTGATATATGGAGGTCAGGAAGAGCTTGGTGTAATTGGATACACCGATGCTAGCTTCCAGACAGATAAGGGTGACTTTAGATCACAATCTGGTTATGTGTTTTGCTTATAATCACATCTCATGGATCATGGATAAGGAGTTATCAAGTCTTAAACATAGGTATGAATATTAGGAGTAGTATTTATACTAGATTGACCCGTTATGAGAATACTATATAGAATATTATGCAAAGTGTCATAAGTTATTCTCATGGCGATAGTGGTGTATACCACCCTTCGACCTGAAACCAATATGGACCCTAGATGTAGAGTCGAGTGCTTTATTGTTGATCAAACATTGTCCATAACTAGATGACCATAAATACAGTTGATGGGTACTCAACGAAGCATGCCGAGGGACATGAGTGACCTAGATGGAATTTGTCCATCCTGCGTAATAGGATGAATGTCTAAGGGCTCAATATTGAACTGGACAAGGATGACACGATCTATGCCTTGTGTTTAATATAGACTTAAGGGCAAAAGGGTAATTATACACATAAGTATTATCACAAAAGGATTTGTCATATCACATGACATTTTTGTTTCTTAGATAGTAGTGATGTGTTGCTAGATACCGCTCACTATTTATTATGTTAAATACGTGATTTAATATAATTGTCAATGTCGCGAAAACCTACAGGGTCACATACAAAAGGACGGATTGATGAGAGATAGAGTAAATAAGGAACACCATAAGGTACGTTACACTTAAGTGAATTGTAGAACATCGTAAGGTATGATGCACTTAAGTAGAATACGAAATATGGTAAGGTACCACACGCTTAAGTGATTTTGGTATATCATAAGATATGGGCCACATACACTTAAGTGGGATTTTTAGCTTACAGCCCACACAAGTAGTTCTATAAATAGAACCCTTGTGAAAAAGCATTTGTTCAGATGAAAATTTCGTTTCTCTCTCTCTCTCACTCAAAGCCTTCATTTGTAGCAGCTAGCACTGAGACTGAAGGAATTCGTTCGTGTGGATTGAGTAGAGGCGTTGTCGCCATTCAACGTTCGTGATCGCTCCTTAGATCTGCATCAAAGGTTACAATCGCCACAAGAGGTAACAATTCTATCACTGATCATGCCCATTCGTAAGGATCACTAAAGGATAAATTTTAAATTCCGTTGCGTTTTGGATCGCTATTCTCCTTCACTGATGAACTGGATCAAGACTCTGAAGACCAACTTTCTGAAGATTTTCTCAACTAAACTCTTACTTTTCTTTTATGCATGCTTTATCACCTCTCTATCATAAGCCTCTGAATATTGAAGATAAGATCAAAAAGGTTTTACGTGAGAAAATAATACACAGTATAAGATCAAATATTCCTTCCACTACAATGATTTTGTGGGCTAAGGACTATACTATTGTACAACGTTTTCTCCCATTTTCATAAGTCATTATGCAAGGACCAAAATCCATTTAATTATTCAAATTTTAACCTCCAACGAATCTCTTCATTGCCTATATAAAGAAGACTTGGAATAATTGAATATAGTTATACCTTAAGAGTTTATCATATACGTGAACAATGCGTTTTATGAAATACTTGAGAGAAAAGAACCATCCAAACGAGGAACTTTTTTTCATACTCTTCATATACTATATTTTGTGTGATATACTTGTAATTCACGTGTGTATTCTGTTTTCTTAGAAGCATTTTGTAAACACACTTTGTATCTCAATCTTTGTGATTGTAATTCCTCGAGTGACTAGAGTTTAGTCAGAATTATTCAAGAAGAAATTGACAGTTGGTCTTTGTGTTGTAATCAAGTTTGATTATAGTGGATAAGGAGAAATCACCTTGGCGGGTGGACTGGAGGTAGCTTCGTTAACAGCGAACCAGGATAAAAGTAATATTTTTTTGCTCTTAGTTTTCTATTTGTATCTTCGGGTTGAAAATATTCTATTTCTTGAAACCCAATTCAAACCTCATATTTCTTGTGTTTCCATTACCTTCAACTGATTTCTTGAGTGGTGAAATTGTTTTCAGATCCGAAAAGAAATCCTCTTTATTTATAGTCTTCCACATAGTTAATACTAAAGAAACTATGGAGAGAAGAACCTATTTCATTTTAATGGAATTGTCAATACCATTGACAATCACTTAAATCTTACTAATCACCTGAAAGACTCAACATGATCCCCATTAACGGTTAGTTTCAAGTACACACCTCCTTCAATCAATTACATAACTCTCGTTATCAAGATCTGAACTCAATTAAAATTGAAGATGCAAGAATTTCATTGCAAGACTTTAAACACTCAAAATAGAGGAAATCGATTTTCACTAAAAATTACACTGAAAAATATGATCAGAATGATAGATTTTACGTGTGAATTGATGAAAAAATTTATGTGTGCTTGAGACTAAGCACGGAAGATGATTGAAGAAGTTAGTTAGATTCGAATCAAGAGTAATCTATGATTTGTATCAAATGAGAAAATGAAGTGGAATAAAAGGAATAACAATTTTTTTAAAAACTGTCAGTTGATTCGAATCAGGCAAATGGTGATTCGAATCAAATGCCATGTGATTCAAATCATCTATAAATGTTGATTCGAATCATTTGCCACAACCTTGACAACGAATTTTTTTAAAAAGACACCGATTCAAATCATCTACAAATTTTAATTCGAATCAAATCAAACAGAATTTGTCACCAAGAAAATGATTCGGATCATGTGCAAAATATGATTCGAATCAAATGCCTAGGTTTCAATTCTGTCTAGTTTGATCAGGATAAAAAATGAAGTGTAAAACTGAATGATTCGAATCAATTTTGTAAAATCTCAAAATTTTCAAGTTTCCAAAAGGACTTTGAGATTTTACTATGAATAAAATTTGAACAAAAAACCCAAAATATTTTCATTCCACCAACATATGGAATTGATCAATGGACATCATGATCAAGATCAAATCTAACCAAAATTTTATGCATGCTAAAAATAAATCTTCTCAAACTTGATTCTGAGAAGTGAAATCATGAAGGAGACTCAATAAATAAATAAATAATCAAAGATAAAAGCGATAAGACAGTCAACAAATTAATCGGATATAGAAGCTCCCTCTGAGTTAAGTAAGGACATGCAACTACATATTAGAGAAATGTCTCGTGTTGTTTCCTTAATGTATCTTTTCTTGTCATTTTTAAAATTATTTAATTTAATATATACTTGTTAAAATTGTTTGATGTTAGTTATGAAAGCATGAATATGTAACTTTCACAATTATTATTATAAGAGATGAGGAACCAACTTGATGAAAACATTTCTCCATTTTTGCAATCCATATTGGAGAAAGATTTTGTATTATTTATTTCATTACACCATTCCTTAGCAACAACTAAGGTATAAGTCTCATTTCAATCTACATAAAATAATATAGATTTAAATACATTTTTGGTTCCCCTATTACAAAACATTAAATTCATTCATTTACAACCAAGACTTAATAAACATATTACATTTTTACTTGTGTCTATTAGCTTTATAAACACTAAAATTATTTCTAACCAAAACAATGTGGAATTATATTCTAATCAATTTGTGTTCACCTTATTTCTTCAAGATTATTGTTCCTCCTTCATAGTGTTCTCCTTCTACTCTAACTTCCCTCATTTCTTATACATCAGAAACTCTCAATCCAACGAAGGTATCAGTCATTTTCTCTATTTATCAAAACTCTTCAATTATCAACTACTAACAACAAACTTGCTATCTAGACTGTCTCTGTCATGTAGAAAGACAACAACCTATTTTAAGATATATAGTTTCTGAACGTGTATTAATAGTTGTTGTAAAGCATGTGGAAAATAAGAAATAGAGAGAGGGTGCAATGGTGAAGGAAGGATGCAAGGTGAGATAGCAATTGTGCATGGCTTTGAATGGTGGCCAATTAAGGCTTACAGACCATGCCCTGAATTTGTTGCTTTTGGTGGTACAGACGACAGGGACAAAGCATGGACGAGGTTGTCTCCGGTAGTGGTAAAATTAAAACACCCTCTCCTACAGGCTATCAAATTTATCATTTATGAAACTGCAACAAGTTCAATTATATTGTATGATAGGTCTAAGACGTCTAAATTTTGCGACTAATGATATTGCATGAAGCTGCAACAAGATCAATTATCTTATCATGATTTGTTACCCTCTTTAGCTACTAATCAATAAAATATATCATGGTGCCGAATTTTGCACGGACCAAAAGGAAGGTTGGAAGAAATTATATATTCTCCCGTTGTTTTGGTTAGAAATAATTTGATGGTTTATAAAGCTAATATATATAAATTAAAATGTAATATATATATTGGATTTTGATTTTAAATTCAGAACTCTAATTTTAAAATTTTTAATTAATTAATTATATAATTTCAATTTATTAAATATTAATTTATTTAAAAATATATTAATTAATAATTATTTTAATCATTCCTTATTAAGTGTTCTTTCATAATAAAGGTGGGATTGACATCTTTGCACACTAGTGAAAAATGAGGGAGATGAAACATAAGAGATGAAAACTTAGGCGTGCAAGAATAAAGGGGATTTAAGTACAGGAGAGGATTTTGAAATGATTGAATGAAAAGAAATTAAAAAAAATTTGAATGATTTATTTTTATTCAAAAATTAAAATCTTGAGATTTAAGTGTATGGAGAGGATTTTGAAACAAATGAATGAATGAGTGAAAAAAAATTTAAATTATTTTGAATGATTTATTTTTATTCAAAAAACCAAAATCTTGAGGAAAAAAGTGTTCAAATAAAGTCTTAGAGAACTTAGTTAAATTAATATATGTTGGACAAATATTCTAAAAATTAAAAATATATTAATGATAAAAATTTATTTATATATAAAATTATTATTTAAAATATATTAGAGATTTCTCAAATTTTCTTCGTATCTCATTCTTTCGAAATCCTCACTTCTCTCTCTTATAACTCACAAATGGGGGCTTTGATCGTTTTTGGTATAAACACTAAACAACCAATGATATTGTTACAAAAGGGGACCAACATCAACAAAACAAAAATTGAGGGACAAATTTCAACTCTAACTCACTAATAATGTGATTTTGTCTGCTTCGTAACAATTTATTGGATTGCTGATGAATACAATAGTGCAACACTTTTCATATTTAACAAAGTTGTTTCAGTACTACCGACCTACCGACCGATTTCTAAATTTAATATTTGAAGCAGATCTGGTTAGTACAATATTTCTTTGAGAAAAGTGTCAGAGTCATAAGAAAATATATACTATAGAAGAACTGGATTATGATGGGGTTTCTGAACTTTAATTTAAAGAAATAGAAGTTTATGCAAATTGACATGTTCCACGGCTAATTGCTACTAATCAACTATATCAACATCACTCTATACATGTTTCAGGCACGATTTTTTTAATCCTTTATTTTTTGATAAAAAAGTTGACCTCCTAAAAGAAATTAGACATTGTACATTTTTTTTGGATAAACCTACTTGTTAACTTGTTTTGTAAAAATGTGAATTCTTAAGTTAAAAAACAATGACAATTAATGTTATTTTGTTTCCAACTTATTTTGTGATATACTACATGTGTAATATTTTTTAACAAAGCAATTGCATTCATACGAGAACAAGAGGTACTCAGTCCGAATACAAAAGAAAGAACACAATAATAACTAACTAAAAATCTCTAAAGATTCTGCCAACCAATTGTCTTTAGAATAATCAAGTTGACCCTTTGATCTAACACTAATCAAGTCCCAACTTAAAAATTTCGCCACAAGAACAATATCGTGGCTCCCTTTCATTCCACCATTAAACAATGTATCATTTTTAATTAACTAAACTGCCCTCATTACTGCTAGCCAAATAAGGATCCTACAATTTCTCTTCCCCCTCCTCGGCAAAACATAATCGAACAACAACAAATGTTCATTAATGTCAAAAGATCAATTAAAATTAAAATTGTTAACCCCTACCCAATAAAAGATGTTGGACTAAACCTCAACCACTACCAGCCAATAAACAAATAGATGAGTGTGGGCTTCTTCAGATCCAAGACATAACAGACACACAAGATTGTGAACACCCGATATAATTCCCCTTTTTGTGAGCTCATATCTCGTTTGGAGCCTATTTAAAAGCGATCTCCAAGTGAACAGCTGGATATTATATGGAACTTTTGATATCCAAACACAATTTAAAGCCCGCTTCAACGCATTAGTCGGCTGAAAATCTTGGATAACACAAGAAAGCAATCTAGAATACGTCGATTTAACAGAGAATTCCCTAGAACCGCTCCATCACACAAACTGATTCGCCTTCCCTATAATAGGAATGATTTGTTGCAAAATAGTAATGAGATTCACAATGTCAGAATCTACTAAACTTGAAGTAGCATCCGAACAAGAATTCACAAACAGAGACCATGTCTGACCATTCCCGTGCCATAATTCTGCCTCACCGATCCTTATCATTGGTTGCTGCAAATGCTGAAGCAGGTCAGAAAACTACACACATAGTGGATCTACACCGATCCAGTAGTCCTCCAAAGATCAATATTGTTACCGTTTCCAAGTTTTCAATATAAACTTATGCTAAACCAGTTATTAACATCACACCAAGAACCCAACAGAGACTTCAAATCCCTCCACCATAAAGAGAATATGGGATTATTGACAACAAATGAGTTGTCCCTGGTAGAAAACTTGATATCACCATATTTAAAGGTAAGAATTTTGTGCCATAGAGAATTTTATTCTGCTAGAATCCTCTATCCCCATTTACACAATAAATCTCTATTGAAAAAATCACTATGTTTAACACCAAGCCCATTTTCCACTTTCGACATACAAATTATAGACCACGCCACCCAATTGATCCTCCTAAGAATTTCGTCACCATTCCATAAGAATGCACGTTGAATCTTGATAATTTCTTGAATAACCACTATAGGAGCTTTATAAAAAGATAACGAGAAAAGATGAATTGAAATCCATACTGAATTAATGAGTGTTACTCTTCCACCTAGAGATAGTGTTTTTCCATTCCATGAGGACAACATGTTCCTGACTTTTGCAATAACCGATGACCAAGAGGAGCGCTCTCTTGGATTACAACTAATTAAAATACCAAGAAAATCAAAGGGAGATGAAATAAGATTGCGCGAAATATAATTTAAAAAAACCTTCAAAAACTCTGGCTTAACATTGAAACTGATCACCTTACTCTTTTTGAAGTTAACGGATAATCCTGAAGAAAGCTCAAAACCACGCAACAAAGCTTTTAAGGTCCAAATATCATCTCCTGAGGGCTGCCCCAGAATCACTATGTCGTCAACAAATTGAAGGAGATAAATATGCAGATTATCATTCAGGGCAAACAAATGGAAATTATTATTAGAGCGTGCATTCCACAACAAGCATGTGATCCCTTCAGACGTGAAATTTTGTTCCTTAGGGGACATATGCCAAACTAGATGCTCTAACAACATGTTTGAGAAGACAAAATAGAACCAACACAATGACAATTACTATATGATGAAGCAGAAAAGCAATAAACAACACGATCAATGGTTTACCCAGTTCGGTGAAACTATACCATGTATGGGGGGCTGAGTCCACAACCCAAGAAAGGAAATTCACTATTAATAGTTTAGTACAATTAGACTTACAAGAAATAACAAAATCCATGTTATTCAATGCCTCTTCCTAACAATACTCAATAACTTTCTATTTAGAGCCCCCCTCCCCCGTAAACATGAGAACCTACTCATTTTCTTCTCTGGCACAAAACCAGTGACAGTGGAAAAAACCATTAAACTCTAGTAGAATACTTCAATCTTAATAAGATGAAAGAATGTTGAATATTACAACTCAACTAGAAAAATCTTCTATTCCAAGTTACTAATACATATAGGTGTACATAACAATATTGAATCTACAACTCAACTAGACAAACCTTTTATGCCAAGTTATTGAAACATATATGTGTACATAAAGATTCTACACTAATCCTATTAGGGCATTAGCATGGAACACACGACACAAAACCTAACACTATAAGATCTTCAATGAGAGTGCTTCCTTTCCAATATAGGTTTGAGCTCCTTATATAGAAAAATAACTATGGGTTTTTCTCCTTGGATAATATCTTCAATTTTGTCCATAATTAATGTGGAATTTGTTGGATATTTGATTTGTTCCTTGAATGTATTCAACAAGATATGATTTTTTTAAATTTAAATTCAAACTAATATTCATCTAGCTTTCAAACAAATCATTTAATCATAATTTTAAATCAATAATAATAAAATCTTTAACAAATATTCTCAAACTATTCTGTTAAAACGCAAAAAATTTTCACCTGTTGCACAAGTCTCAGATGTTGTGCCAACATGTTGGAGCATCACACTCTACATGTGTCCCTTTTGCAGTTTCATACAACTTTATCAAGTTAGACCAATATTGAACACTTGGACACTTCTCCAAGTTGTTATTTTTCTAAATGCAGTCAATCCAATAGGAACAACAATCTCCTTGTTTGGAAAATTATGGTAAAACAACTCTTCAATATACATAGCACTTCTTCCATCAGAATAAGTGACAACCAGTAGGACTACTGGATATTCATAGCATTTAAGTAGCAACAGTGATCCGCGGTCGCTCGCGGATCAAAAACGAGTGGTTTTTGTAAATATGTAATATAGCGACAATGACTCGAAATATCGTCTCTCAAGGATTCTTGTGGGAAAATCATTAACAGTAATAAAATAAGGGGGGATTTGGTTTAGGTTTCCGATAAAGAAAAAGCACTTAAAATAATTGATTACTGAAATAAGTTGTTATGAAATAAGCGATTAAAGTAACGGATCCACTGCCTCGGTTCTTACTAATCATTGACCGATGAAAATACAATTTTCCAAGCGGGACTTCTATCCTATTTGATGAAAAAATCAGTCAACAAGCGTGGAAGATTTTATGAGAACATGTTCCTATTGCCGGATTAAGCATACGGTAAATGATAGAGCAAATTAACAGTTAAGCAGAGTTAATCTACGATTAAAATTAGGAACACAGATCACTCAAATTAAATCAAATACATTATATGATAATTGAATTAAGCAAACAACAATCACATGATATAATTGAAAGGAATAGAAATTAAATTGTAAATATCATAACAATCTCAAAGTTTGAAACCTGAGTACAGTGAATCCGTCCAAAGAGGATTAGTTCTCCATGAGTTTTCAAGCTTCAACAATATTTTTTTGCGTGAATAGTCCCCCGTGAACAGTACACACGTTCTCCTTAAAAAGATAAAAAGTGGATCCGGTTCAAAACCCAACTGGGTCGAAAATATAACTCAGACCCACAACATGACCCAACACTAAAATAAAATTCTAATGCTGTAACTTGAAACGAAATTCTGAAATTTTGAGCTCCGAATCTGACTTCGACTCCAACACGAAAGTCGTAGCTCTCTCTCTTAGTTTTCCGGCGATTTTTAGAACGCCTCAAACGGATTCCCGGAACTCCAGTTATGATTGTTTCCGCGCAGACTGCTAAAGCTGAAAAATAAGTGCGAAAATTAAATTAAACTAAAAATAAAATAAAATATGAAAATATAATAAAATATAAAAATAAACAAAATAAAATAAAGAAATGCCTAAGTAAAAAGTAGGAGAATTGTGCATAAATATGCACTTATCAAATTCCCCCGGACTTGAACTTTTGCACTCCGAGCAAAATTGAAATAAAACAAAGAAAGCACACACATCAATAGCTACTCATTCCAGGCTACAAGTCTTCTTCGGTTAAGTTTTCATCGATAGGTACTAATCTTACACACTAAGGATATCGTAGGAACACTAATCCACAATTGTGCGGTCATAAGGCTCCCTCCTATACAAACCAATCCAAATCCTGTCGTTATGCCTAAGTCTAACTTACTCATCCTCTTTTTTCACTCTTTTTCATTCTAGTGCAATCACATTAAGCCCTTTATCTAGGATCCATTTTTTTGCACTAGAATGAAAAAGAAGTTAAGCAGAGTTAATCTACGATTAAAATTAGGAACACAGATCACTCAAATTAAATCAAATACATTATATGATAATTGAATTAAGCAAACAACAATCACATGATATAATTGAAAGGAATAGAAATTAAATTGTAAATATCATAACAATCTCAAAGTTTGAAACCTGAGTACAGTGAATCTGTCCAAAGAGGATTAGTTCTCCATGAGTTTTCAAGCTTCAACAATATTTTTTTGCGTGAATAGTCCCCCGTGAACAGTACACACGTTCTCCTTAAAAAGATAAAAAGTGGATCCGGTTCAAAACCCAACTGGGTCGAAAATATAACCCAGACCCACAACATGACCCAACACTAAAATAAAATTCTAATGCTGTAACTTGAAACGAAATTCTGAAATTTTGAGCTCCGAATCTGACTTCGACTCCAACACGAAAGTCGTAGCTCTCTCTCTTAGTTTTCCGGTGATTTTTAGAACGCCTCAAACGGATTCCCGGAACTCCAGTTATGATTGTTTCCGCGCAGACTGCTAAAGCTGAAAAATAAGTGCGAAAATTAAATTAAACTAAAAATAAAATAAAATATGAAAATATAATAAAATATAAAAATAAACAAAATAAAATAAAGAAATGCCTAAGTAAAAAGTAGGAGAATTGTGCATAAATATGCACTTATCAAATTCCCCCGGACTTGAACTTTTGCACTCCGAGCAAAATTGAAATAAAACAAAGAAAGCACACACACATCAATAGCTACTCATTCCAGGCTACAAGTCTTCTTCGGTTAAGTTTTCATCGATAGGTACTAATCTTACACACTAAGGATATCGTAGGAACACTAATCCACAATTGTGCGGTCATAAGGCTCCCTCCTATACAAACCAATCCAAATCCTGTCGTTATGCCTAAGTCTAACTTACTCATCCTCTTTTTTCACTCTTTTTCATTCTAGTGCAATCACATTAAGCCCTTTATCTAGGATCCATTTTTTTGCACTAGAATGAAAAAGAAGTTAAGCAGAGTTAATCTACGATTAAAATTAGGAACACAGATCACTCAAATTAAATCAAATACATTATATGATAATTGAATTAAGCAAACAACAATCACATGATATAATTGAAAGGAATAGAAATTAAATTGTAAATATCATAACAATCTCAAAGTTTGAAACCTGAGTACAGTGAATCTGTCCAAAGAGGATTAGTTCTCCATGAGTTTTCAAGCTTCAACAATATTTTTTTGCGTGAATAGTCCCCCGTGAACAGTACACACGTTCTCCTTAAAAAGATAAAAAGTGGATCCGGTTCAAAACCCAACTGGGTCGAAAATATAACCCAGACCCACAACATGACCCAACACTAAAATAAAATTCTAATGCTGTAACTTGAAACGAAATTCTGAAATTTTGAGCTCCGAATCTGACTTCGACTCCAACACGAAAGTCGTAGCTCTCTCTCTTAGTTTTCCGGTGATTTTTAGAACGCCTCAAACGGATTCCCGGAACTCCAGTTATGATTGTTTCCGCGCAGACTGCTAAAGCTGAAAAATAAGTGCGAAAATTAAATTAAACTAAAAATAAAATAAAATATGAAAATATAATAAAATATAAAAATAAACAAAATAAAATAAAGAAATGCCTAAGTAAAAAGTAGGAGAATTGTGCATAAATATGCACTTATCAAATTCCCCCGGACTTGAACTTTTGCACTCCGAGCAAAATTGAAATAAAACAAAGAAAGCACACACACATCAATAGCTACTCATTCCAGGCTACAAGTCTTCTTCGGTTAAGTTTTCATCGATAGGTACTAATCTTACACACTAAGGATATCGTAGGAACACTAATCCACAATTGTGCGGTCATAAGGCTCCCTCCTATACAAACCAATCCAAATCCTGTCGTTATGCCTAAGTCTAACTTACTCATCCTCTTTTTTCACTCTTTTTCATTCTAGTGCAATCACATTAAGCCCTTTATCTATCATCCTCTTCTTCTTCTATGGTAACTGAGCTTGTTAGTGACTATGATCCATTTTTTTTCTCAACAATTTAGAATTAAACATTTTTTTTTCTTTTTTTCTTTTTCACTTTTTGTCTTTTTGTCTTTTTCTTCTTTTTTTTTTGATATAGCACAGGATCATTCACTTATTTGCATCAGCTCAACTACTTAACATGTGATTTCTAGATGGTGCTGACTGCTAGATAAACTACTTAAAAGCTATTAGAGGACGAGAACTCAAGACTATTCCATAACAAGTATCTGACTCGACTTCCATATTTGGGAGACTCAAGGTGTTAAAACGATATCGATCTTATGAACGGTTCCCAAGTCTCTGCAAACTAATCCCAAATTAGACTATAGCCCAGAACTTTCAAAAAGATGCAAAAAAAAAAACAATTTATTTTTATTTTTTTTATTTTTATTATAATAACTGAAAAAAAAACAAAAAAAACAAAAAAAACAAAATAAAACAAAGGTCTCCCTCCCCCAGACTTAAAACAAGCATTGTCCTCAATGAAAGGACATAATTATTAAAGTAAAGAGAAGGAAAGGACAACTCCCTGATCAAGTTGTAGTGTAGTTAGGTGCTTCCAAAGAAAGCTCCTCTATACCGACATCTTCAGGCACCGAACCTCCATAGAATAACTTCAGACGCTGCCCGTTAACCTTAAAGACTTTGTCAGTACCTGTACTTTTAATTTCTATTGCACCATGAGAGAAAATATTAGTAACAACGAAAGGGCCAATCCATTTGGATCGAAGTTTCCCAGCCATAAGCTTAAGGCAGGAATTAAACAATAAAACTTGTTGGCCCATAGAAAACTCTTTCCTAGAAATCATTTTATCATGGAGGTGCTTAGTTTTTTCTTTATAAATTCTAGAGCTTTCATAAGCCTCTAATCTAAGCTCTTCCAACTGTTGTAATTGGAGTTTTCTTTCAATACCTGCTTGTTGCATCTCCAAATTACAACCTTTCACCGCCCAATAGGCACGGTGTTCTATCTCAACAGGAAGATGACATGCCTTACCAAAAACAAGTCGATAAGGAGACATCCCAATGGGTGTCTTGAAAGCTGTTCTCTGAGCCCAAAGTGCGTCTTCTAGACGACGGCTCCAGTCCTTCCTGTTTGGTTGCACCATTTTCTCTAAAATCTGTTTGATCTCCCTGTTTGAGATCTCAGCTTGCCCATTAGTTTGTGGGTGATATGTAGTAGAGACTCTGTGCACAACTCCATACTTTCGGAGCAAAGCTTCCATGGTGCGGTTACAGAAATGAGTGCCTTGATCACTGATGATAGCTCGTGGTATTCCAAACCTGCAAAAGATATTAGACCTGACAAAATCTGCAACAACTCTAGAATCATTAGTCCGAGTGGGGATAGCTTCTACCCACTTTGAGACATAATCAACAGCAAGCAGAATATAAAGGAAACCAAACGATACAGGAAAAGGACCCATGAAGTCAATTCCCCATACATCGAATACCTCACAGAAAAGCATAGGTTGCTGAGACATTTCACTCTTGCGAGTGATGTTCGTACCTGCTATCTGGCACTCTTTACAAGTGCGGTAAGTCTCATAAGCATCTTTAAAAACAGTTGGTCAATAGAAGCCTGAGTCGAGGACTTTTCTTGCAGTTCTTTGCGGGCCAAAATGTCCTCCGACTTGAGACGCATGAGAGAAATTTAAAATGGATTCAATCTCATAGTCGGGGACACATCTTCTAATAACTTGATCACTACCAAACTTCCAAAGATATGGATCATCCCAAACATAATATTTGGCATCACTTTTGAGTTTATGAATCTGTGATCTGGATGCACCTGTAGGAAAAACACCAGCAAGAAGATAATTAACAATATCAGCAAACCAAGGTGTAATACCATGTAAAACTAAAAGCTGCTCATCAGGAAAGTCATCCTGAATAGGAAAAAGATCTTCATCTCTCTCTATCCTGCTCAAATGGTCAGCCACTAAGTTCTCAGCTCCACTTTTGTCTTTAATCTCTACATTAAACTCTTGGAGCAACAATATCCACCGAATCAATCTCGGTTTTGCATTCGGCTTCTTCAACAAATATTTTAAAGCTGCATGGTCAGTAAAAACAACAACCTTGGAACCTAGCAAATAAGATCTGAATTTATCAAGAGCAAAAACAATAGCTAGAAGTTCTTTTTCAGTGGTAGTGTAATTTGACTGTGTAGAGTCTAAAGTCCTAGAAGCACAGTAAATAACATGGGCAACCTTGTTAACTCTTTGTGCAAGGACAGCCCCAACAGCATAATTCGAAGCGTCACACATAAGCTCAAAAGGGAGGGTCCAGTCAGGCGGCTGGATTATGGGAGCGGAGGTCAATGCTTTCTTCAAGAAGTCAAACGCCTGTTTGCATTTGTCATCGAAGTGGAAAGTGACGTCATTCTTCAACAAGTTTGACAGCGGAAGAGCTATCTTGCTGAAATCTTTGATGAAACGCCTGTAAAAACCTGCATGACCAAGAAAAGAGCGAATCTCGCGAATGCAAGATGGGTAAGGTAGTGTAGAAATCACATCAATCTTAGCAGGGTCAACAGAAATTCCTTTTTCATAAATTATGTGACCAAGAAAAATTACCTGCTCAACCATAAAATGACATTTTTCATAATTTAAAACAAGGTTAGTTTTGATGCATCTTTCTAAAATCAAGCTTAAACTGCTCAAGCATGCATCAAAAGAAGAACCATAGACAGTGAAGTCGTCCATAAAGACTTCCATGCAATTTTCAATAAAATCAGAAAAAATACTAAGCATGCAACGCTGGAAAGTGCCAGGAGCATTGCAAAGACCAAAAGGCATTCGCCTATAAGCAAAAGTACCGAAAGGACAAGTAAAAGTGGTCTTCTCTTGATCTTCCGGTGCAATATGAATCTGAAAGTAACCTGAAAAGCCATCAAGAAAACAATAATGTGATTTACCAGCTAGCCTTGGTCGATGAACGGTAAAGGAAAGTGATCCTTTCTAGTAGCCTGGTTTAGTCTCCTGTAATCGATACAAACTCTCCAGTTATTCTTCACTCTAGTGGGAACAAGTTCATTCTTTTCATTTTTGATAACTGTAAGTCCAGATTTCTTAGGTACAACCTGCACTGGGCTTACCCACTTACTGTCAGAGATAGGGTAAATGATACCTGCTTGCAAGAGTTTGGTTACCTCTTTCTTCACGACATCGAGAATCAAAGGATTAAGCCTCCTTTGGGGCTGCCTTACTGTTTTCGCACCATCCTCAAGTAAAATTCTGTGCATACACATGGAAGGACTAATTCCTGGAAGGTCGGCTAATGTCCACCCGATTGCCTTTTTATGCTTCTTCAGAACCTGCAAAAGTTTGTTTTCTTGATCGAAATCAAGGTCAGAAGAAATAATAACAGGGAGTTTTTCATTACTCTCCAAGTAAGCGTATTTCAGGTTTTCAGGGAGCTCCTTTAGCTCTAAGGACGGGGGCTGCTCGATGGATGGGGCGCTTGGGGTAGCAGGAACATCAAGAGCATCAACTACAAAAACAGATTCATCGGCGACAGCTTCACCTGTAGGAAATACGTCAGCCTGCAGGGCAACATCAATCTCAGCACACACAACACAAAGGTTAGTGTCAGTACAATCAGAACATGAATAAACATCATCAAAACCAGATGAAAAATCAAGAGAAAATAAATCAGAAAAAGTGTCATCAACTAATTCAGAAATCAACTCAATGCGAAAAACAGAGTGTTCCTCCAAAGGATGTTTCATGGCATCAAAAATGTTAAATTTTGCGATAATGTCGCCAAACTCCATGGACATGCTTCCATCATCAACATCAATTTTAGTTTTTGCCGTTTTCATGAATGGTCTTCCTAAAATGATTGGAGCTTTGCTGGACCTTGTTTCTCCCTCCATGTCAAGAATGTAAAAATCTGCAGGAAAAATTAAATCGTTAACTTGAACAAGGACATCTTCGACTATGCCGGCAGGGCGGGTGTTACTCCTGTTCGCCAACTGAATGATTAAACCTGTAGGCTGCAAAGGACCAAGAAAAAGGTTATTATAAACAGAAGTAGGCATAACATTAATGCTCGCTCCTAAATCAAGCATGCAGTCATCGAATTTACTATTTCCGATGGTACAAGGGATAGCAAAAGTTCCCGGGTCCTTGCACTTTTGTGGCAAGACCAGAATAGTGAGGGCTGAAACATTCCCTTCGCCCGTAAATTTTTCAGATGAAGGTCGGGGCTGAATAAAGGAAGAAATATTCCTTCCCAAATTGACTCTCTCACTTCCCTTCATCCTCCTCTTGTTGGTGCACAAGTCCTTCAGAAACTTAGCATACTTAGGAACCTGCTTAATCACATCAAGTAACAGGATGTTTACCGCAACTTTTCGGAAAACATCTAATATCTCTCTTTCTTTGTCTCCCTCCTCAATTCTCTTATTTTTCAGAACTCTATGTGGGAAGGGGACTGGTGGTACGTGCTCTTTTTCTTTAATTTTTTCAGTTTCGACCACAACAGAAGAAGGAGAAGGAGGTTCAACAGACAGTTCAGAAGTAGGAAGTTCAGAAGTTACCTCAATGATTTTTTTATTTTTTTCAGGGGCTGATTCTGTAACTTTTCTGGATCTCAAAGAAATTGCACTCACATTAGCATTAGGACCATTTGGATTGATAATTGTTTGGGCTGGAAATTGGTTCGACCCTTGGGCTTGCATGTTATTCATTTGAGTAGCAAATTGTCCCATCTGCGTGTTCAAGTTCTGGATGCTAGCATCGGTCCTTTGTTGGAACTGAAGGTTGTTGACGGCCATTTGTTTAACAAGTTCCTCTAAAGAAGGTCCGGAAGGTGTAGGGGCAGCCGCTTGAGGTGGGTTAGGTTGTTGGCTCGTTTGTGAGTTTCCATATCGGAGGTTTGGATGGTTCCTCCAACTCGGGTGGTACTTATTAGTGGACAGGTCGGGAATGTTGTACCGGTTCTGGTTGTTACTTTGGTTGTAAAGGGCTGCAGCATAAGCTGGAGGTAATTCAGTAGGCTTATCATCTTGCAAAATAGGACATGTATCAGTAGGATGATCAGAAGAGGTACAAATGCCACATAACCTTGGTGGTGTTTGAAGTTGTTGGGTTGCTTGAGCCTTACCTACGACTATCATCTGCTGCACTAAATCCTTCAGCTCATTCATTTTATTTTCGAAGGCTTTGTCGGAGTGAGAAACATGAGAGGATACATGAATTTCGTTCACACCCTTTATTTGGACAGAATTATTTCTTGTGGTGAACTGTTGGGAATTTAGTGACATATTCTCAATTAGAGCCTTGGCAGCAACCGGAGTTTTATCGAAAAGTGCTCCACCACTAGCAGCATCAAGAATGTTCCTATCCATCGGTAACAACCCCTCATAAAAGTACTGGATGAGTAGCTGCTCGGTGATCTGGTGCTGAGGGCAGCTGGATACCAACTGTTTAAACCTCTCCCAATATTCGGTCAAAGACTCATTACCCTGTCTAATACCACATATCTCTTTTCTTATCGAGGCAGCTCTGGAGGCATGAAAGTATCTCTCAAGGAACACTTTTTTCAGAGCATTCCAGTTTGCAATTGAATTTGGCTCGAGGGAATATATCCAATCCTTTGCTGCACCCTGCAATGAAAAAGGAAAAGCTCGAAGTTTGATATGATCTTCAGTGATCCCTTCAGGCTTCAGTGGCGTAGAACACACCACTTGAAATTCTTTCAGATGTTTGTGAGGATCTTCACCTGCAAGACCACTAAACTTGGGCAACAAATGGATTAAACCTGATTTTAACTCAAAAGGAACAGCATCAGCAGCATACTCAATACACAAACCGTTGTAATTCACATCAGGTGCAGCTAACTGCCTTAATGTTCTATTATCAGCCATTTCAAGTGAGCTAGTGGAAACCTGGACTGCTCTACGTCGTGTGTGCAAAGTTCTCTCTACTTCAGGATCAAAAGCAACAAGTTCAGAACAAGATGACCTAGTTGCCAGGACTAATGCACAACAATGCAGCAACAATGTTCAAAATGCCAACAATGTCCCTAAAATTTAAAAAACAAGCACAAAGAAGGAAATCGATCAAAAAAACTTCAGAAAAATAAAACGACGCCGAAATTGATCTAATGGCTTAAAAATAGAATTTTGAGAATTTTTTTGATTTTTTACGACTCGATGAAAACAGTAAATAAATCGTAAAAAATAGAAAAATGATTAATTTGGGAATTTGAAATGCCCGGAACAGATTTTTTACGTTTCTATAATTTTTCTGCTTCAAATGCCCGGAACAGATTTTGATTCGGGCGAAATTTAAAAAAAAAACAGTTTTTTTTTTTTACGTTTTGGACTCTAAAATGCGAATTGGACGAAACCGCGAGGAAACTAAGGTCTGAACTCGAGGAAACTAACACTATGACTCTAAAATTGATTAATAACGACAAGAATCCCCTGCAACGGCGCCAATTTGATCCACGGTCGCTCGCGGATCAAACACGAGTGGTTTTTGTAAATATGTAATATAGCGACAATGACTCGAAATATCGTCTCTCAAGGATTCTTGTGGGAAAATCAATAACAGTAATAAAATAAGGGGGGGTTTGGTTTAGGTTTCCGATAAATAAAAAGCACTTAAAATAATTGATTACTGAAATAAGTTGTTGTGAAATAAGCGATTAAAGTAACGGATCCACTGCCTCGGTTCTTACTAATCATCGACCGATGAAAATACAATTTCCCAAGCGAGACTTCTATCCTATTTGATGAAAAAATCAGTCAACAAGCGTGGAAGATTTTATGAGAACATGTTCCTATTGCCGGATTAAGCATACGGTAAATGATAGAGCAAATTAACAGTTAAGCAGAGTTAATCTACGATTAAAATTAGGAACACAGATCACTCAAATTAAATCAAATACATTATATGATAATTGAATTAAGCAAACAACAATCACATGATATAATTGAAAGGAATAGAAATTAAATTGTAAATATCATAACAATCTCAAAGTTTGAAACCTGAGTACAGTGAATCCGTCCAAAGAGGATTAGTTCTCCATGAGTTTTCAAGCTTCAACAATATTTTTTTGCGTGAATAGTCCCCCGTGAACAGTACATACGTTCTCCTTAAAAAGATAAAAAGTGGATCCGGTTCAAAACCCAACTGGATCGAAAATATAACCCAGGCCCACAACATGACCCAACACTAAAATAAAATTCTAATGCTGTAACTTGAAACGAAATTCTGGAATTTTGAGCTCCGAATTTGACTTTGACTCCAACACGAAAGTCGTAGCTCTCTCTCTTAGCTTTCCGGCAATTTTTAGAACGCCTCAAACGGATTCCCGGAACTCCAGTTATGATCGTTTCCGCGCAGACTGCTAAAGCTGAAAAATAAGTGCGAAAATTAAATTAAACTAAAAATAAAATAAAATATGAAAATATAATAAAATATAAAAATAAACAAAATAAAATAAAGAAATGCCTAAGTAAAAAGTAGGAGAATTGTGCATAAATATGCACTTATCAAACAGCTTCCATGTATTAGAGTTAAGAACCACCGACAGCAGAAGTCAGAAACATCAATACCGATGCTTACACATAGTGCATTCAGTCAAACCAAATAGACAATCATGCAATCATCCACAAACTTAGTCATGCATGAATCTAGTATCACATAGTTAGTAGCATACAATCCTACTAACTAACATATATTAGTATGAAATCATTCACATACTTAGTCATGCACACAAAATCATCAGTTAGTAGTTGATATCATAATATCAATGAATACTACAAATATATCTGTTTTTACAAATACAATGATCAAGACCAGATGTTATGCCCGATGCTCTAGAATGGAGCCCAACATTAGTACTTCCTGCACAGGTAGTACTAAAAATCACCAGGTTTATCTACACATAGAATATCCATTTCTTCATCTCACTGCTCCCCCATTTTTCCATAATTTGGCAAAGGTTTAGTCCTTCGACAAAGTCAGTATGCATAGAGTATAACATACACAAGGTAAACCATGCAAGGTTTATATTAGCACATGCACAACCAGGTACATGAGACACAACCAGAATCAGCATCAACTGATGCTTAATCATTATTACACAATCTAATCTCAAAAGGTTATAAATCCCTTATAAATAAAACAAAATAACATGTCAAAGAGAAAACAAGGACCACCAATCTTACTCAATAGGATTAGAAGTTCCCTGTAGAGCAGACTTTAAGCTTTGAATCAATTTATTTCTCAAGGTTTTCATATGAATCATAATCACTTACATCCAGATTCATTAGGTCTTTCACAATAGCCTCTACCTTCCTTATCTATTCAACATTCAGATTCTTGACCAAAATCTTCTTGGTACCAATTTTACTAGACCTTTCAACAATTATAATGAACTTATTAACCTCTCTAGCCTCCTCATATTTGCCCAACCATAACTCTATCATATTAATAACCTCCTATGAAGCCTCAATCTCTTTGACAAGCTTTCTCCCACTAGCTTGATCTTGATTCATGTTGGGAGAAAGATCTACAATTTGAAAGTAGGATAAGGAAACATATTTGGTTCCCTTGCTTCGAATACTAGCCCAGTTATACCACACCTGATATAAAAAGGAAAAATTCTTATTTCATGTGCCAAAGTGGTATTAGGGAAGAGAAAATCCTTTTTTCTTTTGGCACAACTCCTCAGCATTGATTGTTATGGACTCTGAAGAGTGAAAATACCAAGGACACTCCTTAGTATTTCAAATTGATTTCCATTCATAAATTTAGTGAGAATGTCCCAGACCAATGTCATAACATCGTGTCCAACATTATACTTATTCAACACGTTCTTCACCTCAGGTAATTGCTTACCGCTGCACCCAGCAGTAGGGAATTTAGCTACATCAAAAGGTATGCTCACATCAATTTTCCTTAATGTGGAAAGATATTATGTTATTGGCAATATGAGAGCATCCATTAGATGTTATCTTTATGTTACACTTATGACTTAACATGATGAACTCATTGTCTATCACATTAACTTCCTTCAGTAGTTATAACAATTCCTTGAATGTCAAACTCCTTTAGACATCCCCTTTACAAGATAGATCATTTTGTTATACCACTATATACTCTTCCATAGACTTCCTATAGCTAAGAAATTCACTTTGAGGGAGAGGATCTCTTTGTCATTCAGCCTTCTCAGGATGTTGGACCTTCTGACTAAGGCATTTTCTTCAACATCAAATTCTGATTTGATCATTCTAGTTTCACCAGGTTTTACATCCTTCCTTTGTAACTTAGTCTTCCACATGTCAGCCAGATCTTCGATAACATCTTCATTCTCAACTTTGATGACATCTTTGGCATTGGTTCACTCCACCACAGTTGAGTGCAACTTCTTCCTTGGAATTCACTTGAGTAATTCGTCATTTTCTCTATATTAATCTTCCATTGATGAATATACTGCTTTGTCTTACTTACCCTCAGATCCTCACAGTCTCGCTTGATGACACAATTAGAAGTAGCATTCTTGGAATTTTTCTTATTTATTCCAGCAGATACCAAGGAAACAACTTGTTTCTCATTACTTCCAATTAAGGATTGATCTTCATCATTATGAGGCGACATATCATCTATAGATTGTGTGTTCTTTGAGATCACTCTCAACTTCTTGCTATTAGTAACACAATTCAGAAGAATATTTTCATTCTTATATATCACTCCATTAACCAGATTCTTCACATATTCAAAGGCATGATCATGGTTATCATCAGTTAGGCCATTATCATCCTTAACATCTTCGTGACCATCAACTTCCTTATGCACTTGAGATTCAGTAAACATGTTGGACAGGATGTCTGACACATTGTTATCACCATTGGGATTTCTCAAACCTGATTTATGGGAATCTTAAAGATATTCACAATCCCAATCATAATTCCCTTAACATCTATATCAGACTTTTCTGATACACATTCTAGTGCACAAGCTTCCAATTCATCAAGCACCATGACATGTTATTGATTAATCATACTTTCATATATATGAGAAGGACTTCTACCATAACCAGTATTCTCCCTTAGCTGAACTACATTAGGTTGTTCAAAGTTGGGAGGGCCTCCAGCCTGACCATCATCCTTCCCTTTTGTGACACAATCCTTATGAGTTACTTCAGACTCCTGAGATAGATGTTTGACCATTTGTTTGGATATCTTGGTAGACCTTTATTCTACACGCATAATAACTTTATCAATCATGAGGTCTTGCACACCCTTGATGTCTTACTTCTTATGCACATGAACCTATTTACCTTTGACACAATGTTTAGACTTGTTGAAGTTCAAATTGGTAGATAATCCTTTTCTTAGAAGAACCTCTTCTTGACGGAAATTACTCATTTTCCCTGATACTTTGAGTCTTCCATTTGTTTTATTTCCATGAGTTGACTTATCTCTAGCCATGTGCTTGGTACTCTCACTATTAAAATACCAGTTTTTACTTGAGCAACCTCTGTATTCTATGGAGTGAGTTGAAGTAGTATTGGGATTCCAGTGATAAGGGAAAGCAACCACTAAACCCTAGTGATCAACTTCAATCTTAACAAGATGAAAGAGTGTTAAATATTACAACTAAACTAGACAAACCTTCTATGCCAAGTTACTAAAACATAGAGGTGTACATAACAATGTTGAATTTACAACTCAACTAGACAAACCTTCTATGTCAAGTTGCTGAAAAATAGAGGTGTACATAAATATTCTACATTAATCCTATTAGGGCATTAGCATGGAATAAATGACACAAAACCTAACACTCTTAGATCTTCAATGGGAGTTCTTCATTTCCAATGTAGGTTTGAGCTCCTTATATAGCAAAATAACACCGGGATTTTCTCCTTGGATAATGTCTTCGATTTTGTTCAGAATTAATGCAGAATTTGTTGGATATTTGATTTGTTACTTGACTATCTCAAACAAGATATGATTTGTTTCAATTTAAATTAAAATTAATCTTCACCCAGTTATCAAACAAATCACCTAATCATATTCTTAAATAAATAACAATAAAATCTCTAACAAATCTTCTTAAAATATTCTGTTAAACCTAAATCTCCGTTTTCTTATCACTACACACATACCCAAGCACAACGTTTTGATAATGCCAGAAAAACCAAAGTGTAAAGAAACTCTGGGAAAACTAATCACAAAGGACCCAAAAGATTCTGGGTACCAAAGGATAAGATTGTTTATGTTGCAGATATCTTATGCAGCAGAGTTAAGACACCAGTCATGGTACCTGGACTCTGGATGCTCGCGACACATGACAGGAAGAAAGTATATGTTCCAAATCCTTGAACTTAAAGATGCTGGCTTTGTTGGTTTCAGAGGAAATCAGAAAGGAAGGATCAGAGGCTCCGGAACTATTGGTAATGGTACTCTTCCCTCTATATATGATGTTCTCTATGTAGAAGGATTAATGCATAATCTGTTATCAATAAGTCAACTAAGTGATAACGACTATGATGTAATCTTCAATCAAAACACATGTAAAGCACTTAATCAGAATAATGGAACAGTCCTATTCACTGGAAAGAGGAAAAAAATATTTACAAAATAAGTCTTTCAGACTTAAAAGAACAAAATGTAAAATTTCTAATGTTTGTTCATGAAGAGCAATGGGTATGGCATAGACGCTTGGGCCACATTAGCATGAGAAAACCATCTCAACTAAATAAACTAGAGTTAGTCAGAGGTCTACCTATGCTAAAGTTTTCTTCAGATGCTCTATGTGAAGCATGTTAGAAAGGAAAATTTTCAAAATCATCTTTTAAAAAGAAAAATATTGTTTCTACCTCTAAGCCACTGGAACTCCTTCACATTGATCTGTTTGGTCCTGTTAAAACAACATCAGTCAATGGGAAGAAATATGGACTAGTTATTGTTGATGATTTTAGTCACTAGACATGGGTAAAATTCTTAAAGCATAAGAGTGAGTCTCACTCTGTATTCACTAGCTTTTGTTCCAAAGTGCAAAATGAATTTGACTCTAAAATCATCAGAGTCAGAAGTGATCATGGTGGAGAATTTGAAAATAATTTTTTTGAAGAACTATTTGATTCTAATGGAATATCCCATGATTTCTCCTGTCCTAGAAATCCACAACAAAATGGAGTTGTAGAAAGGAAGAATAGGACACTCCAAGAGATGGCCAGAACCATGATCAATGAAACAAATGTGGCTAAGTACTTTTGGGCTGAAGCAGTAAATACAGCGCGCTATATTCAGAATAGAATCTCCATAAGACCTATTCTGGAAAAGACTCCCTATGAACTGTGTAAAGGAAGAAAACCCAACATTTCTTATTTTCATCCTTTTGGATGCTCTTGCTTTATTCTGAATACTAAAGAACATCTGAACAAGTTTGATTCAAAAGCACAAAAAGGTATTATGTTAGGATACTCAGAACGCTCTAAAGGCTACAGAGTATACAACACAGAAACCAAAATTGAGGAAGAATCAATTCATGTCAGATTTGATGACAAGCTTGACTCTGAAAAGTTAAAGCTAGTTGAGAAACTTGCAGATCTGGAGATTACTCTTGCAGGTTCTGACGAAAAGATCAAAGCACCAGAAGTTTCTGATATACAAAGTTCAAAAGGAACTAAAGCCCCAACCATCCAAAAGAAATCAAAAAATCGCCCCAACATCTCTGAAGATTTGATTATGGGAAACAAGGATGAACTTATCCAAACTAGGTCAACATTCAAGGTATCTGAAGAAATTCCTACGGGACTAGTATCTCTTATTGAGCCTACTTCCTGTGATGAGGCACTTCAAGACAATGATTGGGTTCTAGCCATGCAAGAAGAGCTAGATCAATTCTCAAAGAATGACGTCTGGAATCTTGTTTCCAAGCCCAAAGGCACTCACATTATTGGAACCAGATGAGTGTTTAGAAACAAGCTAAATGAAAAAGGCGAAGTTATCAGAAATAAAGCTCGACTGGTGGGACAAGGGTATAGCCAACAAGAAGGCATTGACTACAACGAAACCTTTGCCCCAGTCGCCAGGTTAGAATCTATCCGCTTACTTGTTTCATTCGCTGTAAATCATTCTATCAAACTATATCAAATGGATATCAAGAGCGCATTTCTTAATGGTTATATGTCAGAAGAAGTGTATGTCAATCAACATCCAGGTTTTGAAAACTCACACTGTCCAGAACATGTTTTTAAACTTAAGAAATCTTTATACGGATTAAAACAAGCTCCTAGAGCTTGGTATGAAAGGCAAAGCAATTTTCTTCTGGAACATGACTTTATTAGAGGGAAAGTTGACTATACACTCTTTTGTAAAAACATTAATAATGAACTCATGATATGCCAAATATATGTTGATGACATTATTTTTGGTTCAGCTAACCCTTCTGTATGTCAAGAATTCTCTGAGCTAATGCAGGCAGAATTTGAAATGAGCTTAATACAAGAACTAAAGTTCTTTCAAGGAATTCAAATCAATCAAGCTTCAGAAGCCACCTATGTTCATCAAAGTAAATACATAAAAGACATTCTGAAGAAATTTGAAATGACGGAATGCAAACCTGCTAAGACACCTATGCATCCAACTTTCATTCTGGAAAAAGAAGAAGTTATTCAGAAGGTTTGTCAAAAGCTCTATCGTGGTATGATAGGCTCTCTTCTCTATCTGACTGCTACATGTTCTGATATTCTGTTTAGTGTATGTCTCTGTGCCAGATTCCAATAAGATCCTAGAAAATCTCATTTAACAGCTGTTAAAAGAATACTCAGATATCTGAAAGGAACTCCTAACATGGGCCTGATGTATGAGAAAACATCAGAGTATAAACTTTTTGGTTATTGTGATGCAGATTACGCAGGGGACAAAATGGGACGTAAAAGTACATATGGGAATTGTAAGCTCTTGGGAAAGAATCTGATATCCTGGGCCAGCAAAAGACAATCAACCATAGCTTTGTCCATTGCAGAAGCAGAATATATTTCAGCATCATTATGCACTACTCAGATGCTCTGGATGAAGAATCAACTAGAAGATCTTCAAATCTTTGAGAGTAATATTCCTATCTTTTGTGACAATACTGCTGCCATCTGTTTAAGTAAGAATCCTATTTTGCACTCCAGAGCTAAGCACATAGAAATAAAACATCATTTCATTAGAGACTATGTTCAGAAAAGGGTAGTAACGTTAAAATTTATTGATACAAACCACCAATGGGCTTACATTTTTACCAAACCCCTTGCTGAAGATAGATTCTCTTTTATCTTGAAAAATCTAAACATTCAAAATTGTCCTGAATGAAATGTGCCTCTGAGTTAGCAAAATAAGACTTTGAAGTAAACAACTAAATTCTGTATCTGACTCTGATGCTACTACCAGTTAGAAGCCATCTGAGTTAGAAATCTCCAGGAACCAACCCTTTGGTATTCCTGAAGATCAGATAAAGTAACACGTGGAACATCATGCGTCTGACCTTGGAACTTCTAGACAACTGTCTAGCAGTAATCAAGAAACAGTCTTTTGATATCTCCTCGAGCAGTGTGCTGATTTTGGGATTAAACATCATTTATAAGTTGTAATCATTCTCCTTTATAGCGTGCGTACTTGGTTTATGTGCTATCTGTTAAACTCCAACTTCTGTGTCATTTTACATGCGCCTTAATTTGGGTATTTATACTTTTCTCACTTCACAATTGCATATTTTTCACTCACGAACACACCTAACTCTCCCTCTCAGTTTTCTTCTCTCTCAAAGGCCTTTCTGCAGTTTTCTTCAACCTTCATCTCAAGTTCTTACCACTCTTCATGGATTCTCAACAACAGTCTCTATACAACTTCTCTCAACAGATGAACTCAATTGAGAAAGCTCCAAGTTCTAGTCATCAAAATCATACAGTCACTGGCGTCGTTTCCACTCCCATCTACAAAGAACCCCACATTCTTGATTGTGAGCCTCACATTCATCTTGCAACTCTGTTTGAGAAACTGGAAGTGTTGTGTGAAACCTTGGTGGATTTTGACAACATGAAAAGAAATGGTGTCGACCTCACTGATGAACTGAAGAACCAAGGGTGGGAAAACTACTTTCAACGCCTCTACGACCCAGTATACACAAATCTGGTAAAGGAGTTCTGGCGGTTCGCTGACTCTAATGATCACTACATTGTCTCCTACATTCTGGGAGTCAAGATAGTTATCACAAAGAAATCAATTGCTGCTCTTCTGAACATGGAGAAGACCGGAGGAAGACGCATATACAACATCAACCCTAGGGCAAAGTATTTATCCCATGAGATAAACCCTACAATATTCCAACAGAATGCTGAAGGCAAGCATTCCAAGAACAAGGAACTGCATCAGAACCTCCGGGTATGGCTGAAGATCATCTTAGGCACCATCCATCACCGTCCAGCCTCAAACTCCTCAGATTACATCAACACAGACCAGAAATGCATCCTCTACTGCATTCACAAGGGTCTAAAGTCATGCCTTCCTTCACTTCTCTTCAAATATCTCAGAGACTCCGTGAAAGATACCAGAAACAACATGAAGACAAGAAACTACATTCCTCTAAGAAGACTTATATCTGATGTGCTGATTGAAAGTGGCCTCGTGGACCATCTGATTCAGCTCAGACTAATGGAAGATGTGATGATAGATACTGGAAGACCTCTGAATGCTCACAATCTAAAGAGCATGGGAATCATCAATCAAGTGAGGGCCAAACCAACACTGGACACCTCCTGGGAAGCACTTAAAGATCATAGGGAGATTCCAAACGGACTCTATCTTTTCTCCAAGATCGACCCTCCAGAGGTAGTCGCATACTATCTAGAGGATCTGCAAAAACAAGGAGTTGATATCTCAGATTTCTCATTAGACTGGCTGCCCGAATTTCCTCCATACTTCCAGAAGAGGACACGAGAACCATCCGAGAAGACCAAGTAGGCAAAGAGAGCGAAGCTGGGAGAACCATCTGGATCAAGACCTCTAGTACCTCTGGTTGGATTACCTGGTAAGTCTGTATCTGTCCCTCCCTCTGTAAAAATTAAATCTGTTTCTTCCTCACTTCCTCAACCTTCACCTATATATACAACCTCTGATACTCCTCCCTCAACCACTAGGCCCTCTAACCTACCATCCCAAAAATTCAACCTTGCCACCACAACTCTACCTGTTTCAGAAGCAGGAATGCTAAATGAAACCACTTCACCATCTTCATCACCATCTCCATAATCCCCACCTTACTATAACCTCTCATCTGACACTGAACCCTCTGATCCTCACTCCCCAACTCTGGCTCAGATCCAAAGTTGTGCTCGGGCCCCTCAAAAGCCAACACACTTTAACCCTGAACCTGAAGTTACTTCTCCACTCCCAGAAAACCCAAACACAACCACCTCTGAACCTCCACCATCAGAACCAATCCACTCTGAATTACAACCATCCCAACCACTACACTCTGAAATACCCCAACCTACTACCTCCGATGACCCAACAACTCCCACACTTAACCTAAGCCCCCCCAACTCTCCCTCACAAGCATCTGAACCAGAAACCACCCTTCTGACCCTTGAGGAAGCAATTACGGTTTTTGCAGAGTCTTCAGTTGACAAGGTCAAGTCTCTGACCATCAACTCTGGCATCAGTGATGATCCCTCCATTGTAAGGAGTCACTAGAACAGAGTGATAAGTTGGATGACCTCTGAAGCCTTCAAGTTGAAAGGCCTCTCTGAACAAGTCCGCAATGACTTCAATATGTCAAAATTTCCAAACTTCCACCTCAAAATTCTTCAAATTCCAAGCTCCAAATGGAAAAGTGTTGAACATGAAAGTTGCTCCTCTTGATCTAAGCTTTTCAAAAAGTCCAAGTTCATCCATTTTGGACAAGAAATGAATAGGTTGTGCATGGCTTGAACATGGTATCATCATTTGGCAAGATTGAACTTCAAACATCCATGCATAATTGCGTAGCATTCCAACATGACTTCAACCTTGCTTACACTCAATTATGGATCAGATGGAGTGATTTCATGGGCCTGCACACGCCCATGCACTGATGCATCACACATTTCTAATTTTGGAAGTTCACTTCAAGTGTGCAAATATGAATTGTATTGGCTATAAATAGAGCTCCATATGCTCAGAATTTCACACACATGCACACCAGCTTTGATCCCTAACCTCTAACCCCCTCATTCCAAAGGATAATCCTGAGAATTTCACTTGAATTTGAGTTTGAATTCTCACTGTTTTGAGATTCAAAACTCTAGGAACCTAAGACCTTTTGAGTATTCAATTCTTCTTCTGCAAGCATTTGGAGTGAGATCAAGCACGAGCCAAGGCAAGAACAGCTGAATCCAGACCTACATTGAAGGTATTTTCTAGAAATTTTAATCTCTTCGATTCTCTCTCAATCTTGCTCAATTCTCTTGATTCTTTGGTTGTCTAAAGTTCTACCAATGTAGGCAAGAAGATTGAGTTGCTTTGAGGCCAAATTGAAGCAACTCAGTTCATGTACCTCAAATTTCAACTCCATGTATCTCTCAATATACTTGGAGTTAGGATAAATTGAGGTCAGATTCGTGCTCAGTGTCATTTTTACTTTGAAATCATGTCCTTCTTTTTAATTTTGGTGATGGTTATGATTGAACCAGTCCGGCGAGGCTCGTCTGAGAAGGATACCGAAGCTGTAGCTTCGGTGGTGAGTTGGTGTGTTCAGAGCCACATGATCCTTTTGAAAAGAAATAATCTCGTGCGTTGGTTTGAATTACCTTTCCTGTGGCGCGTTGACTCAGGCGTATCGTGGATTTCGCGCTTGTGACCACTTGATCTGCCACCTCAAGTAATGAGGGAGATCAAGTGGTCCATGTTTTTTCTGATCATTTAATTTTCATTTTAATCCTTTTATTTTCATTAATTCATATTAACTTTAATATTGATTCAAAAAATATGAGAGTTTCACCAAAAAAATTCAAATATTTTCCTCTTTCATATTCTGAATTAAAATTATTTTTTGGATCATTATTAATATTTTTCATAATTTAATTGATTTTGCATTTATTTTTAATTGTTTAAATATACTTTTAAATGTCCAAAAATTATGAAATTTTTTCTCCAAGGTCCTTTGACCTTGTTTGACCTATGATAAATCTCATGGCCATTCCTTTGATGTTTTGATGAGGTTTTAGGAATTGGACAAACCATATTTAATTTAAATGCCTTATTTTAGTATTTTTTAATTTGAATAAATGCCAAATAATTTTATTGACCAATTGTGATGACTTGTTTGAGTTTGATTATTGTTGTTGGGCCTTGGTCAAGGTCGATTTGACTTTGTCAAATTAATATCATTGGATTTAGGGGATTGATGGAATGTACATTCCATCTCCCAAAATGAATGAATGATATTAATTTGGTAAAAGTCCTCCTTTGACCAATTTGTGTTTTGATCCTATCCCCTCCTATTTCATCTCATTCCCCTTCTTCATTCATTCATTCATTTCATTTGGCCTATAATATCTCAAAATCCTAAGGCTAGTTGATTGAAAAATTAACCTGAGTATGGATGAGATTAGGCCACACCTTTTGCATATTCTTTTTGTGCATAGTATGTTTCATGAGCATAGTCCATTATACTATGTCTCTAACATGCATTAACACCAAAGTTCTATTGCCCGACCTCAAATAGTTGTGACTTCTATATAAGTCCAATTATGATTGCTTAACATAACGCTAAATTTGTGACATAAAAGGCATAAGCATTCTAGTTAGTGAGATTGTAAGTCTCCCCTCTTTCATGGTATTGTGTGGAAACTTGGCCTTTTTTCCTTACTTTGGAAGATGTCTTGGTTCAAAGATCCATGCTTGTGATAAGTGGGTTGAGTGTTCTCTAAAGAATGTCTTAAAATGAAAAGCAAAAGCAAAACAATACTAACTTCTAACCTATTAGCTACTAACTTTTAATTTCAAGCCCTTTACTTTAATGCCATTTAATTCTAGCTTTTATACATTTGCCATATTTCACGTTGTTCTAATTGTTTATGTTAATGCAATTTTCACTTTGTCCATTTAGACCATATTGTGTGATATATTTTGTTTGTGTATACTTTGTTTGTTTGTGTGGTCTTTGACCATTAATGTACATAACAACAAAAACCCTAAAAAAATTGTGTGTGGACTATTGGCTTGATCTTGGACAAATGGACTTATAATTTAGGAAAGATTCCTATGCTAAAGGACTTGGCCAATGCTAACTTATTGTGAAACCAAGTGCTTGCAATTTGAAACTTCATCTGATACATCATTCAAGATCCTTCTCAGTTCATCTGCAACATGATCATTGTGAAGCTGTTATTTTGAACCTGTGACTTGTGAAATTCATATGTTACATGGGCTATTTTGAAGAAGATCATGGAATGGATAAGCTTGGATGTGGCCATCTTTATTTGATGCCTTTGCTCTTCAAGATAATATAATTGTGCATTTGTGTGTTGCTTGACTCTAAAAGTCCAAGGGAATTCTGGGTTTCTATTGACATTCTTGTCTATTGGTTTGCTACCCATTTGGTCAGATCTTTTCAGCTCTAAACTTTTAATTTTGTGCATAGGATAGTCTCTTCATCTTCTCCCTATTTCTTTAATTTAAAAATCTCTCCCTCCCTTTTCAAAATCTTCTTTGTTAGAACTTACTTTGTTCTAAACTTTGACCACCTTTGCAAAAAAAGATAGAAACTTTGGCCTTATGCCATTGCATTTTCAAACTTTTTTTCTTAAATCAAACTTGTAAATAAACTTAACAATACTTGACTTAAATTTTCAAAAAGCCAAAAAGAACTAACTCATTCAAACCATTTTTAGGCCTTTGTGCCTTTCAAACTTAATTTTTGTTAAAAAAAATGCATCCATTTTGAAAATACATATGCACAAAAAAATATAATTAATGAATTCTTTCCTCATCCCCCCATTCTATTTGTTTGTAAACATCACTTTATACAACATACACATGTACACAAAAAGGGCTCCCTAGGAGTACCTAAGACACTTTGGGTGCTAACACCTTCCCTTTGTGTAACCAACCCCCTTACCTGTAATCTTTGACATTTGATTAGTTTTGATTTGAAAACTTCTTACCTTTTGGGCTTTGTTCGTACTTTTTCCCCTTTCCCTTGGAAACAATAAAAGCGCGGTGGCCACTCTTATTATTTGATCTCTAGCTTATCCGTATCTTGATGGTCATGAATTTACCGCTATAGAAATTCATCCCTCCTACAATTGTCTCTTAGGACGTCCGTAGATTCATGAGGTTGGGGCAGTGATATCGACTCTCCATCAGAAGCTGAAGTTTGTGAGAATGGGAAGTTAGTGATCATGGGTGGCGAGCAAGCCATGTTGGTGAGTCATCTCTCTTCATTTTCATACATTGATGTCTATGAAGCTGAGGGAACATCGTTTGAAGCTCTTTCTATTGATGATATTGCTGCTAGGAAGAATGGGGGATCCATGGCATCTTTGAAAGATGCCCAACATGTGGTGGAGAATGGTTAATCTGCTCGGTGGGGACAAGTTATTGAGCTTGTTGAGAACAAGATTAGAGATGGTTTGGGCTTTTCACCTAGTTCAACCCAGATGGATATAAAGCGAACTCAGGAAGTGCTTCACAGTGTTAGCTTTATTCATTCTAAGGATCAGTCTGCTGCCGCCATCCTAGAGGACGATGAAGAGCAAGAAGCACCAATCTTTGTGATGCATGGATCGATATGCCAAAATTAGATTGTTGTTGACGTTCCTTATATTATTCACTTATCAAAGTAATATATTTTTTGTTGTAATATTCAAAAAATCCTTTCACTATGCCCAAGGTCAAAATGAATCTATGTGGGCTTTGTTTCAGATTTGGTCATCATTAATAAAATGTTATTTCGTTTATCCATATTATGTTTTCTCATTTTTATTTTTCTGAAAAATGGTAGCATAAAAAACCAAGATAATAATCACTTTTATATCTTCATCACAAGGTGCATTTATCTGTTCATATTCTAAAATCAAGCATAAAATCATTGTGCATATTAATTGTTAAAATCATTGAAAACAATGATCTTATGCCCTCTCCCAACTTTGAATTCCCTGTGTTCGAAATGGAAGAAGAGGATGTTGAAGAGATTCCTGATGAGATTTCCCGTTTGCTTGAGCATGCGGAGAAGACCATTCAGCCTCATAAAGAGTTATTGGAAGTGATTAATTTGGGTTCTGAAGATAACAAGAAAGAAGTAAAGATTGGGGCATTGCTTTGTCCATATGTTAAGAAGAGCATGGTAGAGCTTCTTAGAGATTGATGCTTTGCATGGACTTATCAAGATATGCCAGGTCTGGATACTAATATTGTGGAGCATCGGTTACCATTGAAGCCATAATGTTCATCGGTTAAACAGAAGTTGAGAAGAACTCACCATGATATGGATGTCAAGATCAAAGAGAAAGTTCAAAAACAAATTGATGTTGGATTTGTTGTTACTTATGAGTATCCTCAATTGGTGACCAAGATTATGCATGTTCCAAAGAAAGATGGAAAAGTTCAGATATGTGTTGATTATAGAGACTTGAACAAAGCTAATTCGGAAGATGATTTTCCTTTGCCGCATATTGACATGTTGGTAAATAATACAACTAAGTTCAATGTCTTCTCCTTTATGGATGGATTCTCCAGCAATAATCAAATCAAGATGGCACCCGAGGACATGGAAACAACAACATTTATTACACCCTGGGGAAGATTCTGCTATAGAGTGATGCCTTTCGGTTTAAAGAATGATGGTGCAATGTACCAAAGATCCATGACTACTCTTTTTCATGACATGATGCACAAAGAGATAGAAGTCTATGTTAATGATATGATTGCTAAGTCGAAGAATGAAGAAGATCATGTTGAGTATTTGTTGAAGTTGTTTCAGTAGTTGGGAAAGTTTAAACTCTGGTTGAATCCTAATAAATGTACTTTCGGTGTCTGGTCAGGGAAGTTGTTGGGTTTCATTGTCATCCAGAAAGGTATTGAAGTAGATTCTGATAAAGTCAGAGCTATTTAAGAGAAGCATGCACCAGAGACAGAAAAGTAAGTCAGAGGGTTCCTTGGGTGCCTAAATTACCTATCCATGTTTATATCTCACATGATTACCACGTGTGGGCCAATATTCAAGTTTCTTTGCAAAGATCAAGGATATGTTTGGATGGAAGATTTCCATAATGCTTTTGATGACATCAAGGAGTATCTGCTTGAACCTCTTGTCTTGTTTCCCCCAGTGGAAGGAAGACCTTTGATTATGTATTTAACTATGTTAGAAGAGTCCATGGGTTATGTACTTGGACAACAAGATGAAACTGGTAGAAAAAAGCATGACATCTACTATCTAAGTAACAAGTTTACAGCTTGTGAGTCTTGGTACTCCATGCTTGAAAAGACTTGTTGTGCTTTAGCATGGGCTGTCAAATGTTTATGCCAATATATGATCAATCATACCACTTGGTTGATATCTAAAATGGGTCCAATCAAGTATATTTTTGAAAAGCCTACTTTGACTTGAAGGATAGATCGTTGGCAAATGTTATTGCCTGAATATGATATTGAGTGCCATACTTAGAAGGCGGTTAAAGGAAGTATTCTCGCAGATCATTTGGCTCACCAGCCTATCGATGATTATCAATCCATAAGGTTTGACTTCCATGATGAAGATGTTATGTACTTAAAAGCTAAAGATTGTGATGAGCCATTGCTTGAAGAAGGACCAGAGCCTGAATCTCAGTGGGGTTTAGTGTTTAATGGAGTTGTTAAATCTTATTGTAAAGGAATTGGGGAAATCGTTATTACTCATAAGGGTTCTCATATCCCTATCACTACAAGATTGATGTTTGATTGCATGAAGAATATGGCAGAATATGAAGCTTGTATCATGGGTCTTGAAGAAGCCATTGATTTGAGAATTAAAATCCTTGATGTATATGGGGATTCACCCCTGGTGGTTAATCAGATTAAAGGAGAATGGGAGACTAATCATCCTGGCTTAATTCCTTACAAAGATTATGCAAGGAGGTTGTCGACTTTCTTCAATAAAGTGGAGTTTCATCATATACCTCACAAAGAGAATCAGATGGCGGATGCTCTCGCTACTTTGTTTTCTATGTATAAAGTAAATCGTTGGAATGACACACCCAATATCACGATTATGCACCTTGATAGTCCTGCTCACGTGTTTGCAGCAGAAAAAGTTACAAATGATAAGCCTTGAAATCATGATATTAAGTGTTTTCTCTAGAGTCACGAATACCTGCTTAGGGAATCCAGCAAAGATAAGAAGACTTTGAGAATATTGGATGACAATTTCTTTCTAAATGAAGATGTGATGCACAAGAGAAACTTTGACATGGTCTTGCTCAGATGTGTGGATAGACACAAAGAAAACATGTTAATGCAAGAAGTTCATGAAGGATCCTTTGCTACTCATCCCAATGGGCACGCAATGGCTAAAAAGATGTTAAAGGCAGGTTACTATTGGATGACAATAGAATTTGATTGTTGTAAATATGTGAATAAGTGCCATAAATTTCATATTTATGCTAATACGATTCATGTGCCTCCAACACTTCTCAATCTTATTTCATCTCCCAAGCCTTTGTCTATGTGGGGAATCAATATGATTAGTATGATTGAACCCAAAGCTTCGAATGGACATCGTTTCATCCTGGTAGCTATTGATTACTTCACCAAATGGGTTGAATCAACATCTTTTGCTAATGTGATCAAGCAGGTTATGGTCCGTTTTATCAAGAATCAAATTATTTTCTGATATGGTGTTTCAAGTAAGATCATTACTGATAATTGGTCGAACTTGAATAATAAGATGATGAAAGAGATTTGTGATGACTTCAATATTGAATATCATAACTCTTCTCCTTACATACCTAAGATGAATGGGGCTGTTGAAGCCGCAAATAAGAATATTAAGAAGATTACCCAGAAGATGGTTGTGACGTATAAAGATTGGCATGAGATGCTCCTGTTTGCTTTGCATGGATACCGTATGTCCGTATGTACTTCAACAGGGGAAACCCCTTTCTCTATTGTGTATGGCATGGAAGCAGTGCTCCCTGTAGAGGTGGAGATCCCATCAATGTGAGTCTTGATGGAAGCCAATTTGTGTGAGGCTGAATGGTGTCAGAACAAATATGATCAGTTGAATATAGTTGAAGAAAAAAGAATGACGACTTTGTGTCATGGCCAATTATATGAAAAGATAATGAAGAAAGTATTTGACAAGAAGGTTCGATCTCATGTATTCAGAGAAGGTGACATTGTGCTCAGGAAGATCTTGTCTTTCAAGATTGATTCTAGAGGCAAGTGGACTCCTAATTATGAAGGCTCATATGTTGTTAAGAGATCTTTTTTTGGTGGTGCAATGACTCATACAACTATGGATGGTGAGGAGCTCCCTCGTCCCAGGAATGTCGATTTAGTCAAGAAATACTTCGCCTAAAAAAAATAAAAAGAATTGCTCACTAAGTTGAAAACCTAAAAAGGCGGCTTAGGAAAAAATGAGCATTTCGGTGGATTGGAAACCCGAAAGGGAGGTCCAGGAAAAAATTAGAGACATAAACAGAAAGTAATCATCCCGTTAGATTGAACCCGAAAGGGAAATCTATGCAAAAGTTAGGGACTATGGCAAGTAACTGCATCAGGCCAGACTTGATCGTTTGAAGCAACATTGTCTATCAAAGGTTCCTATACAGTCATCCTCGACCAAAATTCAAAGCATAATGGAATTCAAAGTTGTTAGGGAGAAGAGTGGTCATTGTATTTCGATGAAGCCATGTCCATGTATTTACCATTTTTTTCAACTTTGTAATAATCCACGGAGTCATGCCATTCGTAGACTACCATTCTATCAATAAAATTTGAGCCTTTTACCCATTTGTTTGTTATTCTTATTTTGTTTCAGTTTACAAAATTTAATTTATTTTTTATTATAATTTTTGAAACAAAAGATATCTAAACAATCATGTTTTGGAAATTTACAAAAAAATGTATTCTTCCTCGACTTGTGAATATGAAAGAGGAATGTTAATAGCAATCTCAAGGATGGTAAGATCCTGAAGAATGGAGTTTAGTGACTTCCCCAGACCGGATTTCCTTTTGTTACATGTATAACAGTTTCCCTAGCATAATATTGCAGAAATCGTAGAATTCCAAGCAAGATCTCCGCCAGTATCTTTGCTTTGTTGAGATTAGCCGAGTATCTGGTTGTACCGTGTTATCGGTCTAACTCCCTTTGCGCCTATTTTGTCAGCATATTCATACATATATGCATATCATCATGATTTTTCTTTGCTAATTTTGCATTCTCTTAGTGCCTCTCCACTTTCTGGTGCTTTCACTCCCCCGCAGAGTATGTGTATCCTCTCTCTCCAATAGATAGTCGACCTTAAGCAGAAAGTTCTTATCCTTTCTAAATTCCCCACAGAGCTTGATCCTCGTGGAAAATTTTAGTTCAATTTTCCTTTCCAGTTCATTACTTGGAAGGAATTAATCTCCAATTGACTTCATGTCCTCATTGGATTTAGTCTTCTTTGACCGTTTCTCTCCAGCTCGTTCCTTGGTTGAATTTTGGTCCCTTTTGAGCTCGTTACCTTGATTAAGCTATCACTTGGATGATAGTAGGTATTAGTTCCTCTTACCTTCAATTGGTTGAATTTGTTAAGTTACCACTTGGCTGGTAGTTGGTATTCATTATGTTTGAGCTTATTACCTTTGTTAAGCTATCACTCGGATGATAATAGGTAATAATTGCTCTTACCTTCGATTGGTTTCCTTTGTTAAGTTACCGCTTGGATGGTAGTTGGTAATCATTATGTTTGAGCTTATTAGCTTTGTTAAACTATCACTTGGCTGATAGTAGGTAATAATTCCTCTTACATTCTATTGGTTTCCTTTGTTAAGTTATCACTTGGATGATAGTTGGCAATCTTTCTGTTTGAGATTATTACCTTTTTTAAGCTATCACTCAGCTGATAGTAGGTAATAGTTCCTCTTACCTTCAATTGGTTGCCTTTGTTAAGTTACCAGTTGGTTGGTAGTTGGTAATCATTCTGTTTGAGCTCATTACCTTTGTTAAGCTATCACTCAACTTATAGTAGGTAATAGTTCCTCTTACCTTCGATTGGTTGCCTTTGTTAAGTTACCACTTGACTGGTAGTTAGTAATCATTTTGTTTGAGCTTATTACCTTTGTTAAGCTATCACTTGGCTGATAGTTAGGTAATATTCCTCCTCTAGTGGAGTTGGGTTTTTCCCCTTTGATGATTCTTTTCCCCGATGGAACCTTACCTTGTTAAGTTTCCCCGTTGGGTCTTTGTTATGGTCATTCTCTAACTATACATTGGTTTCTTTCCAAGTGATGGTTATTTTCGAGTTTTTTTCTTTTCCCATGCGAAACTTTGTTTGTCCCTAGTCGGGTCCCCCTATGGAAACTGTTATTCCCCTCCCACAGAGATCCTTGGTTGCATTCATATCATATCATATCATAAGCATTTTACGGTATCTTAGGGCCAAAAATTGGGTCTTTCATATTTAAGTCTCTTCAATCTTGTCGAGACAAAGATTCCAACCTTCATATCTCCAAATTGAAGAAACTTAAATAGGGGAATCTGTCATACCCTAACTTTTAACCCTAAGATCCCACATATTATTTGTTAGAACAAGATTTTGATTTTGTAATATATCTCTAAGTTTTGATGATAACAAAGAATAAAACAATTTGGTACCCTAAAAAATTTCTTTAGTGTGCAGGATTCTAACTTAAAATGACTATGAGGAAAATAATATTTGGCATATGACATAGTCCAAAAAAGCTGACTCAACAGAAAGAAATCAGATCTGACTCTTAACAAGAACACGTCTGAGGAGCAATCACTTGAAGAATCTGACGTTGAAGCTCAAGCAGTGATATCCGAAGACTACAAGCTCTGTTATCTGAGGACTGCAAGCGCTAATATATGAAGACTACAATTCTGATATCTGAAGACTATAATGTTTGATATCTGAAGACTGCAAGCTTTGATATCTGAAGACTGCAAAAGATATTTGAACTCTAACTCTGAAGACTCTGATCATGCTCACTCTGATACATGCTCAACTCATCACCTGATTAGAAAATTACGTTAGAAATATTCAACTTGAAATTCACTTCTCTTTAAGGAAACAATTGCTTATGTTCCAAGACTGCTATGGAAAGGACAAGAAATTTAATACCTTTAACCCCTATAGCTGGCGACGACACTGAAATTCACTGTATTTTCGACTCCGATTTCGCATGCATTTTAGTAGTTTTATTGTTATTTTGTTGTGTTATTACTATGTTTCTCTTTGTTTTCAGGTTTTTACTTTAATCGGAGCCCCGATCGAGAAAAGGAGTGAAAATGAGCTAAAAACCCTAAAATTCAACATTTTGCACTTGTGACTCCCACTGTGGTTGGCGCCATAGACCCAGCCATGACGTGTCACAACTCAAATTCCCTCAACTGCTACGTTCCCCACTACTTCCACTAAGGCGCCACAATTTGGCCTTATGGCGGGCGCCACAAGAGGAAAAGTTTTCCCTCCCAATTTCAAACTGAAGGGCATCCTTGTCTTTTCCATTATTTTACTTGCCTATAAATAGCGACTCGAATTCATTTGTTTAATCATCCAAACTTAGAGCAGAGACAAACTTAGAGCAAACTTAGTTTGACTTAGGCATATATTCAGTATTTTAAAGTGGTAATCGCTTCGCATTGGGGTGTTACCACAATTGTGTAATCAAGTCTGTGATCGAGTCTGTAATCGAGTTTGGAGCACTTTGGAAGGAAGTTAATCCTGCCGCCATTTTCATATTCGCTTTGCATTTTATTCGACCCTTCGATTGGAGCAGGTTTTTATTGCCTTACCTTTATCTATTTATTTCTCGTACTCGCTTTACTTTATTTATTTCTCGCACTCGCTTTACTTTATTTATTTCCCGCATTGTCTTTACTTTATTTATTTCTCGCACTCGCTTTACTTTTATTTATTTCCCGCACTCGCATTACTTTTATTTATTTTCCGCACTCACACTACTTTTATTTATTTTCCGCACTCACACTACTTTTATTTACTTTCCTCACTCACACTACTTTTATTTAAATTAAAATGCACCTTTACTTTACCATGTCTAACTAAACCTATAAGGTTAGAATGTAAGGATCGTAATTGAACCGATAATCCGTACAATTGTTCGTAGAAACACTTAAGGGCTATTTTGACTTTCAACTTATGTTTTCCCACACTTAATTTCCGTTGGGTAAGATCGAAAGCCGTCCAACGTCTATTTAAACTTAATTGTTTTTGACTATTTCAAATACAGCGAAAGTGCTTTGTTTAGTTCATTAAGAGTTTTTAACTTCAGAAGAAAAGAGATTTTAAAACTATTTTCGGACGCGTTTATAAGTTTAGGGTCTGGTTCGTGAGAACCTCTTTTGGTTAGGAAATCCAGGTTAAAATACTTTTCAACTTAGTCAAGATACTATATTTCTTAAAAATAGGTTTACTACTCTAACGCAATGCACGCCTTTTTATAAGTGACAATAAGAGGGTTTGATTAGGGAGTACAACTCAGTTCTGAATACGCGAAAGCGACAGTTCCTGTTAAATTGGTTCTTTTCAAAGTAGGAAACACTGCCCATAAGTAGTTCTATTAGCAAGTACTTGGATTATTAATTGATTATGTGAATTACATTCGAGCCTGTCTTTATTAATTGAACTTTATTCAACACTTTACTTTTCATTGCACACTCTAAAAACCCCTATTTTGATTGCCTTAGATAAACACCATAACAATAGATAACGATAGATTGACACTTGGTCTCTGTGGATTCGACAATCTTTTATATTACTCTGACGCGTTCGTATACTTGCGAAAAGCACGCATCAAGTTTTTGGCGCCGTTGCCGGGGACCAATTTCGTCAAATTTCTTTACCCTGTTGTTATATCGTTTAGACTGATTACCCAGTTAGGGACCAAGGTTGACAAAATAGTTAATCATACCAAGATGCTTGAAACCCAGATCTCTCAGGTAGCTTTAAACCAAGCCCCTCAGACTACACCTGGAGGACAGTTCCGTGGACAACCTCAACAGAATCCGAGAGGATAAGCCAATGCCATTACCCTACAAAGTGGGAACGCTTATGATGAGCCACCAAACCCAAGATTGAGCGAACCCGAAACTTCTAAGGAATATACCAAACCCCCGGATGAAGTAGAGGAACCAGAGGAATCTGAAAAATAGGAAGGTCAAGAAAAAAGATAAAAACCTAAAGATAAAGCTTACGTACCACCCCTGCCATATAAACCACCTATACCATATCCGCAAAGACTCAAACAAGCCCAGATCAATAAACAATATCAAAAATTTATTAAAGTTATAGAAAAACTTCATGTAGAAGTCCCTTTCACAGAAGCCATCACCCAAATACCTTCTTATGAAAAGTTTCTCAAAGACATCCTTACCAACAAACGTAGACTTGACGATCCGAAGCCCTTGGAATGTAATTCTATTTCCGAGAATAAGTTAGCCAAAAAAGATAAAGATCCTAGAAATTTATCCATTCCCTGTCTTTTGGGTAGTCATGTCATCGAAAAAGATTTTCTTGACTTAGGAGCTAGTGTGAGCTTAATGCCTTTAGCAGTTTGTGAGAGGTTAAACTTAGGAGAATTACAACCCACTAAGATGTCACTTCAGTTAGCCGATAGATCTGTTAAGTATCCAATAAGAAGTTTAGAAGATGTCCCTGTTAGGATAGGTCAGTTATTTATCCCTACTGATTTTATTGTCATGGAGATCAAAGAGGACAATGCTATACCAATCCTTCTAGGTAGACCATTCTTATCAACTGCAGGAGCCATAATAGATGTCAAGAGAGGAAAGTTGACCTTTGAGGTAGGTGACGAGAAAATAGAATTTATACTTTCGAAATTTCTTATGGCACCTGTGATGGGAGACGCATGTTATGCCTTAGATATCATTGATGAATGCGTTGGGGAATTAGAACAAGAAGAAATCATAAAAACAATTAAGTTACCATCAACCCTCATAATGGAAGATGATGACTTTAAGAAACCCTACATCGATGATAACCTTTACGAATGTTTATCCCTTACCCCAGATCCTATGCCATGCCCTAAGAAACCAACCTTAGAACTTAAGGAACTGCCTAAGAATCTGAGATATGAGTTCCTCGATGAAGAGATGAACCGTCCAGTTATAGTCAGTGCTACCTTGAGCCAAGAGGAAACGAACTGACTTTTAGATGTTTTACGAAGATATCCCTCAGCCTTAGGATATAATATCTCTGACCTGAAAGGTATAAGCCCATCTGTATGCATGCTTCAGATTTCGCTCGAAGAAGATTCAAAACCCTCCAGAGAACATCAGAGAAGAATAAACCCTATAATGAGTGATGTTGTTAAAAAGGAAGTTCTTAAGTTACTTGAGACATGTATAATCTATCAGATCTCGGATAGTAAGTGGGTGAGCCTGGTGCATGCAGTACCTAAAAAGGGAGGCATCACAGTCGTGCAAAACGATAAAGGTGAACATGTAACAAAACGATTAGAAGGAGGATGGAGGATGTGTATAGATTATAGAAAATTAAATAAAGCAACCGGGAAGGATCATTTCCCTTTACCATTTATAGACCAGATGTTGGAGCGTCTAGCCAGACACTCTTACTTCTGCTATCTAGATGGATACTCAGGATTCTTCCAAATACCTATCCACCCCGAAGATTAAGAAAAAACTACCTTTACATGCCCTTTATGGAACTTTTGCCTACAGACGAATGCCATCCGGCCTCTGTAATGCCCCAGCTACTTTCCAACGCCGCATGATGTCAATCTTTGAAGATTACCTAGATGGTATCATGGAAGTGTTTATGGATGATTTCTCGGTTTGCGGATTTGATTTCCACAATTGTCTTGCTAACCTTGAGAAAATCCTGGAGAGATGCGTGGAGGTAAACCTCGTGCTAAACTGGGAAAAGTGCCATTTCATGGTGACCGAAGGAATTGTTTTAGGACACATAGTTTCCGAAAAAGGTATAGAGGTAGATAGAGCTAATATAGAAGTTATAGAAAACCTAAAACCACCCAAAACTATCAGAGAAGTCCGAATTTTTCTTGGACATGCTGGATTCTACCGGCGTTTTATCAAGGACTTCTCCAAAATAACTAAACCCTTAACTGGCCTTTTAATGAAAGATGCTGAATTCATTTTCAATGAAAAATGTAATGACACATTTAATCTTTTAAAGCAAGCATTATTATCAGCACCTATTATGAAACCCCCTGATTGGTCAGAACCTTTTGAGATAATGTGCGATGCTAGTGATTATGTTGTTGGAGCCGTTCTAGGACAAAGGAAAGATAAAAAATTACATGCAATATATTATGCCAGTAGAACCCTAGATGCTTCCCAACTTAACTACGCAACAACTGAAAAGGAATTACTCGTTGTAGTCTTCGCTATAGACAAATTTAGATCTTATCTAGTAGGAGCAAAAATTATAGTTTACACCGATCATGCTGCCATTTGTTACCTATTAAGTAAAAAGGATGCCAAGCCAAGGTTACTCCGATGGATTCTATTACTACAAGAGTTTGATTTAGATATAAGAGATAAAAAAGGCACTGAAAATGTAGTAGCTGATCACCTTTCTAGGCTAGAACATCTAAAACCAGACTTAGTACCCATAAATGATGATTTCGTCTATGATAGACTGATAACTAGACTAGAAACCATTGAAGATGATAACCTAGGCCCTCATGAGCACTTCCAAAACTCCTTAGCAGTAAGTAACGTACCATAGTATGCAGACTTTGTTAATTACCTAGCCGATGATATCGTACCCCCTGATCTTCACTACCACCTCAAGAAGAAATTCTTCCACGATGTGAGAAACTTTTATTCGGACGAACCGCTCCTTTTTCAAAAGGGGAAAAGATGGCATTTTTCGCCGTTGCGTTCCAGAAGAGGAGGTAAATAGTATAATAGAGCATTGTCACTCTGCACCCTATGGTGGACGTGCGAGCAACTCTAAGACATACACCAAGATTCTTCAAGTTGGCCTATTCTGGCCTACCATGTGGCGTGATGTCTATGCTTGCATTGTCAAATGTGATAGATGCCAACGCACTGGAAACATTTCAAGGCGTGACGAAATGCCTCTGAGAAACATTCAAGAAGTAAAACTCTTCGACGTATGGGGTATAGATTTCATGGGACCTTTCCCACCATCCTTAGGAGACATGTATATCTTAGTAGCTGTAGACTACGTGTCTAAGTGGATTGAAGATATAGTTGCACCCACAAACGACACTAGGGTTGGGACTAAGCTATTTAAAAACTATATATTCCCTAGATTTGGAACACCACATTTAGTCATAAGCGATGGAGGATCACACTTCATATCGAGGATATTTGATAAAATTTTAAGATAATGTGGAGTTAGGCATAGAGTAGCAACACCATACCACCCACAAACTAGTGGCCAAGTAGAAGTATCTAATAGGGAGATAAAACAAATCCTAGAAAAAATTGTTTCTATCTCTAGGAGAGACTGATCTCAGAAGCTTCAAGAAGCATTATGGGCCTACCGAACCGCTTTCAAAACCCCTATAGGAACAACTCCCTACCAACTAGTTTATGGAAAATCCTGTCACTTACCATTCGAATTAGAGCATAAGGCCTATTGGGCCATTAAAACTTTGAATTTAGACTACCTGACCGCCGGAGAAAAGCGTATCCTTGACATTCATAAACTAGAAGAACTTAGGCAATCTGCCTACGAGAATGCAAAAATATACAAAGAGGGAACAAAAGCCTGGCACGACAAAATAATAGTAAAGAAAAACTTTAGTATAGGTGACCCTATTCTCCTTTTCAACTCTAGGTTACGACTCTTCCCTGGGAAACTACGCTCAAGATGGACTGGCCCTTTCGAAGTATCCAAGATTCTGATATCCGGAGCCGTAGAAATCAAGAACGAAACCTATAGTCCATTCATTATAAATGGACAAAGACTCAAGCTCTACAAAGGAGGAGACATTCCAGCATACTACTCAAGCCACACTCTGATTGATCCACCGATTCCTACTACTACAAGTGTATAAATTCTGATCGTCAAGCTAATGACATTAAACAAGCGCTGCTTGGGAGGCAACCCATGGTTTTTTTATTTTATTTTACTTTTTTTGCATTTACTTTATTTTATTTTTATTTTTATTTTTTTTATCATATTTTCATTGAGACTAAATATTTGAATGGTTTGTATTTTCAGGATCCCTTTTCCTAACTTTTACAGGATGCAGGACTTCGACGATATGCACGTAGCCTATAGAGATGATGCTTAGAGAGAGCACTACATAGCTCTTTATCATGGCCCTATGGCGCCCACACGCTATCCAGATCAGCACTGCATGGAAGCCCTGGGTATCGAGCCGAGTATCCGATTTCTGAGCCACCAGCTTCATTGGGACGAGTTCGCTAACAACCTGAGTAACACCTACAGGAACTTGACATTGGAGTTCCTCAATTCATTTGATTATGACCCATACTCTGGACCGGATGGGTATGCTGCTTACAGGCTCTTTAGAGTTGAGTACTCTTTCAGCCAGAAAGAGTTCGGTGACCTATTGGGTTTCCAGACCACTCCTGACGCTATCCCTGAGACACCTATGGGATACTTTCTGGGTAAGGAGGTGGAAAAGTTATGGAGTGATATATCAGGTGGAGGGAGTCAGGATCCTTCTATTCAGCTATCCCAAGCTATACATAACCCTGCTTTTAGATACTTCTAGATGATACTGGCACATTCCTTCCTAGGAAGACCAGATGCTGAGACATTACTAAGTGAGGAGGAGATATTCCTACTATTTTGTGCATCCCAGTCTCGCCCAGTAGCATGTGGGAACTTTCTTTTATGTGGCCTCAGCGGTGTTTCCAGATTGACCGAAGGAGTCATTCATGTAGGAGGGATCATCACACTGATTGCTATCGCTTTAGGTCTATCTCGCAAGCTGTTACATCTCCGGACCTACTATGGGTACCCTACCATGGATATCGATTTCTGTTTGACCAGAGGGTTGATGAGGAGAGCCTCCTTCCACCCATGTCAGTTCAGATTGCTAGTCGACAGCGAGGCGATTCATTATTTTACACTACCTGATCCTATGATGACTAATGTGCATGATCCAGCTAACTGGAGTTATGCCTTGGAGGGCCAGGGAGAGACTATCAAGGAGCCGAGATCCCCACCTATTGCTGAGTACACCCCCACACCGCCTTCGCCCAGAATCACTATATTCTCTAACAATTTATCATTGCAGACTCCAGACATCCGCACCCAGATCGCAGAGTGTCGTCGAGAGATTGTCGGGCTTAGACAGAAGGTGGCTGACCTCACCTTACAGATGGGAGTATCTGATCTCACACACGCTACCTAGGCTGACTGTTTATACCAAGAGATCGCCGAGCTTCCTCAGGAGATAGCCATTCTCCGTGGATCTACTCAGGAAGACGAACCCCCTACTATATGATCTTACCATCTCATTTTATTTTGTCTCATTTATGCTTATATTTTTCGCATTTACCTAACTTATTTTATATCATTGCATTTAGGATATTTTTCTTAACTATGTCAGCATATTGATATTTCTACGTTTATATATATATATATATATATATATATATATATATATATATATATATATATATATATATATATATATATATATATATATATATATATATATATATATTTGTTTTATGTTTGTTTATTTTATTTACATTTTATTATAGTTTAAATATGTTAATTGTTTATTTATTTATTAGTCTAATGTTTTAAATTTTATTTTTATAAAATTATGCAAGCCTTATGTCAATAGGAATTACAATGCAAACGCTATCTGGACCCCCCAACCAAAAAGACAACGAGAAGCCCAAGCCAAAATGATCAAAATCCGGCCCAACCGAATTTTGCCTTGTGGCGCCCGCCATAGATGTTGTGGCGCCCGCCACAGTGTTTATATAAGCTCGAGGCAGGCTCCCTCTCTTCACCATTTTCACACCTTAAAACCTTCAAAACTCATTTTTCCACCTTGCAAAAACGCCCTTGAACCCCACAAAAGCTCATACATTTCCCATCTTCACACTATACAAATCATTTTCCCAACTTCCGTTTTCATTTTCATCCGTCAAATCTCATAAAAATCCCACCTTTTTACAAACCCATTTCATCTTCTTCATCACATTACAAGAGCTACATAATGGAGTTCAATGGATTCATCCTTCGTCAAGGGAAACCGGGTGATAGGAAAAGGAAGAGTATCGAACGATTGCAAAATCGGGAGATCCTCCCGACAAGGTATGTTGATGAAAATTGTCTCTACACTTTGGGTATCTACCATAGCATTTTTTATTTATTAGATAATTTAGATTTGCATAGTATCTTTTCAAACAAAGAACCTACCTATGAGCGATTGACAATCGAATTTTTAAGTTCTTTAATCTATATTGTCAATCCTAACACTGCTAGCACAGTTGGTACTGTCCGATTTAGAATGTTTGCTGTTGAATATGAATTCAATACCGACGAACTAGTAGGCTTGTTAAGAATCCCTCATGGGGACGGTGCTATTTGTGAGGCCCCTTTGGATTCGGATTGGTCGGTTGAGGTGTTTTCCTTCTGGCAGAGATTGTCAAACACTTCCATAAATTCTTTTGAAGGAATTCTTGCCCCGACCATCCATAACTCGGCCACCAGAGTTTTCAGATATCTGTTGGCATGTACTATTTTTGGCCGGGAGAATCCAAATAAGGTCAATGCTCGAGAGCTTCTATTTTTGCAAGGAAACCTCACAAATAGAAGAATTAATTCGGTCCCGTTCATACTCGCACATATGGATTTAACTTTAAATAAAGTGGGACCGATTGTTTTCGGAGGATTGATTACGTCTATTGCTCGGGCGCTTAACCTGAACAATGAGATAGCTACCCTAGATCCCTTACCTCCTCGCACAATTAACCTAAATTTCTGAGAGACATGAAATTATGCCGATTGAGGAGAGAAGGAGGCTATGTTCTTATGGTTCATGGTGTAGCTATCCCATCTATTGTTTTACCATGCACTAGACATACTGATGTACGTGATGAAAGGAATTGGACCTACGTTTTAGATGCTCCACCTGTTTTAGGTCCTCTTCCTCCTAATGTTCCTGATGAGGCGGGACATGACACTAATGAAGAATATGATCGGAGAGAGAGATCTCCCGCACCTCATGTGTCCCCCCATCATCCTTCACCACCACACACCGCACCATCTTCTTCTTTTGCAGGTTTTACTCCTGGCTTCTATATTACAGAAGAGATGTGGCGTGACCACATGGCTAGAGAGCAAAGGCGTGACGACCTACTCTCTACCATCCAACAACAATTGGGGGATAACATGAGCTTCATGTAAGAATCGCAGTGGAGGACGGATAGATCCTATGACACTGTTTTACAGTCCCTACTAACGATCATAAATACGCAAGCCCGTCAGCAACAATACCACCGTCAACATACTGCACTCATCGAAGCCACTCAAAGTTCCATTTTGGGTAACCTTCGAGAGGTGAGGACTACTCAGGATGCTTTACAAGCCAGGATGGATCAGAGAGACCGCCGTACCCGATCCCGTCGTCCACCTCAGGATGGCGAAGGCACCAGTGGTCAGCAGTAGGATGTCAGGTGACTCTCCCCTTATCTTATTTTGAAACATTGGGGACAATGTTCGATTTAAGTGTGGAAGGAGACTTTATCGCTTTTCTTTATCGCTTTTCTTTGCTGTTTTTAGATAGTTTGTTTATTTTTATTTATTGCTTTTTAGTTGCTTATTTTGCTTTTAGTGTTTTAGATAATGCATGAGTCTGACGAGTCAGCAGTATAGTGTATGTTTAGTACAGTCTAATCTCCCCATACCTTTATCCCTGCCCTACCAAAAAAAAATTTTGCAAAAGAAAACAATGTTATTCTGAAAGTTTTTGGATTTTTAAGACGGGTTTGAGTAAGGATGCGGTGACTTGGGAGAAATTTTTGAAACATCAGTTTTGTTTTAGCACCATAGACTTCGTAAATATAGGAATCATTCCCGAAACCCCATATACCATGGCCTTAATCATCATTTCAGTATAAGTCCTTAGTAGTTTATTCCAGCAGTCAGCTCCAGCCTATGCATCCTCTATGCAGGGGACCGATGAACATAAGTGAATGATCCAGTGAAATAAATAAAAGAAAACAAAAAGGCAAATCTGGTATAGGTGACCCTCACAAAGTCATTTAAACCAAAATAGTTGTAAAAATTTGCTACAAAAAGAAAAAGAAAAAGAAAAACTTACCCACTGTTAGTTGGTTCAGAGGTATCTGGCACTGAACTCGGTAGAGCGGATTACGATCCGATCCCCCACAATTGCTGTTGGCCTGAATGAAAAGGACAGAAAAAGAGATGAAGAGGCAGGCCTAGGTATTGTGGGATAGTATGGGTTGGTTAATGTAGGAATGAAGTTTATGTCCGTGTTTGCGGATAAGTGTCATCATGATACCCTTAGTTCACTCAGTTAGTACCTATCACTGCATCCCGACTTGAACTTAGAAATATTTCTAGCCCGAATCACTCGTTGACACCTGTTCTTCTTCTATGAGCTTTTTAGTGTTTTGCTTGAGGACAAGAAAAGGTTTAGCTGTGGGAGAGTTTGATGACACTGAAATTCACCGTATTTTTCGACTCTGATTTCGCATGCATTTTAGTAGTTTTATTGTTATTTTTTTGTGTTATTACTATGTTTCTCTTTGTTTTCAGGTTTATACTTTAATCGGAGCCCCGATCTAGAAAAGGAGTGAAAATGAGCTAAAAACCCTAAAATTCAGCATTTTGCACTTGTGGCTCCCACTGTGGCTGGCGCCATAGACCCAGTCATGACGTGTCACAGCTCAACTTCCCACAACTGCCACGTTCCCCACTACTTCCACTAAGGCGCCACAATTTGGCCTTATGGCGGGCACCATGGACTTGTGGCGGGCACCACAAGAGGAACATTTTTCCCTCCCAATTTCAAACTGAAGGGCATCCCTGTCTTTTCCATTATTTTACTTGCCTATAAATAGCGACTTGAATTCATTTGTTTAATCATCCAAACTTAGAGCAGAGACAAACTTAGAGCAAACTTAATTTCACTTAGGCATATATTCAGTATTTGAAAGTGGTAATCGCTTCGCATTGGGGTGTTACCACAATTGTGTAATCAAATCTACGATCGAGTCTGTAATCGAGTTTAGAGCACTTTGGAAGGAAGTTAATCCTGCCGCCATTTTCATTTCCGCTTTGCATTTTATTCGACCCTCCGATTGGAGCAGGTTTTTATTGCCTTACCTTTATCTATTTATTTCTCGCACTCGCTTTACTTTATTTATTTCTCGCACTCGCTTTACTTTATTTATTTCCCGCACTATCTTTACTTTATTTATTTCTCGCACTCGCTTTACCTTTATTTATTTCCACACTCGCAGTACTTTTATTTATTTCCCGCACTCGCACTACTTTTATTTATTTTTCGCACTCGCACTACTTTTATTTACTTTCCGCACTCGCACTACTTTTATTTAAATTAAAATGCACCTTTACTTTACCATTTCTAACTAAACCTATAAGGTTAGAATGTAAGGATCGTAATTGAACCGATAATCCGTACAATTGTTAGTTTGACTTTCAACTTAAGTTTTCCCGCATTTAATTTTTGTTTAGTTCATTAGGAGTTTTTAACTTAAGAAGAAAAGAGATTTTAGAACTATTTTCGGACGCGTTTATATGTTTAGAGTCTGGTTCGTGAGAACCTCTTTTGGTTAAGAAATCCAGGTTAAAATACTTTTCAACTTAGTCAAGATACTATATGTCTTAAAAATAGGTTTACTACTCTAACGCAATGCGCGCCTTTTTATAAGTGACAATAAGAGGGTTTGATTAGGGAGTACAACTCGATTCTGAATACGCGAAAGCGTCAGTTCCTGTTAAATTGGTTATTTTCAATGTAGGAAACACTGCCCATAAGTAGTTCTATTAGCAAGTACTTGGATTATTAATTGATTATGTGAATTACATTCGAGCCTGTCTTTATTAATTGAACTTTATTCGACACTTTACTTTTCATTGCACACTCTAAAAACCCTATTTTGATTGCCTTAGATAAACACCATAACAATAGATAACGATAGATTGACACTTGGTCTCTGTGGATTCGACAATATTTTATATTACTCTAACGCATTCGTATACTTACGAAAAGCACGCATCAGCTGGCACGAAATCTGCATTGATTTCCCTCCAACGGTATCATCTCAAAGTGCTATATAAAGGCTTTCTCACACTTGCTGAAACAACAACTTATACACAACGAAACTACTTTGACAACTATATTTCCATACTCTTAATACTCATTTTCATTATTGTAGGAAATACTTCCACACAAGAGTTGTTGCTCAATATTGTGTTGTTGTGTTTTATCGCTCTTAACGTGTGTTTATACTGCTTATCTAGAAGCCTTTAGTCAAACACTTGTATTTCTAAAACTCTTTGTAATTCCTTAAGTGACTTGTTTAGGTCTGTAGACTTGAGAGGGCTAAAAGTTTGTTAAAATCTTAAACATTTTTGTAATCTGTTGAGATTATTGGATAAGTCCTTATTGAAGGAGAAATCACCTTGGCCGGGTGGACTGGAGTAGCTTTGAATTTCAAGCAAACCAGGATAAACTCTTTGTGTTGTTAGCATTTATTTTATGTGTGTGGTGTTGCAAAAAGTTTTTAATTCCTGTGAAAACAATTCAAACCCCCCTTTCTTGTTTTTATCTACCTTCAATTAGTATCAGAGCTTAGGCTCTCTTATTGATTTTTAAATCAAACACTTAGCCATGTAGAGAGACCTAGGGTGAGAAATACTTCATGGCTAACACAAATGAAAGAGATTGCTACAAAGCAAAACCTCCAGTTTTTTATGGAGAAAAATTTGACTACTGGAAGGACAGAATTGAAAGTTTCTTCCTAGACTACGACGCTAATCTCTGGAATATGGTTACAAATGGTTATGAACCACCCATGTCTGAAACTGGTAAATGCTTGATGTTTGTTAATGAAGAGCAATGGGTGTGGCATAAACGCTTGGGTCATATTAGCTTGAGGAGGATTTCTCAGCTAAATAAACTTGAGTTAGTCAGAGGCCTGCCTAAGCTGAAGTTTTATTCAGATGCTCTTTGTGAAGCATGTCAGAAAGGAAAATTTTCTAAAACCACTTTCAAAACCAAAAATACTGTTTCCACCTCTAAACCTCTGGAACTTCTACACATTGATCTTTTTGGACATGTTAAGACAGCGTCAGTCAATGGTAAGAAGTATGGACTTGTCATTATTGATGACTACAGTCGTTGGACATGGGTGAAATTCTTAAGGCACAAGAATGACTCACATTATGTGTTCACAAGTTTCTGTTCAAAAGTGCAAAATGAATTTGACTCTAAGATTATCAAAGTCAGAAGTGATCATGGTGGATAATTTGAAAACACACTTTTTGAAGAACTTTTTAACTCTAATGGAATATCCCATGATTTCTCCTGTCCTAGAACTCCACAATAAAATGGAGTTGTAGAAAGGAAGAATAGGACTCTCCAAGAAATGGCTAGAACCATGATCAATGAGACTAATGTGGCTAAGCACTTCTGAGCAGAAGCTGTGAATACATCATGTTACATTCATAATAGAATCTCTATCAGACCTATTCTGGAGAAGACTCCTTATGAACTATGCAAGGGAAGAAAACCCAACATTACTTACTTTCATCCTTTTGGATGCTCTTGTTTTATTCTGAACACTAAAGAAAATCTGAACAAATTTGACTCTAAGGCACAAAATTTTATTATGTTGGGATACTCAGAACATTCTAAAGGATAGAGAGTATACAATACAAAAACACAAATTATGGAAGAATCAATTCATGTCAGATTTGATGATAAGCTTGACTCTGAAAAGTCAAAGGTAGTTGAGAATTTTGCAGATCTGGAGACCACACTTGCAAATTCTGATGAAAAGACAAATGATTATGAAGAAGCTGAAATAGGAACTTCAGAAGCACTTGAAAGAACAATCAATCAGAAAAGATAAAGAATTAGGTAGAATGTTTCTAAAGAACTGATTCTGGGAAACAAGGATGAACCTGTCAGAACAAGATCAATACTTAAAGTTTTTGAAGAAACACTTATAGGACTAGTATCTCTGATAGTGTCAACATCATGTAAATAAACTCTTCAAGATAAAGAATGGATTCTGGCAATGAACGAATTACTTGATCAATTTTCTAAAAATGATGTTTGGGATCTTGTACCAAGACCCAAGGGAACCCATGTGATTGGAACTAAATGGGTCTATAGAAACAAGCTAAATGAAAAAGGTGAAGTTATCAGAAACAAAACACGACAGTAGCATAAGGTTACAGTTAACAATAAGGAATTGACTATAATGAAACCTTTGCTTCAGTTGCGAGGTTAGAATCTATTCGTCTCCTTGTATCTTTTGTTGTTAATTATTCTATTAAGTTAAATCTAATGGACGTCAAAAACGTGTTTCTGAATGGTTACACTTCTGAAGAAGTGTATGTCCATCAACCTCCTGGATTTGAAAATTCAAAACTTCCATAACATGTTTTTAAACTTAAGAAATCTCTTTACAGTCTGAAATAAGCTCTCAGAGCTTGGTATGAAAGATAAAGTTCATTTCTTCTGGAAAATGATTTTATCAAAGGTAAAGTGGACTCCGCTCTCTTTTGTAAAAACATCGGAAATGATCCTATGATTTGTCAGATTTATGTTGATGATATAATATTTGGTTATGCTAATCCCTCTATTTGCCAAGAATTTTCTGAGTTAATGCAGGAAGAATTTGAAATGAGCTTAACGCAAGAACTAAAGTTCTTTCTAGGCATTCAAATCAATCAAACATCATAAGCCATGTATGTCTATCAAAGTAAATACATAAAAGATATTTTGAAGAAATTTGACATGTCAGAAAGCATGCCAGCCAAGACTCCCATGCACCCCACTTGCAGTCTAGAGAAATAAGAGGTAAGTCAAAAGGTTTGTCAGAAACTCTATCGTGGTATGATAGGGTCTCTCTTTTATCTGACTCCTTCTTGTCCAGATATATTATTTAGTGTATGTCTATGTGCTAGATTTCAGTCAGATTCAAGGGAATCTCACTTAAATGTTGTTAAAAGAATCCTTAGGTATCTGAAAGGAACACCTAACCTTGGCTTGATGTATAAGAAAACATCAGAGTACAAGATTTCTGGGTATTGTGATGTAGATTATGCTGGAGATATGTTAGAATACAAAAGTACATATGGGAATTTCCAGTTTCTAGGAGGAAACCTCATCTCATGAGCAAGAAAAAGATAATCAACCATTATACTATCAACTGCAGAAGCAAAGTACATCTCAACCTCACTTTGCAGCACTCAAATGCTCTGGATGAAGAATCAGCTTGAGGACTTTCAGATATATGAGAGTAACATCCATATCTTTTGTGATAATAATGTTGATATCTGCTTAAGTAAGAATCCAATTTTACATTCCAGAGCGAAGCACATAGAAATTAAACACCACTTTATTAGAGATCATGTTCAGAAAGGGACAATTATTTTGAAATTCATAGAGACAAACCATCAATGGGTTAATATCTTTACAAAACCCTTAGCTGAAGATAGATTTCTTTTCATTCTGAAAATTTTAAATATGGCAGATTGCCCAGAATGACTCTGAACTTGTGCTTCTCAACTCTGATGTTAAATTAGACTCTGACTCAAACAAATGCGTTTATCTGATTTTGGTTCTGATACTTCTACAAGGTAGAAGATATCTTTATCAAAAATCTCTCCAATCATAAACCTTTTGGTATTCTTGACTCTAGAAACATCAACATGTGGTACCTCAAACGCATGGCTCTGGATATTCTAGACACCTCTCTAGCTCAGAACTCAAGAGCCAAACTGTTGAGATCCCCTCGAGCAGTATGCATATCTTGAGATTAGACATCCATCATTAGCTACATTTAATTCTTCCCACGCTTGTCAAGACTCAATTTTTAGCAAATCATTAATTTTCATGTTAACGTTGTCGTTTTGCATGTTTTTGAACCTATGTATATATATTCCCACGATTCCCACATTCACACTTTACACTACTCACAACTTACACAAACCCTTACCTTCAACCTCTCTGTAACTTCTCTGCAGCCTATCTTTATCTTCTTCACAATAACAACATGAATCCTTAATAACAACAAGTGTTTGAATACTCTCAACAAATGAATGCTACTGAGCAACAAGTTGAAGCTTCACAACAAGTTCCAGCCCCTACTATTGTGCCTTCAACAACCTCCTATCAAGAACCCTATGTTCTTGAACTTCCTCCACACATTAACCTTGCAACTCCTTTTGAGAAGCTTGAAGTCCTTT